>NW_028185040.1:519445-554679 GCF_003343005.1 Rhea americana | reverse complement strand
GGCACCGCCCCCCTGCCGCCCGCGGCCGGCGCACGTCACGTGCGCGCCGCCTGCCGGCGGTACCACCCAAAGGGAAGCGCGGGGGGGGGAGGAGCGTGAGGGAAGGGCGCTTTCCCTCGAGGGCAAGGAGGGCTAAAAAGGATTCTGCGACGCAGAGCAAAGGCCCRCTCGGGGAGGCGGTGTTTTCCCTCGGGCGCACAAGGAAACCTCTATTTCTCCCGCCTCTCCTCCCCGCTCCGGGAAGAAATGACCGCGCCCGAGTGTCCCTCGCGCTTCCGGAGTTCCCGAACTACAGTTCCCAGTGGCCGCGGGAAGGGCGCCCCGCCCCGCCCCGCCCCGCCCCGCCCTTCCGGCCGGTTGCTACGGCGCCATGACAACGGTGCGGGCGGCGGCCGCTGCGCCGCTCGGAGCGTCCTAGCGCCTTGCCGCCGCCTGCCCGTTCCTCGGGGCTGCGCCCGAGCCCGAGCTGGAGCGAGGGGCTTCCCCGGGCGACGGCGCCGCGCCCGGGAGATGCTGGCGGCGCCCGCTCGCCTCGGCTGATCGGCGCCGCCGCCCGGCCGCCTCCCAGCCCGTCGCCTCGCCGGTAAGCCCGCCGCGGGTACCTCTCTCCTCTCTCTGTTATTTTTTCTTTCTCTTCACCCCTCTCAGCTGAGCTGTTCGGGTTAGCCCTGCTGCCCCGAAAGCGCGCGCGAGGACTTGGGAGGTTTGAACTGGGGTAACGTGGGTGGCAGGCTGCCCACAAAGCGATTAGCCTGCCTTTCCCTTCTTGCTTCCCCCCTCGTCCTTTCTTTCTTAAAATAACAGCAGGTAGGGAGCAGGAAAGCTGATTTGTGCCCTCTCTGGCCGAGCTCCTCAGTCACGTCAGCGGGGCCTCTTTAAGGCGATTACTCGCTGGCGATCTTGATGGTGTCTGTTTGTGTCTTGGTTGACTTTTCTAAAATAAGCTTTCTCGTGGAAGACTWAAACCTATCTATTTTTCCAAATTCTTTTCAGTGAGAGGGGGTTGTCTAATTTCTGCGACTTTGAAAAATTCTATTACTTTTTAATGCTTGTTATAGAAGACTTGTAACAGTTTTAAAAAGAACTGTGTTTTTTTTKKTTKKTTTKTTTTGTTTTCTCTTCATAATTGCCAGTGTTTATCATAGGAAGTTCTTTATTTTTTTTAAGTATATAATTTTAGATATTTGGGGTATTTGGTTAATGTTTTTTGAGTTCACATTACAGCAATGTAAAGCTAAGAAGTGGAAATATGGTAAACATTGTAAATGTTAAAGTCACTTGTATAAACTCATCCATCAGTACTATAAGTTTCAACAACAGTTTGCTTCCCTTTCAGTGAAGAAGAATGTCTTTGTTTAAAGCACGAGATTGGTGGTCCACCATACTTGGAGAAAAGGAAGAATTTGATCAAGGCTGCCTTTGTGTTGCTGATGTTGATAACAGTGGGCAAGGTAAATTCAGAAATAGCAGCTGCTGACTTTTACGCTACACAGCTGCAAAGATGCTTTAACAAAGCTAGTGCMTGGTGACAGCTTATTAGCCAGGCTAGTTGGTTAGTTTAAGGTCTGTTTTCTTTAGTGTGTCGTTAAAACAAGTTGAGCGCTCATATTTTCATTTGCCATTTGTCTTTCTGTATTTCTAGATCACTAAACATTTTAACCCTTATTGAAGTTTGATAGCAATTTATCTCATGTTTTATTCTCTCCTGGCAGCTGTATTTAAAACAAAGACTGTAAATTAGCCATAGAAAGAAACGCACATATCACAAGTCATTGAATTTATGGGAAAAAAATAAAAAAGAGGGTGAGGGCTAATAAGGTAAGTATTTATATTAAAAAAAACCTCCTTTTGTGCTGCAAAAATAAGGGGTCATTGAAATCAAGCTGCACCTCACTTGAGGAAACTGCTCTTCTTTGTAGTCATTAAGAGATTAAAATGAAGTATGGAATTGAAGTGATGCATCTCTGACTGTTTTTACAACAGTTAAAGATGTTTGCTCTTGGGCAGAGTTCTCATATATATATATGTATATATGTATGTATGTACACATACATAAATATGTATTTTTTTAAGCTAATAAATATTTAGGATCTTTCTTTAAGAGACTACATCTTAGAGCTCCTTTTTTGCTCAGCAGAGGTCCTTGAGTATGATTTAATTTTTACCATTTTTTTAAAACTATGCTCTTTTAGAAGGATTTGAACAAAGTCAAGCTCTCCTATTGTTTTGGTGTGCATTTTGGATAGAAATTGATTGAGGYAGTTATGGCTAGAATCTGTTCCTAATGAGAGAGTAGGCCCTTCTTTTATACCAGCTACAGTGTTGTGGAAGTGTAATAGTAGTCCACTATTGTATTTTGTTTCTTACCATTATAYTTTCTCTTTGTTTTTAGACTAGACTCCTTTTTTTGTAGAGTTCAGGACCAAAAGTAAATGCAGCCTTAAGGCAAAAGGTTGTCTTTTAAATAAGTTTATTAGGTATTTTTAAGGTTTGTGCAACTAAATTGTATTTAAAGATATAGGTTATACAGCTGTTAATTTGCTGCTGGTGGACTACCTGTTACAGCACAGAATTGAGGCAAAGATTAGTATATCTGTTTATACTATATGCAGTAATATCTGAACCAGGGACTGTAAGTGGAAGTTTGCAGCTGGAGAAGAGAGGAAGTAGGCAGCTGATCTGAACCTTTGAGCTGGGGTCCTGTGGAACTATTCCAAGCTTTAGAGGCTGGTAAACTGGTTAAAGTTGCACTACAAGTATCATCCTGACTTATGGACAAGGCTTACAGTATATGATTTTTGATCTGCCTTAATAATGATGACCTGTATCCAAAAGAAATACATACTGATGACTATTTTAGAAGATCAGCTCTTCTAAAGTAATCTTAGCAGCTCTTTGAGGCTTTTCATTAATTTTTTTTTTTGTTGTTAACAATATGATCCCAAAATAACCCTGGTTATATTGGCGCTGACATCATAGTTGTTTGGATTTAGTTTGTATTTGGATAAATGTCATGGATCCCAATTTTAAAATTTAACAGTCCTGCTGGTTTGATATGTGTTTGCACAGATCCAAGATATAGAAGCTGGAAGTTTGAAGTACTCTTGAAAATCAGAATGTGATTTTTTTAAAGTGTGAGCATCAGACTGTAATGATAGAATAGTAGCAATGGTCAGTGCCGTCACCATGATAATTACCTTATGAGATCTTTTGCTAACATTTTCTGTTGCTGGAAAAAAAAATTAGTTACTAACGTTAGTCTAGAAGACAGACCATTGATAGAATCATATGTAAATATTTTATCTTTTTGGGATATTCTTTGAAGCACTTCTGCAGCAAACCTGATTCTACAGGCACTAGTGTATTTTTTTTAAATCTCATTTGTTTTCTTTTTTGTTTTTTGTTTTTTGTTTTTTTTTTCTGTAGATAAAATTATTGTGGGCAGTTATATGGGATATCTCCGAATCTTTAATCCACATCCTGTGAAACCTGGAGATGGAGTCCAAGCTGAAGACCTGCTCTTGGAAGTACAGTTACGAGAGCCTATACTGCAGGTGGAAGTGGGAAAATTTGTTTCGTAAGTCAACATGCTGTGTTGCTGATAAAGCTATCTAATTAGCATGGTCTGTGGACTAGTTTACAATAAAAGTTAATTCTTCTCCCTAAGAGTAGTCTGTAACAGTTCTGTAAAATATTTAGGGCAAATATTTAGCAAGTGCTTACATCTTAGATGTCTKTCYTTTTTTTCTTTTTAGGAATTTCAGTTTRGGAATTTCACTTTCCAGATTGACAGTCTGTTCAGAATATCCGTGCTATAGTATGCATTTGAACTACTTAATCAAATCAATATGAGAGAATTTTTGCTCAATATATAGGTGGAAGAAAGTGTTCCAGATATACTTTTTTTAACTTTTGTGTTGCTTTTAAGAAACATAGAGCAGGAAACATAAGTTTTCTCAACATGTAGAAAACTTCCAGAATAACCTCCTGTGATCTGTCGAGGATGTAATGTTAACCAGTTGTTTTAGATTTGACAGAGGATTGGAGATCTTTAATTTCAAGGGATTTAATGAAAATAAGTGGCTAGGTAGAAGAGGCACTCAAAGAAAAGGCTTTATATTTATTTGGATATAGAACAATCTAGTTCTGTAGTGGTGGGTGGGTGGGTGATTTTATTTATTTATTTTTTCCCTTTAATTAAAAATTCTCCCCTGTGAAATCATGGGAAAGACTTCTCTGARTCTTGTGCTTTGAGACCAAAGTCTGCCAACCAGAAAGAAGTATTTTTTGTAGGAAATCATTCTTGTACCTATGGAGTCACCCTGTGTAGAAATACTAATGTCATGCCTGATGGAATGATCTAAAACTTCCTTCTGTAGTTATAGCATGAAAGCTTTTTCTCTGCAGGAAATACTACTTAAGTTTGGAGGAGGAGGAAGGTCAATATGGGATTCAAAGTACTGTGACTTACTCCATAGCAGTTTCTGGCAGTGTTGTGGGTGTAGTGTTGATTTTCTGTTTGTTTTATTTAGCTTAATTCATTCACTTTTTCCATTCAGCTAGCACTGAAAAGTTAGTAATTTATATAGTTGTTAAATAATACTTGTTTGGAGTAAGGGTCCTCATATCTGTTTGTTTTTGGAGGAATTAACAGCACCTTGTTTGGAGTGAATTTCAGGCTAAACTGGGAAAACAGTTGGCTTGCTCTTAATACTTAAATCTGGAAAAAGTGTTCTTTAAGGATTTGTTTTAATTTTGAGATGAACTTCAAATATTGCAACATGAATTTAAGAAGATATTTAAGAATGCTGAAATCTAACATCCCCAAATCTTGGGGTCTGGCCCATACTTGACAAGAAATTATTGGGAATCTTTAGAGCAACTTCAGTATGTCACTTGAATTTTATCCTGTATGCTACACTTTACTACAAACTAATCTGAAACAAACTTTTTTTCCCTTCTTTACAGTGGTACTGAAGTACTTCATTTAGCTGTGTTGCATTGCAGAAAACTCTGTGTATATGCTGTTTCAGGTGAGTTTAAAGATACAAACCTTCTGGCCATTTAAAGTTATTCTAAAGTTGGCTTAGGTTGAATATTACATTCAATAGAAGAGGATTTGCTGGTCACCCCCTTGAATAGCTTTAGTGGTGTTTTTCACTCAAGCTTGTGTTTGAAGAGGAAACATCAGTAATTAGGTCAAAATATTTCCTGATAGTTAAAGGAGATCTGTTAACCTGCYCTGTGCTTGAAGCACTGTGATTTATGGTATGCAGGCTGCAGTACTGAGTCTTGCTCTGCTCTTTGCAATGCTCTAGGTGACTATTGGGGAAAGTGTTAGTCTAATGTATAGAAATGATGGCTCTGCAGCTGAATTGTTCAAAGATTAATTACTAACTAGTCTTACCATATCTAGTGTCAGTTCATGAAAGTTAGGTCTTTATATCTAAGTGTACATATCCAAATGTTCAAGTACAAAAGCACTTGTAAAAACAGGTTCCTATTACAATTTTAGAAACAGGTGCAATGAACAAATGAACATGAACAAATGGTTGTTTAAGGACAGCCTACATGCCCACCTCTCTAAAAATGAAGCAGCTTTTATAATTACTTCTGAGATCAAAAATCCAGATAATTCTGTAGAAAGCCAGAAGACAGGAGGTTAATAGTAGTAAGAAGGTGAAATTACTACGATGGCTTTTCTTAAAGCTTGTTTCTTCTTACTGTCTTTGGAAATTCTAAATGTTACRCTTGAACTGTATGTGAAGAGGAAGGTTACAAAATACCTATTCTGTGCCTTGAGTTATCTCTAGCATACCCCAAAGCACATCTTCAGAATGCAGTAGACTTAACTATGTGGTTCTTACCTTCTTCATGCAGTGACAACTGTGGCTGCTTTCACTCTAAGTGCATAGTTTTCTTACAGCAGCAGCTTGCTTCTTATTTGAGAGTCTTGTAGGTTACAAATGCACATTTTTTCCAATTCTAATTGCCTTCCAGTTATCTTGCCTGGAGTTCCCCTTATAGTTGGTATTTGAGGGGTGATACTACTTATCCTTCTCTAATTTTGTTTATGTCCTGTTGCCTACCAATGTAATTTTTTTTGAACAGTTTATTTTCATTAACAGCACACAAAAAATAAATCAGTCTAGAATTTGTTCCAGTTTTAATGTGCTGTTTGGTCTCCATTGTTTAAGCATTTTGGTGATAATTAAAGTTTTACAATTCTTTAATTATWATAATACACTATATATTATATAATATATATTATGTAAAATAGTTAACAATAATTGTTATTATAGTATATAAGTCATAAGCACCCCTACTATAATGGTAACCCTCTATCATTTGAAGAGATACTTYTGAACAATCTTGTTCCAGAATTCAAGATCACTATTTCTTCCTGCTTCAAGGAAAAATCACTATTTTTTGTAAAGTAGAATTTTACCAATTTTATACATGTTGCCATATATAGTAAAACAAATACGCCATGTTGTTTCTCTTCCAGGACATTTAAGAGTGTCTTTCGAGACTGATTGTTGTCTGTAATGCAATATCCAAGCTATACTCTAGGCACAGAATGACTACCTTGTAAATTGTTTTTCATCTGGTATTGCTACTTAAGTAGTTACTTACCACCAGAGTTTTTTTCTCCATATTTATTCCAGTCCTCTCCCTAATCAGGCCTGCTTTAATGGTAATATCTGAAAACCTAGATTGATTTTTAGTTGGAGCAATTGCCTAAAAAGATTAGCCTAGGCTATAAATTGTACTGAGAACTTGAAGACTGATGTTGATGTGATCTTCATATACTTGAGAGTTGTGAGGGGATCTAGCGTAGAACTAATTCACTCAAGCAGTTGATGGCTCTCTTTTCTGTTAYAGTGACTGTTTTTAAACTGACTGTGCTAGCTAATGTGATTTCTAGAGTGTAATTCTACATGACGAAGAATTTTGAGTACTCTTCATGGAAAGGCTGAAGAAAGACTTTTGATTATCAGAAGATGAGCCTTAACTTCAGTCTCTTTCAAAAGGCTTTGGATTTCTTAGTTCTCTGAAAGGGGCAGGAACTTAAAGTTCTTGCAGGTGCTTTTGAGACAATATAATATTTCAGAAGAAATTTTATCTATTACTGTCTGCATATATCTCTTATCCTTGTATTCTTAGTCACTGCATTGAATTTCAGAGTGAGTAAAGGCAAGTGATAAACGAATTCTAAAAGTAGCTATTAAAAATGTAATGTGAGTAGAGCTACAGCTTAATTTGAGACACAGACTGTTTCAGCTGAGATGCCTGCTGAATGTAGTACATCCACTGAGTAACTAGAGAATCATAAGTTTTCTCCTTTTCATAAGTAGGCTCTTTTGATCTGAGTGATACTTATTTATTTTTTTTTTAGTTTGAGGTATGCTTGATCTGAGGAAAACTATATTTAAGTAATAATCTCTATATCTTGCGAATGTCTTCATATAATATTTAGTATAGTGGGACCTTATTTCTGGTTCTGGCCTTCAGATGCTTTTGTAGCTTGGTACTTCTTTGGGAAAGCAACAATGTCATCGATCATATCTCAGAGTCATTAGGAGTAAGCCATGGCTTTCCAGGTCACTCTGTAAATTGATACTCTTACTTTTTTGTTTTGGAGGGGTGTATGTGTTCACATATACATATACATGTATGTATGTGTGGGGCAGGTATACACACACATATATACCTCCCTCTTTTTTTGTAGAAACTCTGGGAAATGTGGAACATGGGAACCAGTATCAGATTAAACTGATGTATGAACACAATCTTCAGCGAACTGCTTGTAATATGACTTATGGACCGTTTGGTGGTGTAAGAGGTAAGCTCCTTCCTGTGTAATCTTTGTCATGTTGTTTAAATGAAAAGTTGAATGTTAACTTYGATTTTGATGCTGTTTTCTACAGGAGACCATCTTTCTAAACAATGGTCTCTATCTCATGCATATTTTTTTTTTTTAAAGAGAAAACACTGAAGTTAAAATGAGTCAAAGGATATTAAATTCAGGATAGTTCCTTTCTTTTTCTCGCAATTGTATTTTTTGAAAATATGATATGAGTTTGCAAGGATGTATCACTGCCTGAGAGGAAAAAAGTTATGAAAACCCTTGATCTTCCCTTGTAACGTAAAAGTATTTTAGTATCAAAATGACTATGTTCTTTTATGCTTTATTCTGCTTTATTTTCCTCAATGTGCTTATCCTGRACAAAGATAAGTCGACATCCTTATTCTCTGAATTGAAAATATTGAGCGTTCTTAAAAAACACAATGCAGGCTTTAAAAATTTTTTTTTGTTTGAAAACATAACAATGGAAAGTAATATTTATGATGTGTTTGTAGTTTTAAATAAGCTTAATAAATTTCAGTCTCTGAACTTCTATGACACAACTGTCGATGCTTTTTCTGTGTTCCAATCTGGAAGCATTTAGGTTTGCTCCACATGAGAGCACTTCTCTTCAGAAGTGGAGTCTTGCCAATAGTATTTGGGGATGGTAGTCATCTGCAGAAATGATGTCTCTAAGCAGTTGGCAGACTAATGCCAATATTCTGAGTCAATATGGCAAAGCACGTATGCTGACAGTCCATTAGTTCTATGACTGTCTTSCAGTAATAATCCTTCAGTGCCTAACCATAAATTCAGGCTTGTACCTGGGCTTGAATTCAGCAGACCAAAATTCAGACAGATTAGGGAGACTGCCATGTACTCATTTTGCACATCTACCTTGGAAAAATGTGGTCAACTCCTAGGTTTCATGAGTGAGAAAGTGAACAGAGCTATCATGAGTATCTTGATGGGCGAGTCTATAAGGCATGGGCACGTTCCTGCTAACAGCAAATGGGATCCTGAGTTTCCTAGAAAGTGCTCTATTTAATCTTCTCACTTCTAATATGCTACGGTGGAACTGCAAAAATAAATGTATTGAGGGATCCTGAGCTATGACTAATTAGTGTCTGGAATGGAAAAACAAGGGATCTTTACATATGTACCACCATGCAATTCTGCAGAATAAACTGTCTGGATCTTCTTGTGAGAAGTTCCTTTTACCATGGAAATCTTGGGTAGTGGTCTGACCACCAGCTCAGTGCTGATACCAGACCTRTGCCTATGAGAAACTGTGGAGGAAGCTAAGCTGCATAGTGAAGAAAATATCTTTAAAAGTTAGGAAGATGGAGGGTGAAGTTTACTTCAAAACCTACTCAGTCAGCCAAATGTTTTTCAACACCTTGGATAGTTAAAATGAAGGCCAGTCCTTGGTGGACAAAGCAGCAAGGACAGGGAAAGCAACTGGTAAGTCCTGCAAATTTTTCTATTTTTCTAGTAGCATTTCTGTCCCAGAAGGTCAAACTTTATCCCTTTTTGTTTCTTTTTTCCTGTGCTTCAGTTTGTATTAGTTTCTTATGCTCTGGAAGAAGAGTGGCCTTGAGTGTTGTTTTGAGGTAGAAGAACGTCAGGAAACAAGGCAGAGATTTGTGTTACATAATAAATAATCTCTGTTTCTATTAAAAATAAGCAATTTTACGTTTAAAACTTAAATTTGAGAAAACTGCAGTAAAAGTTCTCTATTCAGGTGTCTCCTCATAGGTTACTAAGGCAGACATTGAAGAATGGGAGTAATAGACAAAGTGGACATGGGACACTAGCCAGAGTGGAGCAGAATGATATTTTACTGAGTGCTGTTCATGTTAACAAATAGATGCCTGTCCCGATCTGGTCTCCTGCACTATCTCTGTCTGTATCATTGGCAGATGTTCTGTGCTACAATAGAGAGCCAACAACAGGCTGTAAATAAGCATGTATTTTTTGATGGACTTCCTTTGACCTTTCTGGAGTTTTTGCCAGGCATCTGCTAAGAGTCTCCCTCACCTCCATTAGGGGTTAATTTGTGATAGTGGCAGTGCTGAAGTGTGCAGTAGCAAGCTTGCTTTGCCAGCAGTGTGACTTATAGCAGTCTACACCACTCTATGGAAAAAGTAGACTAACAAAAGAACAGTGAGTCTTTTTTTTTCATTTATTTCCCATTTCCTTCTCTGTTATTGCTGTGACTAATGTGTCCTCCTTACTGCTGTACTCAAGCATCGTTGGAAAAAAATGAGAAGGTGAAAGAGGTACTTCAGAGGTCATGTTTGCAGAGCTACTGAAGCAAACACAGAAGAGTGGCAGTCGAACAGAAGGAGTACAAGGAAAATATGCTGTAGGAGTGTCAGGAGGAGGGGGGAGTGAATGTAAATCCTCCAGGAACATAATCTTTCATCTATGGAAGAAAAGAAGAATGTTACAGGAGTTGTCAGACCACTTGATCTATGAAGTTGCTCTGTCTTGGTCAGATTTCTCTTGCTGAAGATGAAGCTTTTCTTATTCCCCCTCCCCTTTTCTCTCTTAAAGTCCTTAATCCTATACCTGCAGTGATAGTGAAGCTCATCCTACCCAACCATGCCATTTGAAACTGCTAAAAGAAAGAAAAATGGAGTTGAATTAATGTGCACTGGTTTGTACTAGTTCTTGTGACACTGAGGTTCTTTTTGTCCTTTCTGGGGACTGACGGTTATTTGGGTTCTTGTTAATCCCCCCCCCCCACACACAAACACACTTTTGTTTACTACTTCTGTACAGCTTGCTGTCAATTTCATGAGAACTGAAGAAAATAATCAATTTGCTATTGTTTGGTCTCACCTCAAATAAAATATTCTTTTGGCATTGATTTCTACTGTGATCATTTAAAATTTTATTTCTACCCATGTGCAAATGCAGTCTGTGCTGTCTAGTGGGCTACTACTGTTGTGGTCTGAACTGGAATGCAGTGTGGTCTGTCAGTCTCGTGATGCTGTAAGGATGCATAGTGAAGTCTGAAAAATCTTGTGAAGTCAGTGCACAAGTTACATTTTCCATGTGAGAGCTAGCAAATCTCTTCTAGCCTATGTGGTAGGTGGGTACATTTTTCAAATGAATAAGCAGATCAAAATTTTCCTACTTCCTTTGAATAAATATGGCTGAACAGCAGAGAAGGCAGCTGAGGCTTGTCTCTTCTTGGCAGCTAACACCTGTTTAGAGCATGCTTTTGGGGAAGAGTTGGAGCATGCTCGGCATTCCTCAAGAAGCTTCCYCAGTACAAGATGTGGTGGGTAGGACTGTGTGAGAGAGGTGTGTAGAGTTGGAACAGAACTGGATGACTGCTGTGGAAATCGTAGGACAGTTCTATAACTGGGCATCAAGGTTCCGGAAAGAACTTAGCTTCAGTCCAATTTTCAGTTTCAGAACTTAGTTTCTGAATTGCTGGAAATCCTTTAGTCCCYTTTAGATCTTAACAAAGACTGAAGAGGCAGAGAAATTTTTTTCAGATCATGCTTTTAGTTCTCTTGACACTTTTCTAAAATGCTTAAAGTTTAAAAGTTTGGTTTATATCATGTTGCAATGGAGTCTACCTCTCAAATTTACAAAACATCTTACTATCTTTAGGAAGCTCACTTATAAGGAGAAACTGCTGGCAATTCTTCTTTTAAGTATTGGTTGACCTATAGTCCTATCAGAGCTTTTCAGAAGTTAAGTAGCATTGCTATTAAAATCACATGCTCTATTACTGCTTTTATGGTTCAGTTTGGTTATGAAACCTCACTGGGTCTCCTTCAGCTATTTAAACATAAACCTTTCCCCATGCCTACAAGTCCCCCTTCTTCATATTCTACTTGCTTAGGTAGGAGTATTTTTTACAGCTTCTCTTAATATACCAGCTGAGGAAGAATGTCTCTGCAATTGTTTGAAATGTGYAAGCATTTAGAATTGAATATCGTTAGGGGATATGTGTTACATGTTACAGCAGAATTCTTTTTGCATCGCTTCGTGTTTCCTTTCAGGAAGGAGGTGCAAAGGCAGATAGATCCTGAAGTCCCACCTGGAACTTCACTATAGTTAAGATCCTGCAACTCACTACTTGCTCTGTTTCACCTGTAGGTACAGGTGTCTGTAGGATCCAGTAAGAGGTCTTTCCTAGTGCATCCTGAATTATGCTGATGTCACTGTTTCTTCGGTTGGATATAAAACCARATTGCATCCACATTGTAATATGCTTGTTTGTTTCTTATGAAATAGCAGAACTATTATGGTCCTGTATCTTCGATATAGTTTTAGCCATGGGCTCAATTTGACRGTTCTGGGWAGTCCCTCGCTGCACAAACAGTAATTTTTGAGGACTTGGGTCATAAATCTGTCAGTTATTTGTATAGATAATCTCRTTGAAGTTAAGCTGTTCATGAAGTGCTATTTTTCATGAGTTGAGGTACTGTAATAATATAAATATTCATGTCTAGGCCAGAATGTCCTATATTATTTCTTTAATAAAATAACTGAAGTCCTATAATTCACCATCTGCTTACAAATTTTAATTAAATTATGCCTTATATCTTAAGATGTTCACGATGTTTCTCTAGTAACTTAGTCAGCTATTCCATAATATTAAAAATGTATAACAGATAACTTRATTGGCAGATGTGAATTAAAATAAGTCCATTTCAGTAGTGCCAGATCTCTGTCTGACTCTGTCTTCCCCCTCCTTCCCAAGGTCCTTCCCTTTCCCTTTCTGTTCCCCTTCCCCCTGACCTTCCCCCTCCCCCCTCCCCCCCCCCCCCAAAAAAAAAAAAGTGGAATATGAACTTTCTATTTGAAAGATTAGTCTTTTGAATCTTCGTCTGAGTAAGTTGGGGGAGCAAGCTTCTTCATGAAACGCTTCTGAAGGACTTGTTTTTTTCCTCCGGATAGGTAGTGATGGTCCTGCATCCTCAAGCTTCTTGTCTGATAAATACAGTGGTGGTATAGTGCTGAAAATGCTAGTCATAAGGTTCTTAATTTAAATCACAAAGTCAACGTTTTTGGCTTCTATGCTGCAGTGCTACAGCTTCTGCAGGAATGTGCTGCTACTGTTATATTCTATGGCAAATTTCCCTGTTTTCTGTATATGATAGTTTCTGTATGGTTTTCAGGTATTTCAGAAGCACAAATTACTGCTCCTTGAGTTGACAATATTGAAGGCTTACATCGTATGAAGTCTAGAGTCTTTTCTCTATTTAATCAGGTAGGAAAAGATGCTGCTTGTCAAAAGTGCTAGCTAAGAAAGGCCAGTCTGCATGACATGCTTCAGACATTAAGAAAATAACAATTCATTTGGTGCTTAGAAAGGAATCATCAGGTTCTCAGTCAGCTTACAGTAGAAGTTTTGATTCTACTGTCCCTGCTAATTTGTGGCAGTCTACTCTTCCCTTGTTATGTTATAATATAACTTGGTCTGTTGATCTGCTTAGATGAGATGAAGATGTAAAATGTACTGAGTATAGCTCTTGTTTTTCTACTGGTTATTTTAGTTTCCTATATGAATTAAAAGAAATSGCATTATAGATCTTTCTTTTGAAGCTCTCTTCAGAATTTTGAGGTAAATAAAATCCTACTCACTTATTCAAAAGCAGCTTCATTCCTGCTAGCATCTTCAAAGTAACAAAATTTACTGCTGTGAACAACTTTTACATATATAAAAAATGGCTTATCTGATAACAGGAGCAGATGAAGACAATAACAAATGCATTTATTGCATCTTATCATACAAGGCCTAAATCTAAACTAGAAAAGCTATTCAAAAGCTGTAGAATAAAAAACTGCTGAAGACTGAGAAAACAGAATTATCTGACAGAGTTGCATAGGATAATGTTGTGCATTTGTTACTGAAATAGCACTGTGTGGAATGTGGTTGAGTCACCGCTAGATGGTCCTCTTATTACATTTATTAGTCAGTAGGCTGCATCTTGAAAGTTCTAGTACTTGAACTGATTCTACAGGTGCATTTACTGCAAGACTCACTGAGGTGTAGAAAATGCAAGAACACTTGCTGAAAATCTRTATAGTAAAAAGTATTATATTGATTAAAACAAAATGTTTTCTGCAGGTTCCATGGTTTTGGCAAAAAGGCAAAAGGAGTTTGTGTTCCAGTTTCTGCAAAAGTGTTAAGAAATGTGAGAAAGAGACAGGAAAATCTATATGCATTTAGCTTGTTTAACTAGGCTTCTAAACAAAGCTAATAAAATTAGAAAAGGGTTAAAAATGTAAATGGAAGAAAACTAAAAAGGCTAAAACAGAAACTAAGCAAAATGTAGGCATAGTGAAAAGTTATGAGTTAAAATTTTAAAAACTCTAGCAAAGAGAAGGCTTTTAATATAGAACTTGGTGCTTGTTTGCYGCTTCAAATTTATGTTTGTTCTTTACTGAACATTGCTAAAATGAAAACAAACTGTCAGCTGAGACTGGATAATAACTAATCATTTTATGTTAAAAAGGAAATCTGTATCATTAGCTCAGACTTTCAAAAATTGAGTTTAGATTCTTAAGTATTATTGTAAATTACAAACTTTTTTTAGTTTTATTGCTTTTGTTACATAGACTATCTGTGCATATCGGTTTCCCTGTTTCTGAATTTTTCTTCATGAGTTCAGGCCTTAAACTGAGTTTCTGCTGCAATGCCATGGTTCTAGCATCTGGGTCTTTTTAGAAAGGATGATTTATGATAAAATCATGGAAGTTAGGAGTACGGATTGCTGGTTTTTGATGAAGTGAAGTCTTAACCTAGTCACAAGATGTCACAGCCCTTAGGTAATAAACAGATTATGCACAATCTTCATTTTTTACTTGAAATGTAAAACTAATTTCAAGACCTTTAGGTAACTCTACTGTAAGCTTTATTTTTTCTTTTTATTTAATTATTTCAAGAAAACTGAAGTGGAAAAGTAGCATACATTTTTGATTTGTATTGCAGCCTTACCTACRGTGAGGATTCTACCATACAAAAATCCTATTTTATATAACTTATTTAATCACATAATATAATGTGACCTTACATAAAATTATTAGGTCATCCTGCAATTATGCTACCACAAATTGCTGTGTTAACAGTTCARCTTTCATTATATGAAATGGTGTTTGCTGATGGCTTACAACATCTTGGAAAGTGGTTTCTATATCATATCTGTAGTGCGTCATTCTGGGTCCTTGTAAGAAAAAAAAAGTCAATTTATTTGGTAAGATTATGTTACAGGACCTGATCACAGTTTGAAATAGTAGGGGTATATTTTGTGTAGTTTATATTTTTGTTTGGAGGGAAATGTGAAGGTCGTTGAGTATCCTCAGCATGTACAAAATCTTTGGTMACCTAAATGCAAAGCTATCACGTATCTGAGCTGACAGTTTCCCTAACGTGACCAAGGATGTTCTTAYACTTTTGTGGTTGCTACGTGGTGTAGCTGTACTCACGCTATTTGTAAAACAGTGTTTACCAGAAGGAATGTGAGACTAAGTAGTGTAGAGCCCATATACTGAACAGTATGCCTCCAATGTGTCTTCTATAAAGTGCCAAAATTTTTAAGGACAAGTAAATAAGTTTAAAATGTTGTATTCAGCTGGCAATCCCTAGGTGTTGGAATTTCATTTGGCTAACTGAAAGTMTTTAGATGTTTTACCTGAAAGCATAGAAATATTCATACTAAAAGGATGGAAAAATTCTTCATGTGTTTGTGCCAGAAGGTTCTGATAACCATCTCAATTTTGCAGCTCTTTGAAAAGAATGGAATGAAATGAAGCAAGTGAATTGGTTCCCGTACAATTTTAGTTGGGAATTCTTTTTCTTTCTTATTCTTCTTTATTTAGCAGCATATCTCCAGGACTTAATGAAGGCAAAAGTCTGATATTCATCTAGAGATAGTCAGTTCTTAACCAATATTTTACATGTTGTTTGATCTTAATTAAATTGAAAACAATATTGGAAGACAGTAAGAAGAAATTATTTGCTACTGATGATTAGACATTAGTGAGTGTATAGTGATGGATTTTGAGTTATTTTATAACATRGTTGATATCATTTTGATAATATTTTTGTTCCATTCTTCTCCTTAAATAGATTTTTGTTTACAGTTCTGCCAGTATCACATAGGTTGTGTTCTCCATGGTAAAATTTGTATTTTTTAGTTCTAGTCCTTTTAATTAAATTAATGCCAAAATGAAGCTATTCTAACTGTGCAGAAGCATTGGTAAATTGATTTACAAGTGTTGACTTTAATTATATATAATAATAGCAGTGAACTATCCTCATGGGGTAATACTGAAGTTTTTTACGGAGGGGTGATCAGTTCGATAATTCTAAATAGGAATGTGGTGATTTTGCATATTGGTATAAGAGTTGCATGGAATTGGCTTTAAGTGAAACTCATTTTTAACACAGGGCAAAAAATAAAATCATTACTTTTTTATAATTAGTTGTTACAGAGTTTTTTTTTTTAATGTGATACTTCAATAACCAGCATTGTAGATGTCTTGATAGTGTGTCTACAATATCTGGAAATAAACTCTCTACTGTGCTTCGACCTTTTGTCTTGTTTGCAGTGAAGATATTTAGATGTAACAGTGGGAATGTGTTGCCATACTCTTGGAGATATCTGAGATGAGTTACATTGTGACTTGGCAAATTGCTCTTACACCTACACTTCCAGTTGCTGTTGGAGGGCTTACAATTCAACCAGCTTATAAACGTTAAACTAAATTCCTCCACATCTTGAGAAAGAGTCAGGRCACTACTTTTTCCTTGCTCTTGTTGAAAAGAGAGATTTCCTGATTGTGGAGCCTCTTCTTTCTACTTATAAAATGGTAGGATTATGCTCTTATGCAGTTAAAGAATTCAAGTGCCCTTACTGCTCTTTTGAAAAAGTATGCAGATCAGGCTGCCATTTCATTCTTTGCTCTATGTTCCTTGGGTCAGAGGTGTGACTTACTTGTAAGAGAAGTGTATACAATAGGTTTCTACTGAAATTACATAAAGAATGGAGAAGTGTTTTTTTTTTTTTTTTTTAAAAAAAAAAAAAAAGAAAGAAAGAAAGAAAGAAAAAAAGAAAAAAAACCCTAAAGCAGCATGCTCAATTACTTACAGTTTATTTGGGCTTATAGAAAAAATTCATGAGATCAGTTGTGTGTTAGACTGAATGTTAGGCAGGATAGTAGTTAATATATGAAAAAAACAACAGAGTATAAGGAGTGAATACTAAAATTCCATGCTCTGAAGATGCATGAAGTGTAGGATTCCTGAGCTATTATCTGAAGTGCTCATGAAATGCGTTAATGTTCATGTGCTCTAATGGGACGATGACATTTCCCAGGTGAGAGTTGAGTTATATGATTGTTCTCTGGGGGATAAGTGTTGTATTGAGCTGGGTATATGGACATCCTCAACACTTATGGGTTTCTTTTTCAAATTATATTGTTAAAAGATGGACGTTGCCTTCCACTCAAGAACTGAAGAAACAGTATATTGATAGTTTAACAGTGAGATGCACAAACTGTTGGGTTACCCTTCAATAAAATAGAATGCTGATTTGATCTGGCAGCAGAGAAGGAAAGCACAGCTTAATAATCTGACTTTCTTTACTGGTGGCTGGGTTCTTTTTGAATGGTGTTAGTTCATGCGTAGTACAACTTTATTTTCATTTGAAAAGTATTATTGTTTTGTGTGATTTCAAAAAATATATTGCTTATTAGAGTTCAATAATCAGTGAATTCATTGTGTTTCATTGTGAATTCATCCTATATAGCCTCTTCAAGTGAGTTTGTAAATTATTAGAATTGGATCTTCCTTAGTCATGTACAGGATTTAGAATTTTGTTTTTAATTGGAAAGCTTAATAATGGAAATTGGCTTCCAGATTGGTCAGATTTGTTTGAAGATTTTCAATGAATATTGTACAAGTAAAAGGAAATAATAAAACAATAGCAAAGGGGAAAAAAAAAGAAATGCAACTTGGACATGAAAAAGTTACAAGCAAAAAAATAAAGTGTGAAAATACCTTGAACCTATCTTTTCTGAACAAACAGCCTTGAATTTGTTTTACTTTTATTATAGCAGTGGCCTAGAGGCAAAGTATGTTTGAGTTTTACAACAAAGAGGGTGCTAGAAGGAGGAATTTTTTTAATAATAAAATACAACATATGTGTAAACCATGCAACCTTGTAACAGGAAACCTTATAAGAAGGGCAGACTGTGCTTAACTTTTCCACAATTCTGCAAGAATGAATTTTATTAGGTGTTAGTCAGAAAAAAATTATCAGCTGAGTTTTATGCTGCAAGGTTAAATGATTCTTATGACTATGTTTAAATACAGCAGCAATATAAATTCAGACTTTGATTTATTAGCAGTTCTCTTAAGGAACAGAGTGTTTAACTATTACCTTTCTGTTAAAATGATTCTGGATAAAGAAAGATTATTTGAAAGGCTTATTCTTTGAGAGTTTTGTTCAAGAAATAAATCTACTAATCACTACTTTTTAACGGCTTTCTCACGTAATGCAACTTTGGAAGCCAATTAGTATGTTTTCAGATAGTGGTGTTAGAACCTCTTCTCTAAACTGAATGTATGAAAGGAAAAATAATCAAGGAAAAAGCTCTCTGACTCTCTTACCAGCTGGTTCCTTTTTACTTCTTCAACTTTTCTTTCAAAAGTGAAGAGAAAAATCTTACTGAATTAAAAACTCCCATTGAGTTCAGTATRCCAGAATGTTGCTTCTGTTACCAATTGTTAGGTTTATCACTTATTCGGTACTTCATATAGACAGGGCATAATAATTAGAATAAAACTAACTACAGAAATAAACAACTTTGGGAACAGTTACGTATGTAAGTGGAAAACTATATAATTTTTAGTTGTTTTTTTTTCAAATATTTTATGGATTTTGAACTATGCTTTTTCTTATTTCTTTTGTTAAAATATGGTACCCAAATGTGTGCAGTCATTGTGCATTGATAGTATAAAGAGTTTTGTATCTTGTATGTGGGGCTATGGCTTCTGCAGTATTCCTGCCAAGAATCAACCAGTGCCAAGCAGAACAATAATTACCTCACATGTTTTTAATAGCACATGTATATTAATAATAACCCAATCTTACATTTGTCTTTTTGGTGACATATTTTTGACTCATATTTAATTCATCATCCTACTCTAATCCCTAGATTCTTCTTCTTAGTGCTAGTGCCTGCCATTCTCTGTTTTCCTGTGAGACAATTGTCTGAGATCATATCAGATGTTTTTCTTAAGTTTAGAGATGTTGTCTCTAAAGTTTAGAAATACAGTATATATTATTACCCTGTCTAATACATAGTTGGACGTGATGAATTTTCTGTTACTTCAACCTTCTATGTACAGCTTAATTATTTACATATGTACTTTCTTATTAACCAKTCCAGCATTTCGTGTGGATACATTGGTTTACATCAGATTCATTAGTTACCCTATAATTCTTCTTCTGCAGAAAAGTGCAGTTCTATTTTTTAACTGTTCAATCTTTTTCATCTTCTTAAAGACTCTCTGAAATGCCTGTACGTAGCTTTTGTTTAATTTTCTAGTATACTTCTGTGAGTATTCCTATTAAAAAAAGGTCTCCCTAAGTTATATAAGTTAATTTGAAAGGTCACCAAACCTTAGTTAGTTGTGTTGCTCTTCCAAAAGATGTGAAACATATCTTGTATAGGCTATGATGCTTTCCACTAATTTTATTGTAAAAGTCTTCTGAGGCATCAGGAACGATTTATACCAACAAATCTATTGGAAATCACTCTGCTAGGTCATTCAAGAGAGATTTTCTTTACTTGGAGATTTTAGGTAGTAATTTCAAAGCACAGAAAAAATGTAAATAGAGAAAGAATACAGCAAGAGGAATTAAAAATCAATGAAAACATGATAAGKTAATTCTGTCATATTCATGGGGAGAACTGTAATTTTGTACTGTCCAGTTGGTGCTGATCATGCAGTGTGCCTCATTATAGTAACAACTTGTTTTAGACCTTGTTGAAAGTTAGATTTATGTTTGATAGTTAATTTGGATAGCTGTTCTTAATGCAGAATAACAAGATTTTAAAGCACATCTCCAAGTTACTAGAAATTCAAGAAGCTGAAAGAATGAAAATTGTTAGTGGACTTTGTGTGTAATTGTTTTATTTAGGACTGCCRTATTTTCCCTGAATCTTAAGGCAAGTTATGTTCAGTGAGACTTGAACGTACATAAATCATCGTTCTTGCCAAGCAGTGGAACCTCTGCCCATGGGAGATTCAAAGGCTGGTGTATGCACTGCTGCCATTTCAGGTAGCAAAGTTTTAAATTTTTAGGGGAAATTTGAAAATTCAGAGGGGTTTAAATAACTCCCAGAGCATATTAGCAGACATAAGAGATTTTTTTAAGCTTTTGGATTCAAAAATTGTTTTTTAGTTATTCTATAACTTCAGCATGCAGTGCTTTGCTTGTCTGCCTGTTCTATTGCTGCTTGTGTAAGGTCAGATTGGATGAGAAAATCCATAACTGAGAGCCGTAATGCTGAAACCTTTCAATTCTGACATTTTTATAACATTATTGAGTCTAATTGTTAGTGTGGTTTAATGAATAGAAACAAATATGAATAATCTGCAGAAACTTACTTAGTGTCTATAATGAGTAAGAAGGACAAGGAAGCATTGCAGCAGCTTTACAAATCCAACATGAAAATTTAGGCAAACAGAAATAAAATGTATTCAACTGCCCATTAACATGACAATTGATTGTAATGAAAAGGTGTGTCATGTTGCTTACCTGTCAAAATTAACTTACTGGCCAAAAATGACTGTGAAAATAATATTTTACAATATTAGTGGCAAAGTAATAAGAGCATGTGACTGTTTGCAGTGTGCTTCCCACAGTTTTAGAATACAAGATAACAAATTGTTCCTGCTTGTTAAATCCATGATGTTTTTTCTTAGATTGCCAAAAAAGAAAGTGGTAATGATGGTGATTTTTTCTGCTAGAGATGTAATTCACTTAGTCATTTGACTACAAAGTAAGAGTTAGTCCTTTCTGTCTGTTGGTTGTTACAGGCCTAGAGTGTGTATAGACAAATGGTCTAGATGTTAAAAGTAGCTGTATTTTACTGACAGTTTTTTGTGGATATTCAGTCAAGCTGTGTTTATAATTTTAACCAGACATTTGAAACATGTTGAAGAGGTATAGGAATTCAAACTAAGCTACCGTAAAATAAATGAACAAACCCCCAGTTTTGCATTATGAGCTTCAGACTGTTAGACTTCATTATAAAAGTATTTTTAGTTTTTTTGATATGACTTCATTTACTGGGGATAGCACTCTTCAGAAAGTATTTTCAACAAATCTCTATCAAAATCAATTAGTAAAAAATCAAAGGGTGCTTAGGAGTCTTCAAGTTACCTATCTGAAGGGACAATAAACATGGAGAAATAAAAGAAAAGATGGAGATTTTTACTGTATTTCATCAGTGTTGTCCTGTTCTGTTTGATTGTATGTGTACAAATATCTGTCTTAGAATTCTGAAGACAGATTTAACATATGATATTGGTTTAAGATCCTACTGAAATTTTTGAAAGTGCTTAAAATTTTGCAAAATAGGGTCTATATTTCAACTTTAATTGAACTCAATGAAAAGTCTACTACTTATTTGTGATTTTCATCTAAAAATGTTATCTATATGCATTAGATAACTATTCAGTCAAAAGCTATTGATTTTGAGGGGCTAACTACTGACAGTAGTTGTCTTTATTTCATTTTTATTTGTGGCAGGTGTGCTAGTTCAGTGAGATATTAAATAATGTATACATAATGTATGATATATATTTGTATAATCTCAGATGAGGGCAGCTTGACATTAGAAAGGTTTGGAGATTAAGATTTCTCCTGCCTTCTGCATAAAAATTCTCTTGATAATTGATCATATGGAAAAAAAAAAGCGCCTATTCTGTTAGTATTGCAACAGCTTGCTAAATGCAAGGGCTGCAAACTAATTTCTACAGTTGCCTGGTCTTGGAAAATAGTTGTATTGACAAGTTAAGGGAGAAAGAGAGAGGAACTGAATTAAAGGGAAAGGCAGACTTCCACCATCCTTCCATGAATCTTCATTATTCAGGCTATACTTATGCAGGCATCCATTCTCCCATGCACAGCTAATGTTTCTTTTCTGTTATATTGTCTAGAATTAATCTGAGTATCTTAAGGTGTATTAAAAAAGGATCAACTCTTTGTGTGATACTGCTCTTGCGATGTTTGTTCTGAGCTTKCACTAAATACTTAGGATTGTCCATTCTTGAATGGTTGAAAAATTCTTCGCTTAACAAGGTTTGTAATAAGCAAATCATGGTAACTAAAATCTTTGGAGGACACTTTACCTCTCCTATGGCTATACAGTGCCAAACACAAGGTTTCCTTCAATAGAAACTTTTCCATGTGCTGGTTGCTGCATCTGTGACAATTCTGGATCTTTGTGCTACACACCAGTTTTTCATGCTCCATTGAATCAAACTTTTTCCCCTAAGTGTACTTTCACCACCTCAGATCAATATGAGGCTTAAAGAGATCATTCCTGGATAGCACAATCTAATTCTGTCATCTTGCTCTGTGGCTGGGGATGGATGAAAAAGGAGTGTATTACAGCCTCCAAAGGGCTGATTGTGTGAGTAAGATCTGAATTCTCTGATTTGGCCTTTGGAGACACTTTTTTAATACTTCAGCATTCCCTTTCCATCTAAATTCCTCTTCATGATTTAGAGCAGGTAGAAATCTGCAAGAGATTAGGTGGAGAAAATACAATATGATGGTTGAGAAATGCAAAAAGATCAATTTCTTAAGGTAGTTCTGCTAACTACGTACTTTACTTTGTCTTTACTTTTCAGAAGTCAGGGAGACTTCTGAAAAAGTGGGCTGTTGCAGAGCAATTGTCTTTTTTAGGTTGAGATTTGTGAAACTTCGCAGTAAACAAGTTCACTGTCTTCAATAGCATAATATTTGGAAGAGTTTAGAAACAATTAAAACTGTAACATCAGTAGAGTGAGGATTTAGTGTTTCCCATGTAGTTTCTCTTAAATTCCCAGCACTTTCCCGTATTTTAATTTCCTTCCTGTTGCAGTGATTTTCACTTCCAGCAGAAGAGTGCTCAACTTAACTGGAAAATATGTATTCTTCTTGCATCATTAGGTATGGTGTGTGCGTTAGCACTGAATGATGCAGGGCATTTTTCCTTTTCCCTGTACTCAGAATATTGCACTGCCTTGGCAATGCTGTCAGACCCTCTGGCTCTAGAACGAAGGGCTTCAGCTGAAGTCTTGAACTCTGATCCTTCCTGTGGTAATGCAGTGAGCAGCCACCAGACCACCAAGCTTGGCAATTCAATGTTCCTTCTGAATACACACTGACATGTGCTTCCTGCTTTGGGTTAGAGAAGTAACCTAAGACTTGCTTTTTACTAGGCATACGTTGTTTTAAGAACTGCCCGTCATATTTTTCAAATGGTTTTTCCAATAGTCAGAAGCGATTCCTGAAGTGCTTTTCTCGCAGTTGACCTAGATCTGTTTTGCCTCAGGAGCTACCTTCAGCTGCAAGTTGAATTCTCCAAAGCAGCCTTGAACTGAAGGTGACTTTGTTTTTTATGCTTGGAGAAATTTTTGAGGTAGATCTCAATGAGGAAGGAAAATAAAAACCTATTTGCTTTTATCAAGTTAGGACAGTGATTTTTGTTCCAGTCTGTGGGAATGCAGTTTGTGTACATCTTTCAACTGGTCAATGCACTATAGCTTTAACTTTTCTTTTGTTAAATTAAGAAAACATTTCCTATATATCCATTAAAGGAAAAGGCTCTTAAGTTTATGACTCTATTATAAATGCCAATTTATCTTTTTATTTCATTGACACTTCTTCCCACACTAAGCTTAGACTGAAGCTTTTGGATCACCGTTGATGGCAGTAATGTTATCTGTGCTGACATCTCCCTAAAATCTGTAACTTTATGAAGCTTGTTCTGATTTCTAATTTATCTTAATTGATACTAAAGTTTTTGTTGCATGATTTCACATGATGCTCAGGCCTTGTGGTTACATAATGTACTTATTTTCATGAAAATGATTTGGTGCCCGAGGGCAGGCTCAAACAGAGGAAATCATTAACATGCATAAACTTGAGCTCCAGAATAGCTTTAATTAGAAGCTTATTTCAAAGAGCCACCACCTGCCTCTCATTTTGGCTTTGCATTAGCACTAAAAATATATTGCGATTTGGGAGGAAAAAAAAAGTGACATAGATGTATTCGTATCACACTAGAATAATGAAACTACAAAACAACAGTAGCTGGACTTGTGCTTGAAAGTAACACTTGCTGGCTAAGGGACATTCCTCTTGAGGCAAGTTGCTGAAACTATGTAGAGTACACTAAGTGATTCCATCTGACCTGCAGAAAATGCTATGGGCTACATTTTCACTTTATAAATATGTCACTGGCAAAGCCAACTGGCTGCAATAAGCTTTTTTGAAATGGACATTTCTGGCTGTGCTTTTGGAAGACGGCATTTCTTAAAGTGAAACATAAAAACTCTATTCATTAGCTACACATTAAAAAGAAATCGCCAAAGAAAACAAGATGATCTATAAAAAACTGAGAAATAAAAGTTCACACATGATTTAATTTTCTTTAATTATGCTTTTACCTGTAATAGATTTGATAATTGGAGTTTGATCAATTAATATTAGCTAGTTAAAATCTAAATTTAAAATAAACTCTGAGGGAGTAAAAATAACACAAATATGATGAGCAATATTTGTGCTAGCAATACTAAGATGTGATACCATCAAAGGCAAATAAGAGTCATTACTGATTTGGTTTTGTTATGTCAGGTCTTAATGTGTGTGAAATGCATTGACATCTTCAGAAAGTTCAGTAGTACAGCATGCAGTGGAGATCATGGGAATGCTCTAAATAACCTGTCATATATTATTTGACGTAAAGTCCCTCATTACCAATAAAACAGGAGATCTTTTAACAATGATAATTGTATRTATGCTTAGGGATTCATTTATGATTGCTAAGGGTAAAGGTTTCTGTGTCTTATATGACTTACAACTTCTTACATTTGTGCTGTACTTTTATTTCTACTGTCYATCATTTTCATGCTGTAACAAAATTAGTAATCATAAATTTGATACTTCATAATATATATAAGAGCAAAAAGTATTAATGCTTGTTACTTAACACCTCAGCATCCCTAATGGTCTTTTCTTTTTAACTGCTATTGGCATGGTAATAGATCTACTAAATGAGCACTGCTGCATACCCATTATAATATCTGCTGTAATACATTGTGTTATTAAGCTTCATCAGAAGAATAAAAATTAACAATTAAATTGTGTATTTTAGCCAAGCTGCTTAAACTTGACGATCATAGTCAGAAGCTGTCTCAAAGATATCATTTCCACACTATTATGAGCATAACCGGAAGTACTTGATACTGAACGCTAAGCATTAAGAAATGTATTATTCAAGATTTCTGTACTAGTAAAGGCATTCACTTTATGATGAAGTATCTTTTACACTTTTCGTCTTAAGTCAAGCAATATTTATAATTGTTTTAAATAGTAGAATAGCAGTATGGCAAAATCTTAGATGAGTGTGATTTTGTTTTTTAAATGATTTTTGAAAAAAATTCTTATGTTTTGCTACATTTTTAGGAAGGAGGTTGTGGCAGTATCTTTATTTTTCTAATGTAGAAAAGATGAAAAATGAGAATCCTTGAGAAACAAAGCACAAATGCATCCTATTGTGTCTTTTAAAAAACATAAATGTGGTTTCTGTTTTGAAGTTGGTACCTTTTATCTCTTTGGTTTTCGGGTAGCAGAGTGATTCCTTGAAGCTAGATACTGAAAGTTAAGGTAGTAGAAATAGGGCAGATTTCTCCTGAGATTTCTTCTGTAGTGTATTGTGTGCTGGTGGTAGTTTAATTCAAAGGGAACTGTAGAACAGAAGTTGAAGATCTTTATACCCAGACTTACAGGGTTGTGCTCTTCATAAAGTTGTTAAATGGAAGTAGAACTCAGCAGTTAGTCAGTGTGAAGTATTGGGGGGGGTTTTCATTATGCCTTTGACTGTGGAATTCTAACATATGTAATTCCCAATGATATTTGGGGGAGACAGCCCACTACGCTTCGGAAGCAGAAAAACCATGGTCACATGTACACCTGGATCATGAAGTAGCAGGTTCTTGCAAGGCAGATAATAAAATGTTGCTAGTGATTTCTGGCAGTCAACAACTATATTTTAAGACAACTGTGCCTAAGACACTGTTGTGACAGGCAGTGTTACTTTTTACTAAAGTTTTCAACGTTTGTACAAATTTCTCAGAGAACTTCTGCTTACTCGTTAACAGCATAGTTTTATACAATTAGCTTCAGCTAACTTTCTTACTTTTTCTAGACTTTATCAACAGGGTGTTAATACTGTCAGCACTTGCTGGAAGTGGAAGCTAGGTATCATTAACCTATTGATTGCATACGAGCGCAGAGCATCCGAAGTTCTTCTCTAATGCTTTCTGTTGTTTGCTGATCAGAAGATACACCTAAATCTTGTAAAATTTCACAAACTGGAGAAGCAGATGCCTACCACAGAGCTTTGGAGTAGTTCAGTAATAAGAAAGAAGCTTTCTTTGAATAATTTTTAATCTCTCATTGGTTCAGCTGCTAAGCTTGGGTGGAGTCATTTATGTAGGGTGATGAATTACTCATTTGAAAAATAAAAAAAAAATCAGAAATTCAGGATGGCATCCTACTGTCAGCTGACAGCTGTCAGATGAGTACTGGAGCATGGGGAGCTGGAGGCCTGGTGGAAAATGGGTAGCACTGACCYTTCCAGCATTAGCGAAACTTTAGGTTGGCTTAGCCCATTTGTCTAGCCACAGCCTTTGTGTGCTTCAGGTCACAGTCTCTGAACTTGTATAGTCATTACAACTGTTGTGAATTTAGTACAGAATTTTTCTTTTTTTATTTAYACTAACAGTAGTTGAGATTGTCAGCAATTAAAAGGATGAAAAGCAGGACATTGAAAATCATTGGACCTTGATCTTAAATAATTTTCAATTACACACGTGCATCTTGCTTTATTTTTTTAATTGAAACATAAGGTACTTACAGATGATTTTCACTGACTAATTTCTGAATCATATGTTGGTAAAATCATTGCAGTGTTCTTGGTTAAAACTTCAGAATCTAAGTATAACCAGCAAACCGAATGTTCATCCTGACCRTGATCAGTAAATGCTTTAGCCTCTTGAATACCACAGACTTCAGCTATACAATGTCAGCTATATGTTATGAATAAATCAAACAATGCTGGAACCTTTGTGCCATGTAACTAATACTTAAGAGGTTAAATGACACTTAAAAGATTTTTAATAAAACTGCTTTATACAAATTTGAGAGAAACTAGTTATCCACATATAAGAGGGGTGTGTGTGTGTATGCTTATCTAATGTGTATAATGTGGAATATGTTTCTAATTTTATAAACAATAGAATCTAAGATTGAACAGAAGGCATAGACCTTACTTTATAATTTAAAAAGTCTGTGTAGAAAGTCCTGGGAAAATCATAACTCTTAAAACAATCTGTCTGTTTAGAAAACGATTTYGGGGATCTATATGTCAAATCCATAATTCTCTTAAAATTGCTGAGTTTAGTCACAGGAAACATTTGTTCATTGACTTTGTGCTGTTAACAGAGGTAAAGAGCTTCCATTTCCTAGAAGGAGGTATGACTTCAGTCTGCACATGGAAGAGGAATAAAAAGTTTTTTTTAAGTGTTGCTATTTGAGACTTAATCATCAAATTGAAGTTGCTGGTGACAAATCGCCAATAGCTTAAAGAGCTGCTGGTAAAATGATGTATTTAAAGTGTATTTCTCACTTGCAGTAGTAAAGAAAACCTAAGATGCACTGATTTGCTGACTTCAGTAGCTGACAAAATCGAAGAGCTATTGAACAATACTCTGGTGGTTTTCATGTTTAGTTACTCTTCTACAAAGCATTGGTTGATCACTATAGATTCTAGCATGATTTAACTTAGGAAGATAAGTCTTCATTTTCTTCTCAGCTAAGTTTTTTTTTTTTATTCAAAGCTTTATTCAAAGTTTTCTCAGTTAATCTTTTCATTCAGATCCACCAAGGTTTCTTGATTAATGGAGTGCTTTACTGTATTTTGTGTTTAGCACAGTAAATAGGATTTTTCTCACGTTGAAGGAAATTCTTTTCTATGCCTTAATTTATGAATTTGTTGAATGAAAGTGCTATTTCTACTTTATTAAAGAAAGATTTAAGTGTTTGATATCAGCAGTTAGTAACATTATTCTTCAAAATGTATATGCTCTTGGAGATTTAAGAGACAAAACAACAAAACTTTGTTAAATAAGAATGACATTTCATTTTATGGTTTTCAGAAAAGATCTATATAGGATGAAGGCAGGAGACAGGTGGTGTGATTGTGGTTGAAATGCCCACAAGAACATTCCTGACACTACACTATTGTTTTGCTGGTCTGTCTATATAATCAGCAGCATGAAGAACTAAAGTATTTTTTTTTCCACTAGAGAGACTGAGAGATTGAGTTTAGCCTCTGCCAAGTGCACAACATAAATTACATTTTCAAATATCCATCTCACCAAATAGGTGATGCTTTTAGCAGGGTTTATAGGGCAAGCAGTGGACTATATAGAGTCTGGAAGGAAAGACATGTAAACCTGATAATTTTTAGAAAATGGGAARATCTCAACAGAGGAAAAAGTGCCAATGGAAAGGATTCAGGTGCTTTACTTTCCTTTCATCTTGCACAAGCCTGCTGCTTGTATTAGAATTCTATATTTTTACCCCAAGCCAAATCTTTATCTCATGTTTTAATCACAGAGAGAAGTATTGCAATGTGCTGTGTGACCTACTATACTGCTATTTATTTTAAGTTGCTGTTGATACTTACAATTTCTGTGAAAAATCAAAATAGAGATGGGCAATTTTTTCCACTGTATTTTACCTCTGTGATTTTTCAGACACTGAATGTCATCTCTTTGACCTTTTTGTAACCATGCTTATTGAAGTGTGARTGAGGTTTTTTTAGTTCATTTTTGTTTTCCTCCTTCCTTTCTTAGAAAATAATTTTTAAGGAGTTGGGAATGGCAACTGAGTAAACATGGCATTTGTGTTAATCCTCCATGCATCTWCTATAGTTTCTGAGACATAAAGAGTACTTTAATGCGGAGGAATAGACTTGTATTAAATTACAAATATTGCTCTGCTATGTTTGCAAAATAGGAGTTCATCTCTGAATTTAGAAGAGTTACCTTCATCCACCTCAGAAGGTATTTGAGTCTTATTGTTGCAGCTGTCCTTTTATAAATATATGCAAAAGATCATTTATGTTTGAATTATTCCCATTGAATATGAAATGTAAAACTCACAATCAGCTTCTGATCCCTGAAGACTTCAAAATGAAACTTTGATTTAGACTGATGTAGTTGAACTTTGGCAAGTCATGTCTTGAAGCTGTTGAATCATGGAATTGCAGGGCTGAGAAACTTGAAGTCATTTATTCAAAGCTGTTTTTTTATTTCTATTTTTAGTGTTGATAACAAGTTAATCACATCTGTTTTATTATCTTTTCTTGAGGATAAAAAAATGTGAATGCCAGTGTTAAAAACATTATCATTGTATTATTTTCACAATGGTATATATTTCTATGATTATGAATACTATAAATACTATATATTTCTATGATATTTTGTTATATTGCTTAGCTAGACTTGAAAATGTGGAATAGGTGATTTATTTCTAAATTAAAGTTACTATGACTTTTTTAAAGGCACAGAGGTGCTTAAGAACCAGAACAATTTTGTTTTTACAGGAGTATTCAAGTGTTTCTTTAAATGGAAATTGAACAATTATGTCTTTGGGAATTTTGTTTTGAAATAATTAACTTTTTTGCTATTAATGTATTGTGAATGTTAGAAAAAAATCTAGTTATCTAATTTTGTTCTCTTTTAATAAATAAGCTTTCTATTAAGATTGGAATGCTTAGGATTCTTTCCCATAGTTTACACTTACTTAAATTAAAATTAATCTTGTTTTTTTAGGGTTACTTATGAATATTATYTAATTTGTTAACATATTAAAGATTAAAACTATATAATTAACATTGCTTTGTTTCCTTTGTATTTAGGTCGAGATTTGATATGTATACAGTCCATGGATGGTATGCTCATGTTATTTGAGCAGGAAAGCTATGCTTTTGGACGATTTTTACCTGGTTTTCTTCTGCCTGGTCCTTTAACTTACAGTTCTCGGACAGATTCTTTCATTACAGTSTCTTCCTGTCGACAGGTTGAGAGTTACAAGTATGTGTTTCTGTTAAGTAACTATTGCATATTTTGGTGATGTCATGTAGTAGGTAAGCAAGTGAAATAGAAAGTAATCAAGTCTGATTTTTATTGCCTTTACTTATATTGTATCCCAAAGCAGGTGACAAGTGGTTGCAAGAAAGATGAAAAATAGTATATTTCATGTTGAATGTGATTAATATCTGCTGTAGAAGAAAACATACTGTGTGTCCTGATTTTATGGTCGTATTTAAATAATACAAAAATGTTGTTTTATTTTTAAGTTTATTAACTAATCAAAAGCACATCATGTTGTCCTGCAAGTGCCAGACTTTTTCACACTTCAGTGCAGTTGAGTTTTATGTGTGTTTTTGGTTTTTGTCTGCACTAGACAGCTCAAGCAAGGAGATGTTCCTTCCAATTGTTTCAACATCATTTTTATTTTGATGCAAATAGATGTTAGCTTGATGAATCTGTTCAATCTTCAGGAAAATTTTGAATCAGGTTAAAAGTCACTGAGAGTGCTTTTATAATCATAGGATCTTCTTCAAGGAATAGGAGCTGATGGGGAGAGATGGGATYGAGGAGGCTCACTAACCTAGTTGAGTGCTGCACCGAGGGTTAAGTACTAAATCCTGCAGTTAAGTGACAGAATAGGAGACAAGTAAAGTGCGCATAGAGGATGCTGTCATATGCCCTTAGAGGAAATGGAATGGCTGGGGGCCCACCTGGAGGTGTTCACAAACATCCACAGTCTGAGCAAAAAAGAGGAGCAACTTGAAGTCTGCATGTAGTTGTGGAGCTATGATGTCACTGTAGTTACAGGGATGCAGTRGGGTAGCTTGCATGCCTAAAATGATGCAGTTAATGGCTGCAGGCTCTTTAAGAAGAAAAGAAAGACAAGAGGAGATTTGTGTTCACCACAGAGGCAGCTTGAACGCATGGGGCTCTGTTACAGAACAGATGACCAACTTGTTGAGAGGTCATAGGCCACAGTCAGATGGATGCACAGTGAAAAGGATGTTGTGGTGGACATCCCTGTGAAGCCACCTTAAACATGTAGAAGTCTTTTAATTGCAGACACTTGCTCTTGTGGAAGACTGATATCTACTGGGAGGACAACACAATGGACTTAAGCAATCTAGAAGGTTTCTGGAGTGCATCAGGGAAAACGATGCAACTGCTTGTTAGGCTGGGAGGCAAAAATACTTTGCTGAATCCACAGCTTGCAAATAAGAAAGAGCTGCTTACAGATGCAATAGTCAGTGGCTGCAGGGCCCATGAGATGGTATAAATTAAGAATCTAACAGAGACGAAGAAGATCAGCAGACTAAAGATAGTAATTTCAGGAGAACAGACGTGGGCTAGTTCAGGGAACTAGGAGGCAGGATCCTGTGCAAGGCTGCCCTGAAGAACAAAAGGGCTCAGGATAGCTGGTGGGTCTTCATGGACAACCTTCTCAAAGCTGAGGAACAACCTATCTCAATATGCAAGAAAATGAGGAGGAATAGCAGAAGGCAGCTTGATGGAACAGGCAGCTCCTGACTGAATTCAAATGGAAAAAGGAAGTTTACAGGAGCTGGAAGCTAARATGGACTACCAAGGAGGCATATAGTAGGGCATGTGGGCATGCAGGGGATGGGATTGGGGAAATAAGCTTGGTTCAAGTTTCTGCTGGCAGGGGATGTGAAGGGACAAGAAGGACTTCCGCTTTTATGGTAGATCAACCATAAAAGGACAATCAAGGAAATTGACCCACTGCTGAATGGATTAGGCAACTCTATGACAAAGGCATGGAAAAGAGCAAGGTATTCAACATAACCTGCCTCATGTTTTCTCTGTTAAAAATGTCAGGATTTGCTCTTAGACCTTCTGAGTCTCTGAACCTAGCAGTAAATTTTGGAGGGCAAAGGTACTACCTGCARTAAAAGAGAACTGAGAGCTGCAAGATGGAACAAAAAGTGGCAGAACTATCAGGCTTAAAAAGTAATGGTCAGTGGCTTGAACTGTTTCCTGGTCTGTTTAAGATTAAAATAGATAATTTAATAGCCTTAGAAGTGCTACAAGCAAATATTATATGAATCCCCAAAGTCCTTATTTTCAGTTCAGTATTTATTTTTTTTAGTAATAACTTAATAGAGTTTCATTTGCCCCACAACTGACAGATCATCTTTGTGAATTGTTATTTTAGGCAACTGTCAATGAATCAAGTAGTACTCATTTTTATACTCAAAATGTAAAGATGATCAGAGCTGAGCAGAACTGGAGCCAGCAAACCATGCATGACCTCACCAGTGCTATGTAGAGGTGAAAGATCACCTTCCACGATCTTCTGGCAATGCTCTGCCTAATGCAGCCCAGAATGCTGTTGGCCTTCCTTGCCATGAGAGTGCACTGCTGGCTCACAGTCAACTTGTTCACTAGAACCCCTAGTCTTTTTCTGTAGAGCTGCTTTCCAGCTGGTCATCCCCCAGCTGACTAGCCTTCTGCCTGGGGTTTTTCTTGCCCAAATGCAGGACTTTGCACTTCCCTTTGTTGAACTTCATGAAGTTCCTCTCAGCCCGTTTCTCCAGCTTGTGGAAATCTCTCAATAGCAGCACAACACTGATGTATCTGCCACTTCTCCCAGTTTTCTATTGGCTGCAGTCTTCCTGAGGATTCACTCTGTCCTGTCATCTAGGTCATTAATGAAGATATTAAACAGTCTTGGATCCAGTATCAGACCCTGGGCTACACTACTAGTGATTAGCCTCCACATGGACTTTGTGCCTTCGATCAGTCTTCTGAGCCTGGCTGTTCAACCACTTTTCAGTCTGCTTCACTGTCTACTTATCTAGCCTGTACTTCATCAGCTTGTTATGAGAGCCAAAAGCCTTACTGAAGTTAAGATAAACAACATCCATTGCTCTCTCCTGTCCATCAAGCCAGTCATCTCATAGTTGAAGGCTATCAGTTTGGTTAAGCATGATTTCCCCTTTGTAAATCCATGCTSACCACTCCTGATCACCTTCTTGTCCTTGACGTGTTTGGAATGATTTACAGGAGGATTTGCTCCATTACCTTTCCAGGGATCAAGGTGAGGCTGACTGGCTTATAGTTTCCCAGATTCTGCCTTCTTCCCTTTTTGAAGTTGGGAGTGATTTTGCTTTCTTCCGTTTCATAAGGACCTCTCTCGATTGTCCTTTTTTTTTTTTTTTTTGTGATCTTTTTTTTTTTTTTTTTTTTTTTTTTGCAATGACTTTGGCCATCTTCCTTGGCACATGTTGGTTCTGCATCCCAACATGTCCCATGGACTTGTGTTTCAGGATGTTGAAGTCAGTTGAAAACAGAATGCATAATCTGGATCTGTTCAAATAATTAATGTTTCAGTATGCGTGAATGTTATGCTTGAACATGGTTGTATACATGACAGCTTTATTTTTCCTTATTTATTTTTAATATGATGAGACGGCTTGGAAACTTTGACACTTATTGTTGGAAAACATTAGCGCTTTTACAGACTGATTCAAAACTAACCAATTACGTAAGATCTAATGCTAGGCTTTTTGGATTTTTTTTCTTTTTGAGAGATATGTTATCTCAAGATTGAGTGCTAGGATGTTATTAGTCAGGTACATTAGGTACATTGTAGTGAAATCCAACTGAGAAGCATAAATTAGTATTTTGGTGTTTTCAAAGGTAAATACCTTAGAATTTCCAAAACTGGCAACAAAATTTTTCCTGTCTGTTTTGAGATTTTTCCCCCCTTTTTTCACTAGCTGAAACACTACTTGGCCTACTTATTTTCCTGCTTGTAAAGAACTTTTCTTTTGTTTAAAGCTTGACTTTGCTATTTTGCTGAGGATACGTGAGATTTTCATGCTTCCAATTGTAAGCAGGCTTGGAATATATTCCCTTTCAAATGTCTAATGATCTACCTTCTTGCATTTTTGATCCTATAACAGGTCAAAAACATGACTTGCCACTCTCTATTTGCATGGCATTGTGTTCGGATAAAATGAATGTATTTTTATCATTGCCTTGGAGTCGTATTTGCTGTTTGTGCTTATGTGGTCTTTTGAGGCTCTGATGGTAAATATTTTCAGGTCACTTTTCTTTTGGGAGTTTGTTCTACATTAAAAACAACTGCTAAAGCTGGCAACTCATCTCTCTGCAATTAAGCAKCAGAGAACTTGGGAAGCACTTAATACACTGAACTGAGGTTTCTRTTTTCCTAAATTGAATCTTTCAACTTCTCTTCTTCCTTTCCTCCCAATCCCCAGAGTCCTCTACTTGATCTCTATGTCCCTTGAAGCTGCAGAAACTTTACTTTCACAATCTTGCATGACTTTTGGTTTTAGATACACCAAATCACTCCACTGCAACAGATATTACTAAATAAATGAATAAATTTATATCAGGACCAAAAGTGTTGCCCTTTTTTTGCGAATGTGTTTGAGCGCAGTTGTCGCTGCTCTTCYTCCTGGACGTAATTTATTTTAGGCCTAGTATATAGGAGTGGCCGAGTGATATGCTAAACCTGTTAACCAGGATAGTTTTTTCTTTAATTTTTTTAAACTGACCACAGTATGATTATGAATCGTCTATTGTCTTCAAGTCATTAGTTCACTGACACAGATCAAAATATACTTTCTGCAGTGAGATTTATTCTTGATTACAGTAGTGACATAATCTAAGGCATTTAAAAGATCATTTTAGTGATTTTTTTTTTTTAGAAGGGAATTAATATTTATGAAGATGTAGTGTCCTTGGACATTTAGGGAATCATCATATCTATAAACTTTATTTTCTGTCAGAACTAAAATTATATATTATTTTATCATAAAAGCTTACTCATGATATATTTTGGGCACAAGAGGCTGAAGGTATGTGGAATAATTATAATCATAAAAGAAATCAAGAATGATGCTTTTTTTTTTTTTTTTTTTTTTTTTACTTTTTACATTAAAACTTGACTTATTAAAAACTTTCCACGGCAAA
>NW_028185040.1:503280-519429 GCF_003343005.1 Rhea americana | reverse complement strand
TTCCAGATTATGGCCTCAATAATCTAAGCCAGGGAATGTTAACCTAACACAGTACTTGGTCATAACATATATTATCTTGTTTTATAACCCAAATTTCTCAATCAATACTCTCTGTTTATTATGGTCCTTAAGCTTAATGAGAAATTTTTTAGCTTCTGGATATTGCATCAGCAGATTATAATCATTGTGTATTATTTTATTAATAAAGGATAAGGTATGTGGTGTAAGTAAAAGTAATTTGTAAAAAAAATAGAAATTCATATTTTTCTGACTTCTAAGAAAAATAAATTAGAATAGAATTCAATTTCTATTAATATTGAAAATGAGTACGAAGAAATATTTTCCATTTAAAATGGACATCTAAATCGTTTTCGTCATGTTTAAAAATTCATGACTTACTACTTTAACAGGTTGGGCTAAAATTTTCTCTCTSTAACTGATTCACAAACATGCTGTCTTTATTGTAGAAGTATGTTGTTTTAAGGATATTTTTCATTTGGATCCTGTTTATTGATCTTTACTACTATCATGTCTTAAGACACTGTGGTGCCAGTCTCTAGTGTCTCTGAACTATAAGGCATTAGAACAGAGCTAAATAATCCTTTTAAAGTGAAGAAAAATGACATGATGAGGAGAGAAAAAGTTATTTTGGTTTATGTTAAACAGTTTTTTTTTTTTTTTTTCTTATTTTAGTAGAGGACAAACGTAGTGGTCCTACCTAGTATTTTAGCAGAACAAGTTGACAAATTAGAAATTGTCCATTTTCCTGTTGCTMATACAGAGCACTGCTTGCAGTAGCAATAGCTTTTATGTTAATTCAGAATTCTTTCACTATCTGAAGGCAAAACTCCTTTCATATTTAAATAATTATTTATATGATTAATCATATATTAATGATTATATTTGATGTGATAGCTGTACTGAAAATTTGTCTGTTGGTCATCTGTGGTTTGAGGCTTTTCGTGATGAGGGACTTGTATTCAGTTAAGTGGTACTTAGATGTCAATGCATATTGCTGTTCAGTGGGATTTTTGTTTGGAGACTATGTATCAGCCCATGATTAGATAATGAAAAGATTACATATCAATTTACATTTCTTGCCCAGATTCGTGATATCACCAAAATAAAATGAAAAGAGAAATTTTTATTACATCAGAATCTGAAACATCTTTTATAAATTCTCTTTCAAATTAAAAAAGGCAAGTGAATTTGTTTGTGTAGGAAGACGTTAAAAAGACATAATCATTTTGTACTTCTAAAAGCAATTTATTTAGTATTTTTAATTAGGTCATAGTATTCACCTTATCAGTTATATTACTTATAGCAAGTACATAGTTTATAGTGTCTTGTGTAAGTAAAATAGTACTAGAAGCTAATTAAATAAATCCATCAATAGCCGGCACCACAATGCTGAGATGTGAAGGTTGCTATATCATCATTTAAAATATATAACTTTGATAATATACAAAAAATGTATTTTTTAATTATTAAACTATCACAGACTTAGGAAGAATAGGAACATCCAGAAGTTTGTTGTTTTGAATTTACAAGTTGAAGGTACTCCATTACTTCCAGGATTGAACTCTATCTTTTGGATAAAATGTTTTAACAATGAAAAATATTTTGCATGATAATCTTCTGTGTCTGTGTGATTTTTTTTTTTTTTTTAAAAAAAAAGCTTTGTGAGAGGTTTTGATTATTTGGTACAGATTATCGGTAATGTAACTTCATTGGAAACAAATTAGTTCAGTAAGTTATAACACCAGTGCAAATTTGGGAAAGACTAGGAGTTACAGATGGCATCTTTCATGCTAATGTCTTCATTTCAAACTTTTACTTAGTACTCTAGCCTGACAGTTAGAAAGTAAAAACAYAGCAACTTTTGCTTGTTTCTCAAATATATTTGAGACGAATGTGCCACCTATTAATGCCAATTTACAGCTATTTCTTGGATTAGAATCATTTAGTCTACTTAATGGACATATTTGAGATTGTAACTGTTATAAATATCAGATTATATTTTGAAGTGGTTTATATTAAAAAAATGAAATTTATAAAGCTGATTACAAGCAAAGAAAGTTTTAATTTTTGTCATTGTCCCTGTTTCATATTTTGAAAATATGTTGGTATCTGGACTGCCTCATTTGTAGTCTGTGTTTCTATCTTTTAATATATTAAAACTTTTTTTTTTAAATCAGATAAAAATTCCAATAAAATGTATGTTTTGAATTCTACCTTTGCATTTGACTCCTATTGTACAGTGATATTCATTTAAAAATCTGTGCTGTTAATAGATGTATCTTCCAATGTATGCATAGTCATAGTTTGATAATTGTATTTTACTTTTTTACCTGATGTAAAAGGTTTTAATTACAAAAATATTTGCTATTTTTTTTCTTTTTAATTTTCTATAACAGATACCAAGTGCTAGTSTTTGCAACGGATGCTGATGAAAGACAAGAAACAGAACAGCAAAAACTTAGTTCTGGAAAAAGACTTGTGGTAAAACCTGTTTATTTTACATAACCTGTACGGTACATTGCATAAGTATTTAAAAGATTGAATACTAAGTTACAAATGGAAAAATTGTCTGCTGACAAAGGACCTGATCCAACTTCCATTAAAGGCAATGGAAAGACTCCAGTAGATTTTTGTTAGGATTTCTTTGGGCTCAAATTGTTTAAGGTTGGACCTTAAAATTCCCTGTTGTTCTAAGAAAAAGATGATTGTGTTCCATAATTGGCTATTTCTAAGCTAGTCTTTGTAATACAGAATCTAAACTGTAGTAAAATAGATACGTATGAAATATTGCTCAAGTCTTGAATGTGACAGTCTATTTGTGACTGTGTATTGGATTTACAAAATAAACTTCATTGCACTTGGAGAGTCCTTTATTCTTTACTAGAAAACTCTGCATTGAAAAAGATATTTCCCTAAATAGCCAGTACGTGCAAAGTCCTGGACTCTTTCTTTTCTCTCTGGACTCTTTCTTTTCATTTCCTTTTTCTTTTTTGTTCCTATCAAAAACGTGAAATAATAGTTTTCAGAAGTGCTTTRCAACTAATAAATTGTTTAATAATTGATCTGCATTATATTAAGAAGAGAGAAATTTCCATTTCTGTGCTTCTGTATTGAAATTGCTTGTCAGCTGAATATAGTACGTAACGCACTTGGCTCATCTTAGTTCAGGTGTGATGGTAAAATATAAGGAGCGAGATGTGAAGACATTCAACTGTGAAGACAATTGGACTTCAATATTTTCGGTCATTAGAAATCCTGAATTCCTGTTCAATCARTTTGGCAGTAGTCATAAACAATTTTTTGCTGGTGTGAACTGGTTTAGTTGAAACTTCTGAGAGGAGCCGAAATAAACTAATGAAATGTATCAGTAAGCAGCAGTATTGTTTAAAGGTGTAAGGATATATAGGCAAGGCAAGATTTGCAAGTATTTATTTATTCTACCAATGTATGTGGTTGAAAAGTAGACAAGCTTCCATGCATGCAACCATTCTTCAGACTGAAAATGTACATTAGTGACTGCAAGTATGAATGTTGGCTTGTGCACCTGAAATCTACTTTACTTTTTCCAATTAGATATATTGGTAGAATTACATATGTTGGTAGAGTAAGTTCTGCTTAATAGCCCTGCCCTTGATGTCAAAGGACATGTGCAGAGGCAGATTTAAATGATTTTGTAATTGTGTACTTGGATTTAATGTTCACAGTATAAAGCACTGTGTGTTGAATGGGATGTGTATCTTGAAGTTTAGTTTAATATATTTGTAAATGGAAGCATAGCCATCAATTCATGACTGTTTCAAAAAGTGCTTTTTTTGAACCTGTTTTTGCTGTTTTTCTCACAATGAAGAAAACCACAACTGACTTCAAAACAACTAGGTGGGTAGCTAGAACATTTTCTCCTTCCAAAAAGACCTTGAGTTTGGTTTTCTAACTGTATTACTCGTATTCATGTAATTTGAATTCTGAGCTTTCTGTAAGTATTTTATTTAATATTCAAATGTTGGCTGATCTCTGGAGCATGTTTTTTCTTTTGAAGGTGGACTGGGCTTTAAACATCGGAGAGCAAGCACTGGATATATGTGTTGTGTCCTTTAATCAGGCAGTTTCTTCTGTTTTTGTGCTTGGTGAGAGAAACTTCTTTTGCCTTAAGGATAATGGGCAAATCCGATTCATGAAAAAACTTGATTGCAGCCCAAGTTGCTTCCTTCCTTATTGCTCAGGTTTGTAAAACRAAAATTCAACTAAAAAGCATTATTATAATTTTTACAGCTAAGAATTTTTTTCACTGAATAAATATATTCTTCTTAAGATGTTGTTGATTCATAGAAAATATGTGAAATCAACTCTTCCTTGTTTTGGAGGAAGCAGATTTATTTTCAAATATTGCTTAGTGTGGCTTGTGGAAAAGTTGTGATGTGTAGTATGTAATTGGATTTTGTATTCATGATTAATCACTTATCTCTTGGTTACTGTCGATAGTTATTATTCATGCGATTTTCTTCATTTTGCCATCTTAAATTTCTGTAAGTAAAAATAAAAGTATTTGCATGTGTGTGTATATATATATTAATATAAATATATGAAATAGATGTGTGATATATTCATATTCACGTGTACCAAGTAATGGCTTACAAGGAGAAGAAAAAATAACAATAATACAAGCCTGAAAGAAAAGTACTGGCTTATGAAAGTATCTTTCAACTTAAAACAGTTTTTATATCTCTAACAGTGACAGAAGGAACAATAAACACTCTAGTTGGAAACCATAGCAACATGCTGTGTGTTTATCAAGATGTGACACTGAAATGGGCCACTCAACTTCCTCACATTCCTGTATCAGTAAAAGTAGCAAATTTACAGTAAGTATCTTAAACTTTACTTTTTCAAATTTGTTTACAGTAGTGAAATTAACCTGTAGATCCTAACAAATAAGGTGAACTGTAGAAGGAAAATTCGAAGTGTTTTTTTTTTGTTGTGTAAAACATTCATTACATTAATGGAAATACTGATAAGTCTCAAAGAATTCTAGAATTGCTGTATTCATGCTTTAGATTTTCTGATTTTAATGCATGAGGACAGAACTTGGTCTCTCCAATTAAGTGAAATTAATTTAGGAACTGTATAAATTGCTCAGGATTGCACTGCCACAGACCAATATTTTTTTTTTTTTTTGTAAAACGCGTGTAAGAGTGACAGGGCAAAAAACTTAGGGAGAGGGAGGGATCAAATGTAAAGAAATACTGTCATTATTACTTGTGCTGAATTTCTGTCACTGAAACAAGAAGCAAACTACACTAAAGTTCAACTAGTGTTTTTACAATCCAATTTATGACTATACTCCGCGAACATACTACGTGAACAACACTGTGGGTGCTGGCTGCCTGGTGACCGTGACCACATGGAATGCAGTGGGAGTATCCTGGGCAGGTAGATTACTTCAGGTCCCCAGCAGGCTTTAGTGGCTGTAGTTATGCCTTTGAACTGTAATGCTAACATACTMTGAAAACTTACTGGATCACAGTGTGTGTTTTATCACAAAATCTCATAACGTGAAAATGCAACATCTGACTAACTAGCTTTACGCAGCCTGGAAATCTGTAAGGGGAGTTAGCGTTTTTCTATTTGGTACTAATGGGTACTTAATGATTTTAAAATAGTTGTAATTAAAAAAAAATTTTTTTCTTTTTTTGGAGAGAGTCGAAAGAGTTGTGATAGCTTTCATCCAGCAAGTGTTACATGTGAAATAGAACAAATTATCCCAGTGGGCCAGTTTGCATAAAACAAAAGAGAAAAGTTTTGCAGGGTATGACAGCACAGCTTTTAAAGTTTGGAAAAAAATGTCAGTGTCATTAGAAAAAAAAGAAAAAATAGGAGATTATACTAATGTTTGTACATAAAATTATTTGTTTATAATGCATGTTATTCAAATATTTTTGTTTTAATTAACCTTTAAGAAATTTATGCAATTTCTACTTGTTTCATGTAATTTTTAGCATTCAGTAGTTTGATCTTAGTGAGAATGTTGACAGCCTGGTAATTTGTCCCAGATCACTTTGCAAATATAGAATCAAAATTCCCACAGGCATACTAATACTAGGCTTTGGCTTGGGGCTTTGTTCCGTGAAGGATGGAGAGGAAGCATTCTAGACGTACAAGCTTATTTTTTTTTTATACAGGTACTGATAAAAACACACATGCATGTGTGTACGCACATACACAAACACACAGATGTATTCATATATAATACAGATATATAAATGTGTATGAGTGTACACACACACACACACGCACAGCCTGAAAGGAATGGGAGAAGTCTAGGGCATATGTGTTTCAGAGCTATGCACCAGGAGCAGTATAAGATCTCTCCCTTGTGTAGTTGGCTAAGGTAAGAGACATGGTTGAAGGACAAAGATTTGGAAAGAAATGTGATTATCTGCTGGTTGAAGGTACTAACACAAAGCAGTAAATAGTCTAAGTAAATTTTGACTTACACTGCTTTGAAGCTCATCTCAGTACGCGCAGATACGGAAAAAATTTGAGTGATCTATGGATTGCTAATAATATTGGATACTCAGCTGCAGCTACTGATTGATTGTGTGCCTGGGTGAAGAAAAGCAGATGGCCAATACATCAACTCTTTCTTATTTCTAGTAGCTGTTGTTTTCAGAAATCCCACTGCAGCTTTTATTGTCATAAGCTGCTCTCACTTCTGACCTSCTCCATTCCAGGAGATGTAGTTTGCTCCCAGGGAGTAGAGAGATCTGGTTTACAGCTCAAAGTTTGGATTCTTATTAGAATAATGGTAGATTCCAGTATTTCATATTGTTCACTTTTTTAATGTGACCTCCATCTTTTTATCCTGCAGGAGTAACTCTTGCTGCTTGATTTTATTAACATGGACATAATTTTTTCTGCATACATATGGCTTTTTGCTTTGTTAGACAGTCCTTTAGATCACTGTATTCAAAAGGTAATTAAAAAATTTCAGTACTTCCTAATGTCGTGTAAATGTAGCTAAATTCCTCATCCAAGCACACACTTCCAACCTTTCCTACAGCCTTTTCTCAAGTCTTTGCAATCTGTTTTTGCTTGTATCCACTCAGAACATTCCTACAAAAACTGTGGTAGCTCATCACTTTGAACAAATCATTTTCCTCAATTTTTCGCTTTCCTGGCTCATCCTCTAGTGCCTCAAAGTTGGGTTAATCGTCTTTCTTTCAGACCTGTACAGCTATTCRTTACAGGCGCAGGAAGTCTAATGCATTTGGTGTATGTTGCTCTTATTGCTTCTGTTAGAAACAAATATGCCTTGCAAATGTAGAAGGATGTAGGAAGCTTTTCAGTACATGTACAGTAACTTTAATGCTTGCAAAAGAAACATATGTGACCAGCAAGTCATGTTAGGATATCCCGTGATATAGGACTAGATTTAGTGTATCCACATGTTTATATACATGATATATTTACCATGCTTTTGGAAAAAAGTAAATTTCCTGTTCCTTCAGTTTTAATGCTGGGTGAGAATGAAAATGCTTGTCCAATTGGATACATTTGGTCATTTATTTAAATATATGTGGTATGCTTATACTTCTGTCCTACATTCAAAATGAAGATGAGCTAAACAGCAAAAATGGCAGTTAAGCTTACAGAGGTAGGAATTTGATTTAAACAAAGGATATGTTTAAAAATATATATATACTTAAAATAAAATTCTCTTATATGAGTCAATGTGATAATGATTTTCTAATGCGCCACTTGGGAGAGGCCTCAGTCCCAATTGGGGCCTAAGAAAAGCATTATTAGAAGCTATTTTATGTAAATCTCTTGGGGCAGAGGCAGTGACTGTCTCATAACCAGTGATACACTTATAATCTTTATAGTTTACTCCTAAGATCAAACCTTCAGTGGCTTCAGAGAATTTCAACTGTGTAAGCAACTTGTGTTTCTAGTGTGTGCCTCTCATTTTCTTTATGAATTTATTTTTCTCTTACAATAATGTGAAATCCAGTATTTCTCTATAGCAAACAGCAGTATCGAAATAATGATAATAACACACTACAACATTTGGGATTACATTCCAGAATAAGCTGTTTGATTTCCACACCACTGTTTTCAGAAACATACTAGGAAAAAATTGAATAAAAAATAAGTGGGAACTAATAACCTTTTTAGTGAGATTCATCTGTTTATGCTGTACAAGTGATGTATTTTTAAGCTGTTAAACTACACTTTTTGATTCTCTTTTCTGTTACAAAAATCTGAGTGTTCTCTCAGTGAATTGAAAATGAAAAATTCTTATAAAAGCTTGCAGTTAGAAACTTGAGTAAAGGTAAAAACTTGAGAGTTTAAATAACTTACTTTGTGTATTACCTGAAGATATGTATAACTGTGATCACTAAACTGGCAGTTCAGTTCCAATCATTGTTATAGAAATTTGTTTTCTATCTTGTTAGATGTTTATATTCTTCTGTTAATGAGTAGTAGTTAATAGCAATATTTATGATTGTTTTAATGTCAGGAGATTCCTGTATTATTAACATTGCCTGGATTGCTTCAGAGACATAACCACTTAAATTGAAAATTTGGATTAACTTAATCTGTTTAGGGCTTTGTCTCATATGAGTATAAATTCAGCTTTCCATTAACAGGCCTGCTTATAGTTGTAGTTTTCTTTAGTAGTTCTGTGTCATTACCCTTTAAGCTGTGGCTCTGCAAAAGCATCCTCTTTGAAGCTGAAACTCTTGAAGAAAATGGTTGTGTTCTGCCTGAGCTGATGGGGGGGAAAAGCCCCCTCTAGAGTGGTTTGAGAGAGAAACTGTTGATGTGCTGCAGTTAAAACAGCTGGACTCTGGGAAGTTAYATAAAAGAGTTGGTGAAAATTTGAGTGGAATAGGAATTCTTGTGTTGAAACAATAATTCTGAGCACCAATGTTAGCTTGGTATCCATCACAGTAATCCAAATATCTTCTCTGCACTGACTTCAAAGCCTATTTCTTTTTTTTCTTATCCTGCCATAGCCACTTCCCTGTTTCACTGGAGAGCTTTTTTTCTAAGACCTTCACTGTACTTTGTAAAGGAAGTGTCTCTGGTATTGGTGGATTTGATGCAGTCACTTTTTTGTGCTGAGATATGTTGGATTTTCCTTTCTCTCTCCGAATTTAAGTAATTGTATGGGGAGCAGGCCTATAGGAATGTGATGCTGACAAAGCTGTTTACAGTTCTTGTCAGCTAAAACACTTGCTAGGAACTTTTTTTTTTTTCTTTCTTTTTGCATTGACAGGAATTTGAGCTTGTAAAATTAAGTGACTTAGCCCTTCTTCTACCAAAAAAGGTGGATTATGTTTGTCTGAATCATCTAAAATAACTTTTGGAGAAAATAGCAGAAGGTCACTTTATTAGGGCYTATCACAGGTCGTATTTGTTTTCCTATGTCTGAATTATCCTGTCTCCATATGCTTGACCATAAAAGGTCCTTGGAGTGGATTAAAATCCTTAGACCACTCGCTTTTCTATTTATTTGACATTAATTCCCCTGGCAAAGCTGTTTCCAAGAGTGCCATGTTCTAAAGGCTGATGGATTGCACTAAGTGCTGCTCTGACCCAGCTGGCCTGAAACTGGAACAGTATGTTAAGGTGCGTTCAGTCTGAAGCAAAGTRGCTCGTGTGGCTAGCCTCGGGGATGTTTCCATCACAGGCTTCTGAGACGCCGCTGTGGGCTGAAGAAAAACCACATAGAGCACTAGAGCTTGGATTTAGTCTCAGGGAAGGGAATTCTGTTTTGATCGCTTCCAAGTTACAAACCTGTTTTTGTACTAGGAAAGCATGAAGGCTCTAAATCAAGGACTCTGTTTCTTCTGAATGTTTTTTAAGTTGGCTAGTTTTCATTTTACTGCTTGGTTTTGTTTGTACACAGCCTTTAGGTTGTACCTAGTAAGCCTGTACTTGCTAAAAGATAGTCTGTCTTTGTCTCTTTTAAAAGTGAAATAGACCACAAAATACATCTCTTTTCATTTATTCCACCCCCTCCCCCAAATGATATTGCCTGGTGCCACTAGTTTTCAGTCTTTGTGCTCTGAGTTATCCATCAAGCAGTGAAGTCTGATGATACTTGTAAAGAAAAAATAGTTGATTAGATGTGGAATTTGTCCACAGATGCAGTTCTCAATGTGATGTCTTTTTGTTTTTACATCTAGGAATTAGAATATCGGTACCAACACTCTCTTTTGTGAGCTTTTGTACATCTTGTGTCTGTGACTGAAAGGACTGTACTTACTCTTTATGGAAGAAAGATTATTTTTGAAGCAAGTAACTCAAAATGACATATGCTGTGTAAAACGTGTAGTTCTCTTTCTTACAAGGAGTTGACAGATATGGACAAGTTGGTGAAAGTTAGCATAATACTTGCTTTTACTTTCATTTATTTGACAAGTAAATATCATTTTACTTAGTAATAGCACAGCATGTTTTCTGAAGAGGAAATATAAAGTGGTTTGGAAAAGGTTTTTTTTGAGTTTATTTTTTAGCTTAGAAGTAATTTATTGCATTTGAAGAATATGAATTTCTGAGCTTGTAATATTAAATTTCCAGTATTCAACTTTTTAAGTTGAGTTAAGTTAGTAAATAGATTTTCATGATCTGACAGGAGAAAAAAATGTCTTTTTTAACAAATGCAAACAGTTGAAAAGTCAGGAAATAAAAGTAGACTTTATAGGTTGAAACCAGTAAGCTGGGTTACTTAGTAATCTTTATCTACACTTTAACTCTTTACTGGACTTCAAATCTGCTTATATTTCTGCTCTGAGGAATGACCCATAAAAATATTGTACGTCTCCAGGCTTTCACCACTGATCCTATGTAAGTTTTGCTCAGTTTGCAGTCAAAAGAATTGCTAGATTTACTGTTGACTATGGTATAAATTCATGTGCTGATTCTTTTTTGTGTTATTACTTCTCCATGTATGATAGCCTAATACTTGATTGTAGCGATCATGCTTGAACTAAACATTAGTATCATGAACCATCATGCCATTAAGACTGTTCATATAGTAATGCATTTATCAGACACCAATTAAAGACAGCTACTCAAGGGCCATCCATGTTCGCATTTTGAATTATGCTGTTACACAGTAGTGAATAGAGACTTATTTAAAGTAATAAACTAAAAGTTGCATTATGCAGGCTCAGGTGCAGAAATACTGCAGCTTACTGTATCACTTTAAACCTGTTGATTGAAAATACTATACTAATGTGTGATTTTTGTAATTTGTCAGACAAAATAAAGCAATTTAATAGGTCTAACATTCAAATGTTGCCCTTTTGTAAGTTCTTTTTCTGCTTAACCCTATACCTTTTATGTCTTCATTACCAGCGTTTAGGGAGTATTRGCTGTGTTTATGTGCCTTTCTTTTACCATTACTTACTATTCATTTTGAGAAAGATACRGTGATCTTCACAAGCATAATATTTCCACCAATACTTGTAGAAATAGTAAAGAATCAAAGAGACTATTTGGCTGATGCAGGTACTGAGAATGAACTTTTCTATGTAATCATRTTACTGCACATTAGAATTTTTGTACTGTGCCATGTGGTGTTTGYTGTAGGCAGGCTACTGCCCTTTTGTGCCTCTTGGGAATTTCGCACTTGTGTTGCAGTTGGCCAGGTGCATTACAAGAGAGAATTTTACAATATTTTGAAATGTTTGCAAGTCTAGTTTTGTAGACAATAACTTCTAATTTACTGAAGCAATAATCTCTTGCTGTTATCTAAGTTACAATTTTGCTCCTCCTAGTTGCAGTTTTTTTTTTTTTTTTTTTTTTTTTTAAACTCTGCAGCTCTTCATTAAAAAAAAGAAAAAAAAAAGAAAAGAAAAAGAAAAGCATGTCTAATCTATGTAACAGATCAGTAGTATACCAGTAGTGTAAAAGATATATATAGTGTTGCCTGGTCTAGTAGAATATAATTTCCAAGCTTTTTGGCCTGAATGTAGCATTGCCTTGCTACCTGTCTTTGATTTTCTGTCTCTCTTACCATATTCTACTCCAAGCATGTGACATCTRTTCTTTATAATCAGAGATGACCATCTAGGAATACTTACAGATCAAAGCAGAAAACCTTGGGTCGATAGCTTGCCGTGCTACCTTTGAATCAATATTATTTTTGTTGGCCTTGGCTACCAGAGGACTATATGAGCAACAGTGAGTGCTTACCTTAAACAAACAAACAAGCARACAAACAAAAAAACAAAAAAAMCCCACTTGATTTAAAAAAAACCCTTGATTAAAAAAAAAATCTTGATAAAAAACATCTTGACCTTGTGAYGCTGAGAAGTACTCTTCTGATGATTCTAATGAGTAGCAGAGATTGTCCTTACACTTGCAGTGGGCTTGAAGCATAAGCCTAGTAATAAGTACTGCTGAACTTCAGAGTGTAGTATGGACACTAGTTGGAGATTTTTATYAGATTTAAAAGCAGCCCCATCCTTACACTAAAACCAAACAATTATGAATTTTAGAATTATTTGAACATGCCTCATTGAAGATAATCACTGCTTTTGCTTTCTATAAAAATGTCTAATCCAATAATCCTCTTAGATTATCTGAACTGTTRGTATTATGCTAGTATTATGTAATACTAGAATAATATTAGAGTGATCTAATAAATAAATTTTTGTTTAATGAAATACAAAATGAACATTCCCTGAAGACTGTTTATTGGCTTCTTAGAACGAAGACTTATTGYCTGTATATGAGAATTAACMTAAGCCTGGAGTTGTTAACATGGAATTGAATTTAACTGGAAAATTWTGAAGAAATATTTCAGTTGAATTAAGTATATAAGGTGTAAAAGCATAGTCACATTACAGGGTAGTAGTGGGTGGAGTCAAAGCAAAACCCCTCTGATTCAATTTTTTTTTTAGCTATACAGATGCTAGAAAATACTTTGTTCTTCATTCCAGACCATCTGTTATTCCTTATTATAACTGACATCACCACAGCTACCACAACTGTTAAAGAATCACCATATAAAAATGGCAAACCTTGCATATGAAACCAGCAAAACTTAGCACATATTACATGGTTTTATGGAAAGAAACTGCAGGAATCAAACTTTACAGTTTGCTGAAAGATTTTTCCTTTTTCTGTATAGTAGTGCTGTAATAGAAGCAATGCCAGTTATGACGCACTGTATGAACTGTTCAGTTATATGTGTGTGTGTGTGTATATATATATATAAATTTTTATAGTGCTCTGTAAGAATATGTTGCCTGATCTGAGAAGTTAAACACAGAGGCTTCTAGAATCTTTCTATTTAAACATAGTTGCATTTTAAAGAGAAGTTTATTAGGAAAAAGAAATTGATTACATGAATGTTTTTCATCATTGAATTGCCACTAAGGTTGACAAGAAATAGCAGTACAAAGTATTACCATTTTTTAAGATCTTTTGAGGAGATTATTTTGATGTGTATAGTTTACACAGCTCCTTCCTCCTCCTCCCCCCCCCCCCCCCCCACCTTGGTAGGATTCTTATCTTGCAAAAAATACAGATGTGCCAAGTACTGTATCTGGCACCCAGTCTAATTCATGACTGAGGCTTTCTAGCAAGTTAGAAGTTTTAAATGGTGTATATTGTATGGCATTAAGCACATGCCCATATTGCCAATTCTCTTAATTTTATTGCATGTCACTTATTTGCTTTTAAAAAGGCTAGTTTTTACAGTCATACGGTTTTGTAARGGTTTCAGCTTTCTTTAGAAAAACACTTAAAATATTCCTGCCCTCAAGGTTCTAGAGAAAGCCTTAAAAGTGGAAATTCTAAATGCTCAAGAACAACAAAGCAAGTAAGTTTAGTATTTAACATAAAAGGACCTGCTTTTAAACCTAATAGCTTTTTTTTTTTTTTTTTTTTTTTTGGGGGGGGGGGGTTGATCTGTGATTTCTTTGTGCTTTTTCATGGTGAGACAGAGTGGAATATACCCATATCAGATTTTGAACTCAATCTTGGAGTTAGATATGGAGCAGTAGGCTGGAATTTGTGACTGCATTGTGACACTTGCTCTGCCCATGGAAGTGCTGGACATCTTGACTGAAAGACTGTTACTGTGAACAGTCTATGGCTGTTGACTTTGAATGTCTTGAGTATTATTAACACAAATGAAACTTTTTTCTGTACTAAGACCTGCAAGGTGGGATGTGTATGGAAAGGTGTGAAGATGAGAGCTAGCAGTGCAGAGTGCCAGAGATTCTTGTGAAGATTAGCTTTGTTCTTTACAAGACAGGGTAAAGGGACAGTGATAAGTATTGTTAAAAATAATCGTTTATGGACTTTTCCCAGCCTGAAATGCTGGTGACCTTTGAAGTTTGCAGGCACATCCTTGTCATCTGGGTGAGGAGCTGGGTGAAAGAGAGAAATTTTCAGTGTTTCTAAAGTTCTCTATCCTGTCCTCCTAGAGTAAATTTTTTGTGGTTCCTTAGATTTTCTAGCCTGTTGTGCCTGTGTGTATTGACCTTGGACCTAAAGCTCACAAAACTTAACCTGAAGCTTTGGGAAATATGTGAAATTGATGGGAGGAGTTCAGGTCCCAGTGATTTTGGTGTGAAGGGGGAGTGATATGCTTCTGCCTTCAGTGAAGAGCATTATGATGATACGGTGCACAGACCTAAAAGGTCACAAAAAGCAGAAAGATGAGCAAAACTATATTCAGACTTGATTGGGAAGCTCTAGGGATTTTGCAATAAATTTATATTTGCTGAGAATGGTGATTGTATGGAGTGATGCTGGACAGGTCAGTAGGTAGTGCAAAGAACTGTTGCAGTGTGATGGGTTTAGAGTAATGCAATAGTTACACAAATTGTTACACAAATGTGTAACTTTCTTTGTGTTAAGCTCATGCCTCCTATGGAACATGACTATAGCAAAGCTCAGGAATGATTTCATGAAATGTAGTTTTACAATGCTTAATGGCACATGTCCATAGCTGATTAAGACTGTCTTCTCTAACACGAGACTTGTCATCATGGTTATTCTTGTTATTCTCTTGTAGTTTGCTTGTAGATAGTTGTCTTATTTCCCTCCTGTATTGTCTAATATTAAAGAGCTTATATGTAACAAGCAGTTGAGAATGAGCTTTTGCTGTAACAATAAACTTAATAGTTGAGTATAGATATTGCCAGTACAGCATATTGCGTCTCTAACAAATTCTTGGAACCAGAGATGCTAAAGGATCTCCAGCTTGCCTGGAGTAAAATGGACTGGAACTGCTGTCCTGAAGAAGTAGGGGAATTAGAGGGTTAGATGAAGGCTAAACTTTCAAGACCCATGGGTCCTATATTCACAATTTTGTAACTGTAGTGATACCTGTTGCAGTCTTCTGGTATAACTTCTTTAGTCTTTAGAATCTGCAGGATACCTGGCTGCTAGTGTGGAAGTCTGGCCTTAAAACACAGATTTTAGACTTAAGGGGAAAGAGTTGCAAATGAAGAAATAAGGAGTCCTTAACCTAGTTCTAAGAGGGAGTGAGGCATGGAGATGTTTRTGTTAGATGTGTGATAGTTCCTCTTAATTTCTTCCTTGCTGCTAACACTGATACTATCATAAATGAAATTGCAGTCTAAGTTCTCTTGTTACTTGAAGATCTGACTTAAGAGACTGCACTCTTATTTAAAACCATCAGCTTTTCTTATCAGTCTTTCTTTTGAATTCAGATAATGCAGCTAAGTGTCTTAGCTATGAACTGTGAGTCATGAAATACAATGTGGAGGTTATGAACTTTTCCTAGAATACATTATACTTCAGAACTTTTTACTTTTTCTTTTTATTTTTATTTTTTAACCTAAAACAAGATTGCGTATTTTTGGCGGCCATCACTTTGAATATTCTGCTTTTATTCTACTTTATGAAAAAAAGATGATCCATCAGAAAAGAATCATTTCATATATGTAATTTGTAGCATGAGTTTAAATTGCTTGTATAGCCTGCTGATATCAGTATGTTTGTCCTCTACCTTAAAGACCCAGAAGAGCGCGTTGTGCATACGAATCTAACACTGCACATACAAACATATCGTTAGCATTTCCTTACATTTAAACCATCGTGCTGTTATACTAATACCGTCAAAAAAAAAAAAAA
>NW_028185040.1:456556-503267 GCF_003343005.1 Rhea americana | reverse complement strand
GCAAAAAGAAAAAGAACTCTCTGCTTCATTTAATGTGACATGGTAGCTTTTAGCACTTTCGTATATAAATCTTTGCTGTTTGGCCTGCCCATGCAAGCCTCGTTGCGAACGCATGATGTACCGACCCGCAGGTGGCAGTAGTGATCTGGCAGAAGATGATCCCTGACCCAATCTTGTTAGTAGTGTTTTCTAACTTGGCTGGAAAAGTGGAAACAATGTTCGTCTCCATTGCTTTTCTTCCCCCTTGTCATTTGGTGAAAGACCTTTTTATTTTTTGTTTGTTTGTTYGTTTCTGTTGGACAGTGCTTGACCTTTTAGRTGAAGTATCTCTTTTAATCAAGAAACTACAAAAATTAAAGACCATATCTGAAGTTGTCTTTCTGTAGGCACTGATTTGCTGGTATAATGTGCGGTGTCACCATGTAGGGGTACTAAAATCCTGTCGCTAGTGAAAATATTTTCACTCTCAAATAGAGAGTACAGGAGAGGAGTTAGAAGTTTGTGAATCCTGCAGGCGTTCAAAATGGTATAATTCTGGGTTTTATTTTCATTCAGTTCCAACTCGCAGCGGGTTTTTGTGTTTAGAAAAGGGGATGGTCCTTGACCTGTTGTCTTAGTGATAAATTCTGTTTTTTAAACTGAGTTTGTGTGGGTTATGATGAAATGATGTTTCATCTCCCTTTTCCTCTCACAGATATTTCATACGTCTTTTTACCTGGATTTGTGTCTGGCATTTTGCCAAGATCACCTGTCCAAAATTATCACACAAGTGGAAGATATGAAAACTGCTTTTCTATACAGGAACAGCACAAACTCTTTGCTACATARTGCTATCAATGTTAAATAATTACAATAAAATACTTTATATATTTTATAATTTTATGTGTTTACATGCCTCCTTCAGAACGTGCAAAGAGTGTTAAATACATAATGTAAATAGTCTTAAAGGAATTCCAGCTACTGTAATCAAACAGGTTACTTGTCTTCATTTGTAGTAGTAGAATGGGGAAGTCTTACACGTACAAAAAATGCTATCTCTGCTGCAAAGTTGAGCAGAGAATTTTAAAGAAGAAGCAGCTTTTTAAGGGAGCCTGAGGGAGATCTGTCAATACCCAGATATAGTTAAATATCAGTGGTAGCTGACACTGAATTCCATCAGGTATATTTCAAATATTCAGCCAAGGATCTGATTTCAGAGAATGTGTCCTATAGCAGATTAAGATGGTCCTTTGACTCAAACTCCTATTACTTCGTATTAGAAAGTTCTTAGAGTTTATTACAACTAGTCTGATCTTCCTTCAGCATTTTGTCAGACACTTCACACAGTTACAGCTAAAGTGAGGTGGAAATGGTAGTGAGACTTAGAACTGGAATTTCCAAGAGCACTGAAAGTAATCTTAGTTTTGCTGTTGCATACGAATGATGGCTTCACAGGATGATAAAATGAGAAGAGAATTGATTCAAAATGATTGAACACTATTCAGGCATTAGTTTTCTAATTCAGTTGTTTGTAAATAATACATTATCAACAAGGAACCAAAAATAGTATTGCAGAACACTTTGCTTTCTAAAATTATTGGTATGAAGAATATAAATTAAGAAGACTGCATTTGAAATTCAGAAGGAAAAGTTTTTTCTATTATTACAAATATGAATAGTTAAAACGATAAGTAGTGTCAATAACCAAACCTATGGAATAATGCCTTGGTTTGTCCTTTAAGTAGAAGTTGAGAGGTTGAATCTGTAATTCAAAATCAATTTGAGTGATCGATTTGGTATAACTGGAAACATGCAAAGCATTTTAATTTGTTCAAGAATTATGTTGTGAGCAATTTGTTTAGTAAGAGAAGACCTACAGAAAGGATATACTGTTATTATTATTCAAATCCAATAATAGATAGATTTTCAAATTATTACCATATGTGTGTAGGAGTTGCTTTGTACTGTAAAGTTATTTTAGATACCAGAATAATTTGTTTCATACTTTGAGTTCCTCTCTGTTAAAGTGTCCCTTTAGATTTGCTATTACTTTGACTATTGTGTGATATATAATAAAAAAATAGTTTACAATAAAAGAAATTTAACAAGTAATTGAAATTGCAGATTGTGTGCAAAATACGCCAAATGAAGTAATGGTATTTGCAGGGATATTGTATGAGTGCAGTAGCTGTAGGGAAACTACTATAAAACTGTTAAATACACACGCTCTTCCCCTGCCATCTTTAACTACTGTTATAAAAGCCTGAGAAAATAAAGCAATCTAACTGGATGACAAACATTCCAACAGATAAATGAATATACTATATATCAGGTGTTACAACTTGTTGCCTGTATTTCTCTTATGGTTTGTGTTGACCTACAAATCCAGGGACAGAATTAAGGAAAGGAAAAATCGGGAAAAAGCTGTTCTATATTCCTATGTGTTTCATGTTGAACAGTCCTTTTCTTTAGGATGCAGCAGAATAGTAGCTGGAGCAAAGGCAAAGTACCATTAGTTATACTGCTTTCCTGAAACAATGGTTTTGTCTCTGAGGCACAGCAGATTTGAAGGACMTCAGTGCTCAAAGGAAAGTTGAGCAAAATGACAAGTTTATTTTAAGGCAGACTTTTTGATGTGCATTCTATAATCCAAACTTTTTGCTGACATAAACTCCAGATTTCTTAGGAGAGATTCATTTGGATAGGCAAATCACCTCATTGATTTCAGTGGGGTTTGATAGGCTGATTATCTGTAGATGACTGCCAGCTTAAAGATGCATAGGGAGGGCTGCAATTTTTGAATGCACCACATTTAGGTGCCTTATAGTAGTATATCATCAAAGATTTGTGCCTAACAGTGTAGCTGTATTTCTTCATATCTTTTGATTCACATTCAGATCTCCTCATGGATCCTTCCTTCTTAGCTTAACAGATTCCTATCCTCAGGAAAGAAATTTAAAGGTGGTCCAAAGCAGCTGGAAAATTTGAGAAATTGTCTTATGTTCAGATGTCTTTTTTTTTCTTTCAGTTGTGGAACAAGTTTATGATGCAGTTCTCCTGTTCTCTCATTTTTCTTCTTTCTTTTCTATTTCAGTAACTTTGACATTACTTGTACCTAAATAGTAATTCATGTTYTCTTAATTTTCTTTCAATTTACAAGACTGTGTACTTGGTAGCATGGTAGCTTCAACTACTAGAATTTGTTTCTGTAGTCTCYTTTTTTTTAAGACTTCCCTGCAGCCATGGCCACTGTGGCAAACTTTTTTTGCAAATACCAGGCAGACATTGAGCAAGGTCCTACCTGTAAGGTGTAATTTGCAAACCTTACCAAAACTGAGTGATGCCTCCAGTATTTACAACAGTCTGTCTCCTTGTATTAGCACACATATCTGAAGGTGAGKCCAAGGTATTTGGTCCACATGCCATCCTAGAATACTGTAAATGCAGCACGGATGTGTGTTGTATGGAGCCTTTTTGGCATATAGAGGAAGGAAAAACAGGAAGAATGGAGCCTGTCTGGCCAGTTTGGCATAAAATTCCAACAACAGGCCCAGGCCTGAGCAAGGAAACCAACTATAGCCTGCAACAAATATTTAAGTGGTTAGAGGAACCAAACTCCCACTTGGTCCTGCTTATTCTCATCTTGAATTAGGAGTTCTGAATTTGTGAGAGGTCATGTATGCAAACCCCAAAGCTTACAGGTGGCAAGTAGGCCATCACCTTCATAGTATAGCTGTTAGCACAGGTACTGGTTATATAAGTTGCAAAGCAGTATTAGCAGTCTTCTGCTTTGTTTTCTTCTTAAAGTGTATTTTTGGGAGAGACTTACTCAAAATGCGCAGCTCTAGAGCATTTTTGACTTGCAGAAAAACTTGTTAATTCTGTAGAAAACTTTTCACTAGTGTCAGTAAGAGCAGTTGTGTTACACCTGACAAGCTTCACTCCTTCTGGGAAACAGACATGCATTTCTGGTGGCAGTGGAATGGGAATTAACATTTCTGGCCACTAGCACTGCCACTAAGAAATGGGACTAGAGTCATAAAACTGAGAAAGGATCTTTATTAAACCTCATTTCAGAGGCTGTCAGTTCACAGGAAACAGCCATGATAGCTTGTGTCCAGCCAAACTGGACACAAGGGTCCATTTTTATTAACCTACCTTATAAAGGGATAGATGAGAAATTTTTGTTTAGTACAACCCTTGCTTTAAAATTAGGGTTATTCATACAGTGATGATTTATTGCTGGTTAAGGCATGGAGGTACTTTCTAGGATTCCTAGAGATCTCTGGCCAGTAATTTCAGAGTTGATATATTTGCACCATTCTTCTACTTAGTTGCATGGACTTTTTTAGTAAGGTAAACCACATTCTTCTTTCCTTCTTCTCCCTACTGCATCTTCTGCCATAAACAGAAGGGAAAATGCTGAGTCTACCGCCCTCCCCCCAAAAAATTTTATGCATCTTTTCCTGAGTAGAATGCCAATGGCTTCTAATGAACTTAAAAGTAACAAAAACATCTTTATTTAATCCATGGTTTCCAGTAAATGCTCAAATTCCTTTGAGGATATTGTAAGATCTAAGTGAGGATTACTGACTGAAACCCCAGTGTTAAATTAAAATGTCTTATTAGGTAGAAAATTAGATTTCRTAAGTTTGAGACAACTTAAATAACAGTATTGACTTTACCAAGAAAAGAGAATCTCAACTTCAGAAGGGATCTTGCTTCTAAAACAGGCTCCAGGGGAGAAAAAGTTAAGAATCAAAGAATTTCAAAGCCTCGGACAATTGAAAACCCATCATTTATAAGGAAGACTTTCTTTGGAAATAAGAAAATGGTTTCTGGTTAACATCTATTGTCCATAGGGTAGAGCGTGCTACAGCTGGTCAAAGATTTCTTACTTTATAGTTTTAAGGAAGTCATGTTTAATGTGAATGGGTAATTTTCCTAAAGAAATATCTTGTGTATCTACACTTAAAGGTGAAATGCTGTTTTGGAGAATATCACGTACAAATCAGTATCTGAGCTAGACGACAGATCTTCTGTCTTGATCAAATTTGTAGYCTAATATCAAGTATATTTAGGGAAGAGCTGTAAAGCTGGCTGAAAATTTAGAGCAGAATCTTGAAGAGAAACTAGACAAATTATCTCCAAATAACCAACCTAAAATATCATTCACCTTGCTCTCCCACAAAAAAAGGTCTTTGCAAGTAAAAGATCTTAGTTGCCATACAAGATTCATTCTGATAGGATGTTTGAACATGTGGCTTGACTAGAGAAGTCAAGGTAAAGTAAGAATTTGCTGCCTCTAAAAGGGGAATAGTATTGCTCTCCCCGATTCCAGTTCTGACTGTGCATGCCTGCACTTTCCTTTGCATTTACTCTGGTGCAAATCTGACCTTTTGAAGACCTAATTTAGCACTCTAAACTACAAGAAGAAAAGTTAGGAATAGTTTTCTGCGGGTTTAGTTAGGTAAACTGGCTCTCTGAGGAAAGGCATGACTGCCAGACTCAATCTGTAGATCACATCATGTCCCTCTGTGTGCTGATGGCAAGCTCTGTTGTCACTTTAGAATTCTGCTTATTTATCATGAAGAAAGTTTTTTGTTGTACAGATAGGATTTAGAAGGTAATTTACTTTAGTGTGCTTTACTTGTGGATAGCTCTGTCAACAATGTGTATGAATCAGAGCCATTTTCCTACTACCATCCTGGAACAAAGGTCACAGCATAGGCACACTGATTTCTCTCAGTTCGGTGTGCTGTACAGGATTATGACCAGTGCTGGTTGCTTCATGAATAGATGCAAGAAACTAGGTAATGAGGAATTTTGGTGCTGAGAGACACAGCATCCTATTGCAGTTTGCTGAGTTCTTGCAGAGAATGTTGTTATCCATTTGCAAATGGGGAAGTAGCTGGAAGCTTTTCCATGRCAATAGGAATAGACTCCTCAAAAGAGAAGACTCCTTCTGTTTAAGAAAAGGTTATGTAATAGATAAGGGGAGAGAGATTTCTCTGCTATGTGTAATCTATTTCACAAGATGCTATAAACTTGCATTTTCATCTCCAGAGAAAGACTAAGAATACTTATTGTCTAAAAAGATAAATTTTGGTTTCCATATATACATAACTCAACCAGGAAATTTAGGTCATTCATTCAGTAAAAACATCCTTATGTAGAAAGAGAAAGCTCAAAATCATCCGCAGCAACTGCTTATTTTACTTGTACAGTATTCTGCTGAATAGAGTCCTTATTTCTATGGTTATATGGATACCACAGACTGGTTGAGGCTGGAAGAGACCTCTGGATATCATCTAGTCCATATAGCACAAACATTTATATAATACAATATCTTAYTTATGGCTAATTAGTCAGACAGTGTATTAGACCTTTGTGTTAAAATCAAGTTTTATGTCTTGGAATTAGTTAAAAAGGTCTTTCAGTATGGCTTTACCTTATTTAATAATAGTTGTATTTTACACAGAGGGAGTTTTGCTGTAAGACATTCTAAGTATGGAATAAGAACATGTTACTGGCCTGAATATGTTGTCCCTTTGATTATGAAAATAATTATAAACTTTTAAATTAATTAAATCATTTAAAAAATAGAAGGAAAGTTAGCTTTCTGCTAGCTTACACTAACAACTATGCTAGCCTCCCTTTAGTGTTCAGTTCGTCTTCTGATTCTGGATGACCTTCAGGTTAAGTAAAATGTTGGCAGTGCTCRCCTAGTTTCTCATAATCTGTGAAAATACCTTTCTAAAGTGTTGTGTGTGCATGTACATGATCAGATAAACAAAATATGAGTCAGATTTTGTTGGAGGAAGATCAACCAAGTACTGTTCCTGGAGAGAAAAGTGTTATGGATTAGGGCATAGCTAATGAAGCGTTAATTTGTATTGATGTAGAACAATCTAAGGGAATTGTCTCGATTCACGTCCCTTCAGAAAGGTATTGCAGGGAGGAGCCAGCCAGGGTTTGAAGCCAGTACGTTACCTGCAGCAGCAGTCAAAGAATAAGGGTACTGCTGATACCATCAGAGTCCTTCCTGCTGTCTTCACTGTGAACGTTCTTTCCATTTGATTAGTGATTTATTCTAATGCATCTTTTCTCTTCCCTTATTTTGTTTTCTGTTTAGCTAATTTGCCTTTCTGCTTACCAACATGAATATCTATACTTCAAAAAAATTTAAGTAACAATTTGTCAGTAAAATGGTTACGACAATTGTACTGTCTATTCTGCTTGTTTATTCTAGTCGTCTGGTCCTATTGCCTGTCKTCTTTATACAGATTCTGAGTTATTTGGATATACTTATTTTGTCTTAGTAATCTGTCTAACACAGATTGCTCCTTAAATGTGATTGTAATAAGCAAGACTAATGTTCATAAACGCATGTGTATCAGAGAATAAATATTTTTGTTTTCTTTTGATCAAATAATCTCGTAAAATTCTATTTCTGGAGTTATGTTATGCTTGTAGATAGATCAATAGAAGCAGCATAAAAATTCAGTGTTATAGTTGCTTATATGATTCTTTCCCATTTCTTAACGAGCTTTATTTATTTATTTTTTAATGCAGAGGTCTGAGAGGCGTTATAGTTACTCTGAGTGACAGTGGGCATCTTCAGTGTTCCTACCTTGGAACTGATCCGTCACTGTTCCAGGCTCCTCAGATTGAATCTAGGGAAATAAACTATGAAGAACTTGATGCTGAAATGAAACAGCTTCAGAAAATCATCAGGGAAGCCGCAAAAACCCAAGGTATACTCCTCCCTTTTCTATAGTTGTACATACTTCTAACTGCCTGGCTCTCATTTAGCCCCTGAAGCTTTACACTTAATTGTATTTTACATTTCTATAGGAAGTTTCAATTAAAAAAAATCACTTTCTCCTGATGACAAGCATAGAAACTAAATCATAGACTACATGGCTCTTGGATACACAGTGYGTGTTTATTTTCATTATGCCTGTTAGAACTCGTAAGATATTTATGTCAGGCTGCAGAGAATTCTTATTAGTGCTAGGATTCAGAGAGAAATGGCAGGCAAAGGAAGGGAAGAAAATTTCCATAATTTCATGCACACAGTCAAATATACTTTTCAGACTTCAGAAAGAGCAAAAGTGTTGCCAAATTCTATTTTTTATTACAAATGGCTTCTTAAATGTCATGCAATTTACAATGAGTGAATTGTGTTGAAGGAACTGTTCTGTTACCTCTTTCAGAAGCAGTTATATTTGAACATGGCAAGAGATAGGAAAAGTATTGCACAGAATAGCTGATCATGTTAAACTCTGGAAATTACACACGTTGCTAAAAACTTATATTGCACTTGTTCAAATAACGGCACAGTGTTACCACAAAAATCCTTCAAAGATTGTGTTTTTGTAACTTGAGTTTTCAAACCRTACATCTGTCTTGCATTGGGAATCGGAAGCAGATCATTTTAAAGGAAACTGGAAAAAAGATCTTAGACAAGTAGAAACTACCAGTTAAAATCTTTTCTTGGGGATAGCTAGCACATTCTCTAAAGGTATATTAAAAGATATATAGTTATTTGTGTTAAAATGGGACCTAAAAAGCACACAGTTGAAATCTCTAGTAAAGAGTAGTTTGTTATCAGCATTCATTAACTCGATTCTCCAAGTSAAAGATTTCTTCTCTATAATTACATGTAACTTTTTCCATTATTATTTTGATATACTAGTATCAGTTTTTTTTTTTTACTTTAACAAATACAGTAATTGGTTATTTGAACATGCACACATATCTAAATTGCTTTTACCATAATCTTTATTACAAGTATTTGAACATTTTGTCTGGCTATCATAACCTACRGGAAGAAAAGCGTGATGGAGGGAATAAATGAAATTGTGAACAGCTTTTCTATAACTTGGATTTTGATACGTTGTGCCAAATAAATAAATATGGAGGGAGAGAAGGTGGAGTGGGAGGGAGGGAAGATGGGAGAGGGGGGAAAAGGATGGGAGAGAGGTGGCAGAGTGGGGTGGAGAGATGGAGGGGGAGAAGAAGGGAGCAGAGGGGGCAGAGAGGAGAAAGAGAGGGAAGGGAAGAGAGGAGAAGACCAGGGAGAGAGGGGAGCATAGGGAGGAGGAAAAGGGGCAGAGAGAAGAAATGAGGAGAGAAGGAGGAGGGAGAGAGATGGAGGGGGGACGAGAGGGAGAGGGAGGGAGAAGTGTGAGAGGGAGTGAGGGGAGGAGAGGGAGAAGCAAAGGAGAGAGGGGGAAGACTGAAGGAGGAGAGAAGGAAGGTGAGGGGGAGAGGAGGAATGAGAGGGAGAAGGGGGAGCAAGGGAGGGAGGAGAGGGAGAAGAGAAGGGTGGAGGCAGAGAGAGGGAGTGAGGGGGGAGAGAGGGAGGGGGAAGATGGTGGAGAAAGGGAGAAGGGGGAGAGGGAAAAGGGAGGAGAAAGAAAAACTCTCCTTTATAACTTCTCTTTTTTCTTTTTTAAAAAAAGAAACTGTTGTGAGATTGCCACATTTATTGTGAATATTGCTGACTTTTTCCTCTTTTTCCCCTGTTAATTTTTTCTTCCTTATAATCTTTCTAAGCTGATCGAAGGTGTCACAGGAATGTTTTCACATGAGATCTTACCAATGTTCTTTTTTTTTGGAGAGGTGGTCTAAAAAGGTCTTGCTTAATTTTTCTTGGATGTAAACCAGAAAACTTTTATTGCAATCAAATATGAAAAATGTTATGAAAACGGCTTTTAATTTGTGATKTTTTGCCTTTATCTAATTTTGGCTTTTTTCAGATCTTAACTGAGTCCTAAAGTAACTGTTAATCATGGATAGTTGAATACAAACACTTTTGAACACAGGTCACCATTCAGTTACTTTAAATGTGGTGTTTAAATTGAACCATTGATTTTTCTGTCTTGTGTATTCATATGTGTGCAGTTAGATCTTGGGTTGTTCTAAAACTCATCTGCCCTTATATGGAATTAATTTTTCTTTGTTTCATTTTGACTTCCAAAAATGGCAAGTTTTTAGAATTAGATCATCATATAAAAAGTGTAGAGTGGTTATTTCCATAAATATGTTTTGTCTTTCTGTCCAGTGCTGACCATTAAACTGTTGAACTTTAGTTGCTTTATATTTTTTTGCATAGAAGGATTTATACTATAAACTGACGTAATATTTTAAAACCTTTTTTAACTGTTATATTAACTTGAGTCTAATGTTACTTGCATCAGTCCGGATAACATAACTGGTTAAACATGGGTGCTTTAGTGTAGTTTAATAGTTAAAAGAAAAAAAGAAAGAAGAAAAAAAAAAAAAAGACGGTGCCTGTATGTGATTCTGTCCTAGTCCTAATAGAAAAATGACTGTGTGGCAGACCTTGTATCACAGTTGGCTTGAAGAAACAACCTGAAGAAAAAAGATTAAATACGGTTAGAAAAAATAGGTCTTTTCTTATTCRTGCCGGTGGAATGGATTGTGCTAGTTGCATGCAGTTGGCAAAACCAGTTGTGCGCGTTTGGTTGTGACAGTATGAGACAGGCTTAGGCTTAGGCTCAAGAAAATGAAAAGAAAACTTGTTCTCCTTCTTTTCATCAGAATCCTTAAATCCCTATCTCTGTTGTTAGGAGGAGACATAATGTGCTACCTACTAGTTCTGAGGTCATCTTTAGTACTCTAGCTGTAATAAAATTCCTGTAGCTTTCTGGATGAACTCACTTGCTCTAATTATTCAGTTGATATGTTAATTTCCCAGTTACTTTGAGCATTTAATGTTTGTTACTTTAGGGACTAAAAGTTGGTTGTCGTCCCCCCCCCCCACACACACACTTTTAATATTAAAAGAAATAAAAGTACTTTTGAGAAAGACACAAATGCTTTAAAGAGTTAGGAGCTTCCCCTCCTCCCCCCCCCAAACCCCCCCAGAAAAGATCGTGTAGTTCCTCATGATATTTAAATGTCTTGATTTAACCCTTACAACTTTTTTACATGTGTGAATCTGCATCGGGTTTTAAATCCTGGATATGAAACAGTTGGTAGCATTCTTTACCTTGTATGTAGATGTTCCTGGGAATCACCATATTGCAACCAAATTCCATATAGCATTCTGTATGTAAAACCTTATTATACTTTTCCATGCAAAGGAATTTCTAAAATATATTCTAATTATGTTACAGTACTGGGCACAGAATATTTGTCTAATGTATTCATTATCAATTATTTAGATGAAAGTGTGCCATGGAAGATGTGCGCCGTGTGTTTTGGAAGTGGAGTTGCATTTGTTATGGGTGTATTAGTGAATATATGTTATGWAAGAAGTTTTAAAATTCCTTATAGTCTTTCTGGAATCCCTGAAGAACATGAGTAGTGGCTGTAAAATCCCAGTATGARATGCATCTAAATACTTTATCACCTGTAAGACAGAAATACAGACTGGAATCCAAGTTTAAGTTGCAAAATTGAAAGACTTTGTTTAAAAATACAGACATTACTGTTTTTCCCTTTAGTAGCTATAATGATATTAGTGATATAAAATTCTGCTAAATTTGATGCTATTGAAATCGTTTGATTTTTAGAAATGTAATTGAATGTTTGTTAAAGGAGAACTGATTTGCTTTTTCTCTTTTTCTTCCAGATATTTTGCCCAAATCTGAAAGAGAGAGAGATCTAGTTGTCATTGCAGAAGTTTCACCTGAGTTGGATGCAGAATCTGTATGTACTTTTATAAAAAGAAAATTTTTACAATAGTGATGACAAATAGTTCAGATCCTTGAGAACGGAAATTAGAAATAAATTGAAAATAAATCAATAACTATAGTTATTTATGTAGGAGTTTAGATATTTAGAACACTCTACAACACTAACACATAAAAGTTCACAGCTGCATGTGAATGAGAATAGATGTAAGCTGTTCCATTTTTTTAGATCTTAAAACAGAAAATAAATGGGTGTTTTTGTAGGAGAAAAGTACATTTCAGAGCTGGCTCATATTTTATAATTTAATAAMTTGCCATGCACAAGCAAACACTTGCTATTTTGAAAAAGTTTTTTTTCTCCTCTGTTTTGTATGAATAACATCTAAGGCTTTTTTTCTTGCCATTTTGGGTAACAATCTTCTGCTATTTCTTGAAGAGTCTTCTTTTTTTTTTTTTTTTCCAATTGTTGAAATATACATCAGGAAAATTTGAATGTTTATGCTGTAGGAACATTGATTTCTTACACGAGTAAATAATGATTGATCAGAGAGGATCTATAATACAGTGCATGCATTCTTACTGAATAAAGTAGTATTGAGCACTTCTGTCTGCAGTCTGGGGACTGCTGGTAAGTGAATGAGGCATTGCGAATGTGGCCAAATGCAAATATGGCCAAATGCAATTTTCACTTTGCAAAAAATGTTTAAGGGAGATGGGGCAAAAAGAGAGCAAAAATTTCAGCCTATTTTACAGCTTGTCATATAGCATAAGCGTTATCATAAACACAGTTAAAACGTGAATAGATGATTATTATATATTTGTTTATATTTGTGGGACTGAGCTTTAGCATAGCACCTAGATGTACATCAGCTAAAATGTGCTTTTGTTAATTATTTGAATTAGAATAATTGAATTTATCTATTATCTTCTGTCTGTGGACCTTTAGATTTTAACYAAGCGAGACTAAGCAAAGGAAAATTTCCTTAGCATTTGGAATAAATTTCTAACAGTGAGAAATGTTACAGCAGTTAATAATATGAGATGACACAGCAGTAAGTGTCCTCCTGTGAACCTTTTAAAGACAAAATGCGCAAAACACCCAAAAATGCATCACAAGAAGTGATCTTTCTCTGACAAGGTATCATTTACTATTTGCTATCTGATGCAGCAATCTAATTAGAGTTTACTCATCTAATTTAGGAGAGCTTACAATCCATCCTAAATTTTTCCATATGAACCCTTCAGAATGTGTACCTCATTTTACAAGGATAACTATAATTAATCATTTTTGGCCACTAATTTCTGTAAAACTGGTTTTCAGGGCTACTTACTGCTTCAAAAATACACATGAAACTAGTTTTTAATACTTTCTTTTAGGAATCTAATAAATACCTTTATTTAAAATCTATTATTAATATTACTAGTATTATTTGATAAAGAGATGTTTTTAATATGTCCTGRTACTTGTATATTGAAAAGACTAATTGGTGGAAAAAGGAACAGGGARACATGATCTTGGATAACTGTAGTAACAAGGTCACAACACTTAGAATTGCTAGATCCACAGAAAGCTCTGATACTGCTGCAGTCATTTGCTTAACCTTGAAGATTTTAACGATCTATTTTACCTATAAGCAAGTCATGTATCAAAGGAACCACAGCCTTGAATCGGTAGTGTCCAAGGCTATCAATATGTCGTAGTTTCCTATGAGGTAGAATTTCCTAGGGGTTCCTTCTGTATATATGTACAGGAGGAAAATCTGATAAGGCACTTCATGGGGAAGAATCATCACAGCAAATGTCAGAACAATTTTCAGGCTTCCACAGTGATCTCAGATACTACAGGCTTGCAAATATTTCCTCTACACTTGTGAACAAACTTAAATTGCCACATGGGTGTAGAAGCAGAATATAAATGCATTAGAAAGGATTAGATAAGCAAATGGAGGATAGTTGCGGTTATTTAAAGCCATCTCCTGAATGCAGCTTCTGATTTAGGAAGCCCCAGCTGATTTCTGAAAGCTGAATATAGTATACCTGGACAGGCMTCACCCTCTTTCCCTCCTGTGATACAGCTTCAGGATCAACCATTGGTCACCATTAGCGACAGTGGGTTTGACAGGCCAATCTTTTGATCCACTATGGAAGTTTTATATGTTTAAACTGAAAATATAAATAAATAAATAAATAAATAAATATGTATTTTTATGCATATGTATGTATGTATCTATCTATCTGTATGAAAGTCCTATTTCTAGAACCCACGGAAGCCTACTAACCAGTTGACTTCTCAAGAACTCTGCAGATGTGTGTTGTGATATCGTGAAAAAGTATAATTTTGTGTCTGTGCATTTTGGTATTTTAGCAATAATTAAGTAATTCTTTAAAATAAACTTGTTTAAACAAGTAAGTATACTTTCTTAAACAGTAGAGACTGCCCTTGAAAAATGATATATGAGCATAAAACAAGATATTCAAAAAGACTGCATGGCCAAGATGAATTTTGCTTTCGATGGAACCGACTGTTGACATAGACATAAGCAGGAGCAACAAGATGCCTACTCTGATTTTCTTTTGAAATTCAAGATATATTCTTCTGATTGTAAGGTAGTATGCAGAAATTATATAGTACACACTGTGGTGTGTATGTAAGATATTGGCAGATTGGAAGTCACCTTTCCTTGCTGAATAACAGAAGGAATTTCCAAAATTTGAATAAATATACAGTAGAAAGAAGTACGCCAAGCAAAACAGCTTCAAATATTCATATGTACATCAAAGTGTATAAGCTTCTTATATATACAACTTTTGTGACCTTTTGCTAGCCTTTTTGCAGACGATTTCAAACAGAGGCATTATATTTTCAGAAGGAGCTCAGAAACGTATTTGTGTATTTTAATCTGTCATCGAAGTGATAAGTCCTTTACAGTTAATTCCCTGTTTACCAAGTTGATGGTGGGAAAGAAATATTGCATTCATTGTGTTCACTCATTCATGTGTAATATTGAATTTATTCTGTTTTCATCTTTTTCTTCACAGCAAGCCATTGACAGTGAGGTAAAAGCAGAGGCAGTTCCATCAGTCACAGTAAAGGTACTGTGTCTAGCTCAAACTGTAGCTCTCAAATAGTGGTGGCAATTTTAGCAAGCCTGTCTATTTTCTGTCTGTTTCGCTGAGATTATAAACATGAGTAGAATTTCAAATGCAATATATACCTAACTTCTTTTTCTTTTTTTTTAATATGACAAAGTGTACATCTTGCAAGCTTTCTGCTGCAGTTAAAGCCATTGAATTATTTTTTTAAAATACTCTTATGCCTTTTAAGAGAAACATGTAAAGACTACTATCATACAATCATAGAATCAGTAAGGTTGGAAGGGACCTCTGGAGATCATCTAGTCCAACCTCCCTGCTCAGCAGGGTCACCTACAGCATGTTAGACAGGGTTGCATCCAGGCRGGCCTTGAAGGTCTCCAGAGAAGGAGACTCCATAACCTCTCTGGGCAACCTGGTCCAGTGCTCTGTCACTCTCACAGGGAAGAAATTCCCCCTCACGTTCAGGCGGAACTTGCTGTGCTTCAGTTTCTGCCCATTGCCTCTTGTCCTGTCACATGGGACAAATGAAAAGAGTTTGTCCCCAACCCCTTGGCATCAAATACTTATAGACATTGATAAGATCCCCCCTCAGTCTTCTCTTCCCCAGGCTGAAGAGGCCCAGCTCTCGCAGCCGTTCCTCGTAGGGCAGGTGCTCCAGCCCTCTGATCATCTTTGTAGCCCTACACTGGACTCTCTCCAGTAGCTCCGTGTCTCTCTTGTCCTGGGGAGCCCAGGACTGGACAGAGTACTCGAGATGAGGCCTCCCCAGGGCTGAGTAGAGGGGCAGGATCACCTTCCTTGACCTGCTGGCAACACCCTTCCTAATGCACCCCAGGATACCATTGGCCTTTCTGGCCACAAGGGCACATTGCTGGCTCATGGACAGCTTGTCATCCACCAGCACTGCCAGGTCCTTCTCTGCAGAGCTGCTTTCCAGCAGGTCAGCCCCCAGCTTGTACTGGTGCCTACGGTTATTTTTCCCTAGGTGCAGGACTCTGCACTTGCCCTTGTTGAACCTCGTGAGGTTCCTCTCTGCCCAACTCTTCAGCCTGTCCAGGTCTCTGTGAATGGCAGCACAGCTCTCTGGTGTGTCAGCCACTCCTCCCAGCTTGGTATTATCAGCAAACTTGCTGAGGAGGCACTCTGTCCCTTCATCCAGATCGTACTATGATGAGACGAAGTTATTTTTGAAGATACAAGAACAATTTTTACAACATTTTTCAAAGGGAATGAATGTTGATTTATGCAAAACTCAAAAATTGTTAGCAATTGCTAGCAAAAATAGACTTTGTTTTTGAAAAAAATACATATTTTTAGTTATTGTTACCTAAAAAGTCAGAAAATCTGATTTAAAATTCACATTATTTTAGCCCTCACTGAGGGTTTCTGCCTGCACTTGATTTTAAAAAAAGAGCGTGAGTGTGTGTACGTGTGTGTGCGTGCACGTGTGTATGTATGTTTCTATGCAAGTGCAATTTCTCCTTGCTGTTACATTCAAGGATTGTGATTTTATTGCTGGATTTGATAGTGGCTTGTTGGAGTAACAGCACAGCAGAATCAGGACCTTGTTTTTGAGAACCTTGCATGTTTTTCTCCTGTTTTGAGTGAAAAGTTGAAAACCTAACTGGACTGTTGTTGAATCAGATTCTCTTACATTAGTTTGATTTAATTGTATTTAGTCCAGCATCTTTCTCTACTTTTTATGCTAGATGATATAAGTTAAAATACTAATCCTGACTGAGTTGTGATAGTTTTGCTGTGAAAAAAAGACGTTCAGTTGAACTGTCCTGGGCTTAGAATCAGACTGTGAATAAATGAGTGTCTTAAAATATTAACATAAATTACCTGCAGAGATGTATGAATTTATCAGTTGTTAGTATACGTTGGAGCTAATACATTGTATAGGTGACTTGTTGTAGATGAAAGTATTGTATACAGTTTCCAAATTCTGTTTTGGAGAGTAGTTATGATTTGAGTATTAAGAACACATATAATGTCCATTATTCTCTCTCATCTAATTGTTCTCTTCTAATGTGAGGCCAATGCAGAATGCTATTTAAAATCAGTATGGATTTGTTCATGTGTTGAATATACTTTTTGTGGGAAGATTTTATACTTTCCTAATTCTGTTTTCCTGTTCATGCATCTTATATGTTTTAACAAAACCAAAATATTAAATCTAGGAGTTATCATGCATTCCAATTTTTGCAGAATATTTTTTCTTTGATAAGTGCTTTTAACTGATTTTGAAATGTGTCTCAAAATCAATTGCAATTGATGGAAAAGTTCTTTTAGCTAGTGGAATTCAGTGGCTTTATGAAGTTACAAATATTAGTCATTATTAAAATAAGAAATACTAATATGTTATGGTTGTTTTATGACTCCTGTCAGACTAAATTAAAATTGAACACTGAATTTAAACAAATTGAGAAAAATTTTGAACTTGATTTTGACAAGTTTTAAAATTAAATCTTATCTTGAATTAAACTGCAATGAGTTTATATGAATACTTTGCAAGTTTTCTGCAGTGAATGTAATTTGGCTGTTGCAATGGTAAATATGGCACCTGAAAAAACCTACAGGCAATGCATCATGCTGTAAAAAGTGTGTTCCAACACTTGTGTCAAATTCTTGTGTTAAAATTTTAAAAGGAAAAGCCACAAGCCTATCAGAAAAAAATTCATAAAATCAGGTACTTTTGACAAAAGTTATTGTATAAGAACCTCTCAATTCAGGCTCTTATGTGCAGCAAAAAGCAAAGCATGGCTTGAAACAGTTCTCTGAATGCGGTTGAGTACAAGAGATAGTTACTTAAGACAAGACTTAAGACAGTTACTTGGAAAACATGGTTTGGAGGGCCAGGCTTTAGGCAGGAAAAACATGGTCACAGCATGCAGTATTTGGCAATTTTAGGTGGTTTATGGCCGTTCTGTGCATTAAAGAAGTTGGTGTAAATTAGACTTCATAAAGTAATCTAATAAATTACATGCGGTCAGCACTCTGACTGGAAAGCATTTAGACATTGGCTCAATTAGATTTGAAAGAAGTAATTTGGGTATAGTAGCTGCTTTAGAAAGTTAATAAATAGTCAGACAATTAGCTTGCACTGAATTTTTTGTGGTTGCAGTAAGCAGTCTGGCAGTGTCCAGCTAGTTGGCTTAAAGGTAATGCAAGTGCGTTTACGCAGCTGCATTCACTAGCTGTTTCAAGGCCAGCATAATTCAGAATTGAGGACAAAAGTAGATTTTTCAAAATGCATATGTGTCTCCTTTTTTTCTTTTCTCCCCCTTCCTCTCTTTCCCTTTTCTTCAGGCAACAAAAATAAGCAACATTACATTTGAAAAATATTGAAATATTTTAATTAAATTTCAACATAAATTTATCTTAGCCTAAATTTACAAACAAAATTTGAGAAATTCTCTCATTTTTGTAGACTTTCTAGTTATTGCATACCATTATTTTTGTCTGAAAATATATATGAAAAATATTATTTTTGAAGTTGGAACTGTGAATTTTGTAAACATTCAATTATTTTCCTGATTTATTTTTTCTAGTCCTTTTGCTGGTTATGTTAGTTCTCTGCTACACAAAGATTAATTTGTTTCTTGATTTAGATAACAATACAGAGCAGAGTGGCTGCACAGAAACCAAAGCTGGCAGTATGTGTACAAGCTCCATTAGCAGTGACCTGTGACCAGTTCGTCTTTGATGATTTAGGTAAATTATTATARTACCATTGCCGTATAACTTTTCTTTGTCTAAAGATGTTTGAAGCATATAGTCCAGCCTCCATCAAGTGCATTTTTGCAAATATACTGCGGTGCAAGCAGTTACATACTGGTCCTGACTGCGTTTCACAGCTCCTATATGCCATTTGGTGGAGGGAGACAAAAAAAAAAAAAAGTAGAAAGGTTGAAAAATGGAGGAGCGAAGCTTCTTTTTTGATTTTGGTATGATGCCTGGCAGTTGCTGCAGGTGAGGAGAAGCAGGGTGGCAGCTTCACTTGGAAGAAAGAAAATTATTTATTCTCCAGAAACGACAACATGCAGGGGCATTTTGGCAAATCTGTGTATGCAGAATAGCACTGCTCAGCTAAAAGCAGGGTCTGAAGTCTTGATTACCTATGGCCAGTCCAGTGTATGTTCTTAATTTAGCATTTACTGCTTGGTGAGTCTAGCCTTTATCCAACTCTGTTGATATGGCCACAGGTAGGATTACCTTGAAAACTGTAAATGGAGCTGCAAACCAGAGAACTGTGTGTCCTTAGTTGGAACTGCAGACAATTTCTGCCCTGAGGCATCTAGTATTGGTCACTGTTGAAAGAGGACTTTACTGCTGCTCTGATCTGAAAGGAAAGAGTTCTTATGTTTCAAAGGGTGGTGGCTTTGTAGGATGTTAAAATTGCAACATAAAATTGCGCTTGTTTTGAGATTTTCTATGCTTTAAGATGGTTTTGAGTTGACAAAACTAGTTTGCTTTTTACAAACATGTATTTCAGAAAAAATATGTGCCGTGATTTGATAAAGGTTGAATTGATGGAAATTACTATCATAATTTAATAAAATATTTCCTGAAGTGCTAGAAACTCTCTTGCTTTTGTTCTTATTACTTGATCTAATTTTGTATTAAAAAAGTATTAGAAAATCTGTTGTTTTTGTTCTTATTACTTGATTTGATTTTGTATTACCTGTAGAACCAGATTCATCTGAAACCGTGGTCCTATCTGTCTTTTTGAAGGGGAATTGTCCTCCGTCAGAACTAGAAGGAGATGGTGTGGTTTCATATAGTACACCAACAGGTAAGCCACTGGAGATTTCAAATTGGTTAGCCTTCTTTTAGATCTTTTTGTTTACCTCTTTCTTTAGACGTTCTTTTGATACATTTTAAAGAGAATAGTAATTAAATAATGTGTCTGAGAATCCAGCAGTTGTTAATATTTTATGTAGCACCATTAATTTGCACAATCTGTTCTATAGAGCTAAAATCATATGTTTATGGCACAAGAAGCAGCTGTGCAAGCTTCCCCATCCTGCCCCATTAATTTGCTTCTGTTCAGCTCTTTAAGGGGCCACCTCTTGGGGTGAGAAGTTAATTACCTCTTTATGACTATTCAGTCTTCTGGGGCTGCCAACAAATGTGACAGTGACCGCCTCCCCATAGAGGAGGCGGGTTGGAAGCACTGAGAGTGATTGTACCCCACTTCTCTTTTAACAGTTGAACATACTCATTCTGATCAAATAAACTAATCAAAAACAATGTAATTTGGTCATTCCATTTAATAATGTCCTAATGACCCTAGTGATAAAATATGTAAATTTACCCTACTATCTGTGACTGAAAGCTAATTTGCTTAATTTTCCTGCAGCAGCCCTTGTGAGTATTTGTCAGGCTACGTGAGAAACTGCACTCACTGGACTTCCCTGTTAAGTTAAACACAGCATAAACCAGCTTAAGCAGGTTCATCTTTCCTCACTTCTCACTGGTTTTGCTCCTGCACCTCCTCTTCTGTTATGCTCATGCAATCAACTAGTTATTTCTCAACTAGATTTGCTGATTCAGTTCATTGTGCTGGCACAGCTCTCTGTGTTTACACAGAGGAAGGGCGATGTGGAACAGGTTTACACCAAAGAAATGCATGTGGTGGGTGGTGGTCTTAAGTACGTTATACTATGTATATACTTGTACTTAAGCATTTATTTCACATCAGTTCTCCCTTGAAACATTCTCTTTATGTTGATAATCCACGCTGTTTACTGATAATTGAAATACTGTATTTTGACATAACTGAAACTCATGCTTTTTGTAAAACGTGATCATACCCACTTTAGGCTAGACTTACAGATAGGTGCACATGGTAGGAAGTCAAAGAATGTTCCCCCCTTTGTCTTGAGAGCCTGCACAAACAGCTTGTGCAATTTAGTCCCTCTATATTACATCTCTTAGACTGTTTATTCCTTGTGACTGAGTTGCTCTACCTTCACAAGTGTCCCATGTAAAATGATGTGGCTTCAATCTGCTTCTGTGGTGCAACTATAGTTTTTGAGTGTATTGGATTTTCTGATCTTAAAAGCGTGCTTTTTGTTTTGTATTTTTCCTTCTGTGATTTTTAAGTTTGTAAAACCACCATATGAAACTTGGATGTTATTTTCCCTTTGCAAATGAATGAATTATTATTTCTTTCAGACAAAATAAGTTATGCTTATATTTTAGATTGAATTTTTTTGACCTTTTGGTTAGGAAAGTAAAGAAATCTTTTATTTTGAGTGTGTTTCAGTGTTTAAATGCAAAACATGTACAAAAAGTCCCTGGACCGCATAACAACTAATGGAATGAATTTATTTTAAAAGCTTATCTTGAATGGTAGAATTTGCAAGACACGCGCACACACACGCGCACACACACACACACACACGTATATATATATATATAGAGAAAGCATAAATATTTTAGTAAAATTTTAGATATTCACTTAAATTATTAAGTGGGGATAATCCTCTTCAGTTACGTACAAACACCAGTGCTAACATTACTTGCAAGTAATACACTAGCACAGAAAAATAAAGTGCTTTTTATGAGTTCATTTTATCTGAATAGAGACTTTTTGCTGCTTTTTTTTTAATTTAAGATATCCATATTTTTGACCAAATTAGTCTTTGATGTAACTCTGTGGGATTTGTATAGGCTAATATGAGTCACCAGCTGGATGGGCTTTTACAGCTGATGAACATGGTCTCATGACTGTTTTTTGGCTAGTATTATATTTGTATGTATTTGTCTACTTACAACCATGGCTTAAGTTTGTGTTTTTTTAAAAACCTATTAATAGATTTCTCTCTTCTTTTTTCCTGTTGCTGGTTAAACGGTAGAGCTCAATCCTGAAGGTGAGTGAATAAAAAAAACAGTCTGATTTGTCTTAAGAGTGACAGCATTTCTGACTAAAGCAGACTTGGATGAGAGCTGTTCATTTACCTATTATTTCTACAAACTTTTCTACTGTCCTAGACCTGATGCTGCTATAAAGATGAATATTTGAGAAATTTAAAAGTGAATGAGGCTTACATATAAAAAATTACCTATGGGAAAACAGGAAGAAGCAATGACATTTCTCAGTGAATTATGATATGCTTTCACATATGTAACATAGGAATTTTGCAATATAGCAAGTGTTCTGTGCTTTGAGCATTCGTGCATGCACAGTTGTATAGTCTTTTTTTTTAAATCATATTTTTAGCTATTTTTCAGTAGCTAGATTTCAGTAAGAGCTTATTGGGCAGCTAAGTTATAGCTTTATTTTGTGTAACAGAGTTACACAAAATAAAGATTTGCAGTTAATACGTATAATTCGTGTGACATTCTGAAAATGAAGACTTGGATTATCTGATTTGAGAAACTTGTACTCAGGATGAAAGCCTACTAATGCTAAAGAGAATATTGTGGACCGCAGTGAACTTTGTAGAATTATCCCTGACAAAATTTGGATTAGTGTGATGTGCACTGGACTAGTAAAATTTAATCTCATCGGTAATAGAAAAGGCATGAATTCTCTGAATATTTATCATGCCAAATTGCAGTTCCRAACTTGACTGTTTCTTTTATCATACACATCAGATGTCATATTATAGACATAATTAAGATTAATGCATCAGTAATATGGAAATGGAAGCTTAACTGCAGTGCATAGCATGTAATTATGTTGTTACTTTCATCTGGTAAGCACATAGCACATCTTACTTCAACTATAATAGTAACATTATGAGATAGTCTAATTCAGTTGTATTTCGGAGTAGGAGTTTTATTTTATAAATGACAAAGAAAATCTTAAAAAAAAAATCTATGTGGTTTCTTCTCCATTATTACAATGTTAAAATTATATGATGTGCAATGCATCATAACTCTAGATAAAGCAAGACTGATTACTAGACATAACAGGAAAGGACTAAGGAAGTTCTGGCTCCCAAACTTTGCTGTTGCTTTGAATTTCCTTACTTTCATTTAAAATTACTGTAGCAGGCCCAAGGAAACATTCTGAAAGAATTTCTGAATGTGAGTTTTTCACTGTAGTGGTAATTTTGCTGGTGCTTTTCAGTTTTGTTTTCTTATATTTATTTTGGACTCTTTTAGACCAGAAGTCTCCTCTGTCCCTCTCTCAAAGCAAAGCATTGTCAGATTTAGAATTACTTGGAGGCATTATCAGCCAGCCAAAAGCACTAATGAATTGACATCCATGATAATCAGATGGATGAATTGAGTCCGAGTCTTGTATTTAGTCTTCTAGTAACACTTTTTTTTCCCCAGACAAGTCTTTGAAGTAATTTTTCTTTGCAAGAGATCARTGAAGGAATGAATGAAAAGAAAATGTAAGGAGAAGGAATATGTTTATTCTAAACTTCTAAACTTACGTCCCTGATGACCTCTGTATAGCTGTCAGTTTTATAGTGCATGACATTTCTGTACCTTTATGATCCATGAAGAGTAATTTTACTCTCTCTGAAAAGGTACTCTGACTTCTGCTGGCCTGTGGTGGGTGTTGGGATTGATGTTTGAATATCCTGGGTTGTTTGGAAGAGATTGAATGATGTTGCTATGACATTAATACTATTTTCAGTTTTATCAATATTTGTGCTTATAGTGATGTACATACATGAATGAAACAATATGTTTTCCTGTTGGCTGCCTCATCAACAGCCCCCCTCGCACCCGTAGCCCCTTCCTCTCAATAAAAAGTGGTTGTCCCAAAGAGCAGACACTCCACATTTCATAGCACCTAGGATTTCCATCTTTCATGTAGAACATACCTTGCAATTTCGGACCTGAGAGGAATTGCAGATAAGCATTTGCTGGTATTTTTGCAAATTCTTGACTAATTGCATTGAACATGTTTTCTGAATATTAATGTTAAAATTTCCTCTTTTCTGTCATGGCCAGCACCATTCTGATAAAACTGCATCTAATGTGAGATCCCGATACCAAAGACAGTAGCCAGTTTGTTCTTCTACAGTTATTCTATTACCATGTCATCAGTTGAAAAATAAACATTTAGTATACCTTTAGATAATTTAATATTTAAGCAAATAAAAAAAGAATTTACTAGGTTCTTTAACAGTGTCATTCGTTAAATCTAGATCTTGTTTTGTATTCTTTTCAATCTTCCCTGAAAAAAATGGTAACTTTCAGCTCTTTATGGATTCCATATTGTCAGCATGAGGACTGTTAATTTGGGTTGTGATTTCCCCTTAGTGTGCTCTTAAGATTCACTGATAGTTTGGGTATAAATGTGCCACTGTGTTTTGTTATAACATGTCAGAAAGAAGGTAGTATACACAAATAGCTTTGATACTTGCCTGTGAAGAGCTGGTGAAGTTTTCATCAGTGTGTAAGTAATAGTATCTATTAAATACATTTCTTTTCTAAGCTCCAAATGTGTGCTAGCTGATAGGAGGGTTGCATAGCTTTCACTTAAGAGTGCAAAAAAAAAAAAAAAAAAAAAAAAAAAAAAAAAAGAAAGAAAAAAAAAGATAAAACACCCCCAAACAAACAGTATATGTGTTCTTAACAAGCATATAGTTTGTCCTAATCATGATGTAAACAAATTTTTCATTTTTGTGTTCAGAGCAACAGGAGTAATGATGCAGCTGTCTGTCATGAAGGTAGAATTGTTTGTCTAGAAATTTAATTAAGCTATTATTGATCTTTATTGCATGTTAATTGGTGTGAATACAGATATGCAATGCATTTGGATAATGATGCTTGCTTTCACATTCAATTTAAAATGTTCACTTGAGAAGGTAATTAAGTGTTCAAGTTTAAAGATATTTTAAGGGGAAAGATATTTTAAGGGGAAAGCTAACCAAGATTGAGTGTTCTGCGTATTTTTTTTAGCATGTTCCTTAACTGCATTAAAAAAATCATTGTTATAGCTCTTTGAGGACAGTAGCATGAAGAATCCTGTATTCAAAATATGCATATGAAAGATGAATCTGTATGTTCTTCCATTTTAGGAATACTAAAAGTTGCACAGTGTAAATTCAGACTACCTTTGCGATTAATTTGCTTTCCAACTCAACCTTCAAAAACAGCAAACCACAAACTAACTATTGATACCAATAAACCTCCCATCAGTTTTCTCACCATTTTTCCAGGTAGGATTGTAGATATGTCCATAAGAGGAGATGTGTTAATAACTCAGACTGGAATCTTTTGCCACTAAGGAATAATTAAATAATTAAGCTAATATCAGAATGTTTTAAAAGTGTATTTTGAATGAAATGATAGAATAACATTTCAAAGTAGGTTACACATCTTGACTAATATGATATCTGTCTCTGATAAAACTGCTGATTTGTTTACAAATGTGTAATTTAGCTTAACAAAACCCAAGCAAAAGATGGAATGCAGTTGCCTTCAGTAAATACTTTAGGAGTATATCTTTGATCTAGATGATAATGTTAGCACAAGAATAAATGAATGAACAGGGCTTAAAGTGATTGTGAATAAATTTAGGCTACAAATCCTTAAGTTTCTTAACTTTGGAGGACTAAGGTTCTGGAACAGTCTTCTGGTGAGAGCTCTATGGCATGCGTTTTTTGTAGCCTGGCTTTCATTTCTTTGACGGTAGACATACTTTTTTCCTTTCAGATGCGTATATACTGAACACTTCCCTCAAGCATAAATAATAATTGAAAACCATTTCTTTTGAAGCCCCACATTTCTGGGTTTTTGTCATAGATTCCTGTTATAGCAAAATGATAATAAATGTGTTGAATTATGAAATTTTGTTCAGAGGTACTCTCAAAATAGAACATTTTATTTTTAACTGARGGATTCATTGTTGAAAACATAAATGAAAGTATGGACCTTGTGTTCCAGAAGGAGATATTACTATATTTTGATTTTTATTGATCCTGTTTTCAATGGTGGAAAAAAAATAAAAGATACGCTGTTTATGATGTGACCTGTAAAGAAACTTTGGATTTTTGGTGTGTTTTTTAATGGGAATCTTATTCCTTCTACTCCTTGTTTGGCTTGTTTTAGGGGAAGCTTGTGGGATGATGTGATTTGTAGTAATTTTTAAAATGTGGTGATTTTTAAAATTTAGCTTTTTGAGCAGATATGATCCAATACATAGAACTGAAAGAAAAAGGGCAGGTAAGAGCTTTGCAGAGTAGCTAATTTTAGCAAGCTAGATGATTTTTGTCCTGTATGCTGGAAGATAAAACAGATCTTTTAAAATCTAGGGGCCACTTAAACATTATAATTTTACGTAGACATCTGAGCTAAAGGCAAGCTACAGAGCTGCATCCATCATAGGTGATGGTCTCTTTGGGCTGTGCGGTATGCACTGCTTTTGTCAGATGAAACAGTTGAACCTCTGAAAAAGCTACCTTTGCCAGACCTATGCAATTTAATATGAGAGCGTGGCTCAGCTTCTTCCCTGTAGATGAACAACAGTTCCATAGAGAGGAGCGTATACCGAACTACCTGTAATAGTCTTTACTTCTGACTTGGAAAACCTTTTTGTTCAGATAGCTCTTCCTAGGTTGCTCAAGCAAAACTTGATATGCCTCATGCCGTGCATGCTCATGCAAGCCTTACTATGGCTTGAAGTTTGGTGTATACTAGTGTTGAATTATAGCAAGCTATTTTTAATTTTCTTTTAGACTTTGCTGATCAATCTGAAGATGACCAGTCTAATGCTCTGGGATTTCAGTTTCTAACTGGTTCAAAAATCACTCTTCTTGCTTCAAAAACATCTCGTAAGTGGTATCAGTATTAATTTAAATGTAAAATGTAAAGGTGGTAGGCCACAAAAGGAGAATATGGATCATATATGGAAGGCTAATCTCTGTGTGGGAATTTACCTTGCTAACTATGTAGTAATGTTGCTAGGCAGTCACAGACTTGTAAAACTAAACAAAAATCATACTTAGAGTATGCTATGCTACAATGACAGGTCTCTGGGAAAATTGCATTTTTTTTTTTGAAGTTTTTACTTTTAATGCTGGCTTTATTTAGAATTTAATACTGGCATAATTATGGAAAAAACCCTCATTTCCTCAAAAGTATTTAAATCTCTGTGATTGGAAGTAATCACCTATTGGAATTTGTAAAAAGGACTAAAAAGTGTTTCTATCGCCCCACAGATTTTCAGTAATCTTTGATAAATGGCCTTAGCCATCTGACCCTACCTGTGTGTTTTTCTGCACCTAAGCAAATGCCTATCTATATCTTCAGATGCGTAAATACCTTTGTAAATTGAGGATTGTGGTTTTAATAGCCTTCATATCAAATTTGTGGAATGTACAAACATATATGTAGCTATTCTGTTACCTGATTCAGTGTCTCTTGTATTGGAGCAGCTTGTGAATTAAGTGGTCATGTTCCAACCACCTTTGTGTTTCTACTGTTCCGAAAATTGATTTTCTTGATTTTGGAGAGTTATGGAGTTACGTCGTGCAATTACTTAACTTGCTAATCTCTTTCTTGGCACGTGCRTTGGAACTAAATCAATTTAGCTGTTTCAGCATTTTGCATGCCACAGTCTTCATTTAATACAGCAGACTAACAAATCGTAAAGCTAAAATATCTGCTACACAGAGTTCAAATGGAACGCAATATGAATGCTCTATGAAAACTATTTTGAGTGAGAGATAAGAATCTAATTTGTTGATGTGAAATTCTTTCAATATAAATAAAAATAATGTCTCACTGTATTTTTTGAAATTCAAAATTCATAATGGTTTATGAGTGGTGGCAGCTGTAAACTGTGAGATAATATTTAATACCTTTTTAATATAGTCAAATGGCTTAAAAATAGAAACCATCTGGAGAGTAATTATTAAAGAACTTCCATTATACCAGGAGTCATTTTACACTTCTAAGCTTCATATCCATTTTTATTAATTTGTGTATGCACTATTTGTATGTTGATTCATTGTAGTTTGGTTTTAGTATTTGTTTAAATAGACAGTAGATTTTAAACAGTTTATAAGCTAGAGATGCAGCGAAAGTTTCTAGAAACTAAAGAGTTTAAAGGTTTTATAAATAGCTATTTCTTTTTAAATGATGATTTAAATCATTTACTTGGTCTTTGATTTGCATAGTTACTAAATCTGATGCTTATAAAAGGGACAAATTTGTGTCAATGTAATTAATGTATTTTAACTTCTAGTGGGGACGTAACTTTCAGTTCTTCCTCCAAAACACTCAAGCTTTTCCTCTCAGATTTGTTTACTTGCTAGCTAGGAATGACACATGCAGTCATACTATAAACTTTCTCTTTAGTTGTGAAGGTTTTTTTAAAAAAGAAACTGTAAAATATCTATTTTTCTCTTAGTGTGATTATTCATTTATCCTGTCTAGGAAGCCTTCCTTTAGAAAACAAATGTGGTGTTTGATGCCACCTTCCATATAGTGGTCTATTCCCATCGTCTACCTCAAGCATTGCATTAGTTACAGAATTTCTCAGAGGATTTTGTTTGTTTGGAATGTTTTTTAAATAGAACCTTAAAAATTTTACAAAATCACATGTAAAAATGTAGTACACAAGCAGAGCATTTTTGTAAATGGAGGCTACCGATAGCATGACCAATAACAGGCAATAGACCTTAACTTCTGAATGGAAGGATTGTATGCAGCCATGAAAAACTCCAGATTCAATTGGATTTCACTGTTGAACCTGCAAACAAGGATGCTATCATGACATCTATTTTAAATTTATTATTAGATTTATTAGCTAATTCATTTTAAACAGTGTAGTATTTGAGGATGGTATTTCAACCTGTCAAGATGTCTGCTGAAAAGTAGCCTAGCCTAAAGTTCATTTTGATGGTTAAATAAGTTAAAATGAAGCTTGCCCATGAGTTCTTAAGTTGATCGCTAAAATTTTTAAAAGCTTTACACTTGAATTAAAGTGTAAAGAAGCCTTTACTGCTGTTTGTGATTGTTTTCTCTTGTGATAAAAACTTCCTTACTAAGAACTGACTGAACTGAATCTTCTAGATTTCCTTTAGATAAGCTACTGGCAGGCAAATAAGCATTCTGACTGCAAGTTGTATTACTTAAACTAGCTCCTGTAGTTTTGAAAGCCTTTGTAACCTGCTGACATTCTTCTGAGTCTCCTGCTTTTCTATGTGAGAAATTTCTGAAAAGAGTGTATTGTAGTTTTCTGTAGTAAAGCTTTTTAACAATAGGCTAACCTAAATTGGTTTACTATTATAAAAGCATTGGAAAAGCAGAAGCCCACTTATTTCTTACTGCCTCTATTGTATTTCTGTATAAAAACATATGTTTAGTACAAGTAGAGATTCTCAGTTTCCTACAGTTCCCAAATCTAATTTGTCTTAAGAGCTGTAAGATCATGTAAAGCAAATGACTGCAATGCTCTACCCAGGCTATAGTAAAATTAGATTGTATTTGTATTGACCAACAAACAATGTATGGAAACTGAATATGCATTCTGGAGGAAATTAGTTTTATCCATTTTAAACTATTAATGTATTAGTTACATGAATTATAAATGGAATCACTGTTGATTTGGTCTGAAAACATCTGAGGTAATTTCACATAAGGAAAAATCATTTAAGGTAAAATATGATGATATATCCAAGTAAGTTCAACCGTTACATTGTGAGAATTTTAAAAATGGCTATTAGGTTGAATGTTATCTTTAACAGATGGAGCTCTTTTCTTTAATAGATGTGGTTTTTAAACAAAATCTGCTTTTTTCTTGTTACACTGTAAACAGAATTTGTCATTCTCTCTTTGGTGAAATGCATATCCTGGGAATGATGCCAGTGGTAACGTCAAACAATCTTGGATTACTAATGTTGAGAAGATTTTAAATAAGTACATTAAAGTCCTAAAGAATTTTTGTTCATTTGACTTTACTGTAAACCTTGTTAACAAGGGGGGAAAAATACCCTAAACTCTTCGGTATCAGTAATCTCAACAACTGTTTTTCATCATAGCTTCATTTTGCCTTTCCTTTTGGATAAGGTTTTGATAGATGAATAATGAAAGGAAATAAGGCAACAGTGTTTGAAAATGTCTGTTTGACCAAAAAAACCCCAAACAAAACTATGCTATTATGGTTTTCAACAATGTATTCCTGTCAATATTTAGTTAATTCTAACTTCCTGGAAACCGAAGAGATATAAATATGGAATAGAAACAGAAGAGAAATAAAGTGTCTTCTCATTAGTTTGATAATTTGAAACTCATTAAAATGTGATAAGTTGAGTGAATTCAATGGAAYAGATAACATTGGCTAAAGGTATCTTCCTCCCCCCCCCCCAGTTCAGTTTATAGTTATATTGACATTTTTATTCCACAGGATAGTTGGCCACTCTTACAAAGCCACCCTGTATACTGTATAGCTAGAAATCACCTTCTACTGCTATCAGCRGTCTCTGAAGTGAAGCATTGTACAAACAAAACTGGATATTGTTGCCTGTGACTCCTGAATGAGTAACAGTTTCCTACTAGAAGCTATCGCAGGAAGTAGAAATGTAATGAAAATATATTATCAAACTTACTGTGTGAGAACTCTTGGTAAGTGTCACATGGCACTACTGAAAAGAATTTGGCCCCATCCCTTTGACACCCTCCTTTAAGGGATACATTCATAAGATTCCCCCTCAATCTTCTCTTCCCCAGGCTAAAGAGGCCCAGTTCTTGCAGCCTTTCCTCATATGATTGATGCTCCAGTTCTCTGATCATCTTTGTAGCCCTACGCTGGACTCTCTCCAGGAGCTCCATATCTCTCTTGTCCAGTTCTGGGCTCCCCAGTACACAGTACTCGAGGTCTCAGCAGGGCTGAGTAGAGGGGCAGGATCACCTCCCTTGACCTGCTGGCAACACTCTTCCTAATGTAGCCCAGGATACCATTGGCCTTTCTGGCCATAAGGGCACATTGCTGGCTCATGGTCAACTTGTCCACCAGGATCCTCAGGTCCTTCTCTGCAGAGCTGCTTTCCAGCAGGTCAGACCCCAGGCCGTACTGGTGCGTGGGTTTTTTCCTCCTTGGGTGCAGGACCCTGCACTTGCCCTTGTTGAACCTCATGAAGTTCCTCTCCGCGCAGCTCTCCAGCCTGTCCAGGTCTCTCTGAATGGCAGCACAGCCCTCTGGTGTAACAGCCACTCACCCTAGTTTTGTATCATTGGCAAACGTGCTGAGGAGGCACACTGTCCCTTCATGCAGATCATTGATGAAAAAGTTGGACAGGATGGRAGCCAGTACTGAGCCCTGGGGAACTGCACTAGCCACAGGCCTTCAAGTAGACTGTGCGCCACTGAGCACAACTGTATGACAAGAACCAACTATGTTTCCAATTAAGAGATTTTTACCTGGATTGGGGTTAGTTGGTTACCACTACTGTCAACTGCTTGGGATGCTCAGCTTTCCTGTTGATCCAAAGTAAATTGAACCTKACTCTGCCCCTCGCCTGGCAACCAAAGTTCATTAAGAGTGTATTGTGGCAGAGAATTGCTGGCAGTCTGTTGTTAAGGCTTTTTATCGTCCAGTAATTCTCCTTATATTTGAGGAATTTCTTGTCTTCTTATTTCCATATTATGATAGTCTTCATAGTCTTTGTGCTTCATGAACAGACCTCTACTCTGCAGTAAATAATCCTGAAGCAATAAATACTTTCATACCCTCAAGAAAAGGAAGAAAATAAGTATGTTACTATTTCTTAATATTTGTCATAAACAGGTGTAGAATTAGACCGTAAAATTTAAAAGTAACTGTTCTGGAAAATTACATCAGACCTGGAGAGTTCAGACCTTTTGGGGAAACAAGACTGGTTGAGGTCCTAAAAACTTACTTGTCTGCTACAAAGATTACCTATGGAAGTTAGGATGAAAGAGGGAGAATTTAGGACTATCTTATTTGAATAAGATATAAATGTTTCTTTAACACCATTGAACAAGTATCCGTTATTACAACCTCTAGTACAGACTTTAGATGTATTTAACAACTGCATTAAATTTCTCTGTTTTAACTAAATTATCTTATATAGTGAATATATATGGCTTAAATTTAGTCTTGTATTTAATCTTCTTTTTAAAGAACGATACAGAATCCAGAGTGATCAGTTAGAAGACCTTTGGCTAATAGCAAAAGAGCTCACACTTAGACTTGAAGAACATTTCAAGAAGCAAAATTGCAAAGACTTTGTGTGTACCTTTTCTGGTTCAATTCCCCTGGAAGAATATTTTGAACTAATTGATCGACATTTTGAGGTATGTTACATAATACATGGATAGCTAACTAACAGTTTCCTTAGTACAAAGTTGTTTGTAAGTCACTGCTAAGATTAATTAGGTTAAAATTGCATAGCTGTGACACACGGCTAATGCCTTTCAGAAAATAGGAAGCTGTATCTAAGATAATGCTGAAAAAGATCTCATTCTCTGTTTAGCTTTTAGCATGTGGAGTATGTCTTGCCTTTGAAACAACCCTTGTGATTGGCAAGCACAAGTAGTTCATGCACAGTCTGCAAATGATACAAATTGGGGTACTTGTTTAGTTCACTGGCTCTGTGTACAGAAACCATAGGTTCTTCATTCACTAACATCATGTTAATTGTAAGATTGTTTCTAAATTTTGTCTTTGATCATATGCTATTTTACTAGTCTATAATAATGAAGTCATGAGCACTTGTTTCAGCAGAATCATCTTGGTAGTTATATGAAAAGTACCTTTAGATTTTAAAATACTAGCTGCCCTTCTAAAAGCATCGTGCAAACACGAACACATTTACCAGAGGAGGTATGAAATATATGAATTATCTTTACCTGCCTGTTTGGTCATGCAGATGACGATGAAAAGCCTCTCCTGAAGGTGGCTCACTCTTACTAAGATTTTTATGTTGCAGAAGCATGTACTAGAGAATGAAAGGGTGATTATAAAGATAAAGGAGGAATTCTTATCATCTAGGCATTTGATATACAGTCTTGTCAAAGTTTTGTGAACATTTTAAGAGAGTTGGTTGCCATACCTGATCAATACATACATATAAAGGAAAAAGGATTTCACTCAGAAAAAAATGATCATTCAATCACGCAGAACTTTATTCCTTTGAACATAAAGTATTATCTTTTATTTTCTAATGCAATGATTATCACATCTACTAAGTTGTGTGTATGTGTCATAAATAGCAGGCCAAGCCAAGGAGAAGCCCTGAGAGATCCACTCTGAGAGTGATGAAATTTCATTCTTGTCATTAGACTTCTTGCTGACATTCTTATGTATTATTACAGATTGTGACTGTCAACAGTTATTTGTGATTTCAGTGGCAACTGATAGTTTTTCCACTCTTGTTTCAGAAAGTCTGAAATAACCACATCAGTAAGAAACTGGCATGGGCAACATAATCACATTTGAATGAATACTTACTCTCCCAAGAATTTTATTATTGTTCTCCTGTTTCATTAGGAATGTGCATATATGATGTATATGACCCTTAGTCTGAATTCTTGAAAACCCTTAAATTGCAGCTACGTTTGAATGCTGAAAAATTTCAGGAGCTGTTATCTGAAAGGGCTGTACAGTTTAGAGCTATTGAGCGGCGACTACTGACACGATTCAAAGACAAAACTCCTGCACCTCTTCAACATCTGGACACCTTGCTAGAAGGAACATTCAGAGAGGTCAGTGCAGTTTGATTGTGAACYTAAACTTTCTTTATGTTGTTGGTAAAACTTAGTTTAAAGCATATAAGCTCTGCTTTCTTCGTTACATTTACCATCCAAGAGACCAGGAAGCAGTAATTTGTTTAACCTAATATTCCCTGTAAGTTTCCAGATGATTTGCTATGGTTTTATTTAATCTACAACCACAAAATTTTTACTCCTGGGTCACACCAACTTGACAGCACATCATTCTTTCCTAACTGATGTTGATAGTGTAAATATTTTATAGTTCATGTGAAAATATTTTAYAGTTCATAGCTTGTGTAAATATTTTATGATACACTGTAAACTGGTGGAATGGTTTGGCTGTTGTAACATTCACAACAAAATAGTCTGAGGCTGACCATGTCCTTCCTTTAGGAGGTTTCTATGTTCTAATCATTTCAGAATGCAATAGCTGCAGAATAACTTTTTGTTTTTTTCAATTTAATCCTAAACCATCCCCATACTGGGAGTACACAAGAAGGACGAAACCCAGACTTTTTCTTTCCTGCCTCAGCCCTGCAGTGCTTTGGAATAACCCTTGTTCCATGGTGCATCCCCTTTGCTAAGAAGTCACTTTATGGCATTTTGTATGTTTCTGCTGGAGGATCTGATATATATTTTCTAACCTGTCCTATCAGAGAAGATGTGTCACAGTTAGATTCCTTACTGGAAACAAGACTATATGCTGTTGCACTTGTATATGGTGACAATTAAAAACATGAAGGTATTAAGGAAAAATATTTTTACTGTTTGCATTAGGAAAACTATTCTGTAAATTAGAGAAAATTACCCTTCCATGTATGATTAACTTAAGAGTTAGATTTACCTTTATTTCTATCTTTTGTATTAATGAGTATACCATGAGACGGTTTAAGTTTTAAGGTGATTTTTTTTTTTTTTGCTTACTTGAAGTACTAAGTATTGTTGACAGAGGAGTGATTCTTTAGCACTTTGAAATGGCACAACTAGATCAAGCTCCAAAGATCAACTAAATAAAGTGAGTCTCTTGAGTCTGTTTTTGATATGCATAACTGTTGCCTTTAAATGTAAGGAACTGAGATGTGCTTGACAATTTTCTTAAGCACTTGAATTGAAATATCAGCTCTGACAATATGACCAAAATCATGTCATTAATATAGATGTACATTCTGGAAGTATCACAGAATGGTTGAGGTTGGAAGAGGGACCTCTGGAGATCGCCTAGTCTAACCCCCACRTTCAAGCAGGGTCACCTAGAGCATGTTGTCCAGGACTGTGTCCAAATAGCTTTTGAATGTCTCYAGGGATGGAGACCCCACAATCTCTCTGGGCAACCTCTTCCAGAGTTATTGTAACAGTATAGAAGTTTTTTCTCATGTTTAGACCATATTTCCTGTATATCTGTTGCTTCTCATTCTATTGCTGGGCACCATTGAAAAGAACCTGGTCCTATCCTCTCTATACCCTCCCTTAAGATATTTGTGTACATTGGTAAGCTCCCCTGTCATTCTTCTCTTCTCCAGGCTAAACAGGCCCGGCTTTCACAGCCTTTCCTCATACGATGGATGCTCCGTAATCATCTTAGTAGCCCTTCTCTGAACTTGCTCCAGTAGCTCTATATTTCTGCTATATGGGGGAACCCAGAACTGGACGCAGTACTCCAGATCTGGCCTCACCAGGGCTGAGAAGAGGGGTAGGATCAGCTCCCTTGACCTGCTGGCAAATCCTCTGCATAATACAGTCCAGGATACCATTGACCCTCTTGACCACAAAGGCRCATTRCTGACTCATGGTCAACTTGTTGTCCACCAGGATCTTCAGGTCCTTCTCTGCAGAGCTGCTTTTCAGCACCAGCCTGTACTGGTGCATGGGGTTATTTTTCCCTAGGTGCAGGACCCTGCACTTGCCCTTGTTGAACCTCATGAGGTTTCTCTCCGCCCAACTCTCTGCAGCCTGTTCAGGTCTCTCTGAATGGCRGCACAGCCCTCTGGTGTAACAGCCACTCAGCCTAGTTTTGTATCACTGGCAAACTTGTTGAGGGTGCACTCTGTCCTCCAACTGTGCACTGCTGATGACAACTCTCTGAGCTCTGTCATTCAGCCCATTCTCAATGACATCACTGTCCACTTGCTTATCCCACGCTTCCTGAGCTTGCTTATGAAAAAGTTATGGGATACAGTATCAAAAGCCTTACTGAAGTCAAGGTAGGCAGCATGCACTGCTCTCCCCTCATCTACCCAGCTAGTCATACCATTGTAGAAGGCTGTCAGGTTTTTAAAGCATTATTTCCGCTTTGTGGATCCATGCTGACTGTTCCTGATCACCTTCTTATCCTTCATGTGCTTTAGAGATGGCGTCTTGGATGAACTTTTCCATCRCTTTTACGGGGATAGAGGTGAGGCTGATTGGCCTGTAGTTCCCTGGGTCCTCCTCCTTGCTCTTTTTTATTTGAAAGGTCCTTCAAACCAGAATCAGATAGGTAATTTTTTTTTAATTTCTACTGCTAGGTCCTTTTCAAAATTGTTTTTACTATTCTGTGTTTGAAAAAAGATGAGGGAGAAAAAGTTTTATTTTCAGAGAACAAATGTTTAAATTTTTCCATTTTTGTTAAAACTTTGTTTTAGGCATACTCAAATTTTCTGTGGTAGATTCACTTTGATGTTTTATTTTGTTAGTGTTAATCTCTCTGCAGTGCAGGATTTTTTTTTTAGTTTTTTTTTTTGTCACAGATAAGCATGTAGTAAAATAGTGATTACCATAGGGATACTACGACAATATTTTGGAAGCGAGTGCTGTGGTAGGTTTTAATATTACCTCTTTGCTATTTGGATGAAGTGAGATTGCTTGGTTGGGTATTTCCTRTGCATTGAAAAAGATATTACTTCTATTTTTCCCTTTTAAAAGTCAGTTTAATCTTCTGTCTTTATTATTTGAACAAGTATATTTAACACAAATATTTAAAGCATTCAAAATACTCCCTATACTTTTTTGTTAGAGAAGGAATAATGAAGCTGCATAAATATGAACAGTACAAACTCTCATTCCAAAAATCCTTTTAACCTATAGTCTTTTTGACATTGAAATGAATATTACTGTTTYTTGAGAATACTAATTTTTGTATGTTGTATGTATGATATGAAAACATATCTTTTTTCTTTCTTTTGGGAAAGTCCGTTCTGAGCATGTTTGGTTCTGTTTGGTAGTTTTCTTATTGGAGAATGTATTCAGTAAAGAATGAAAATCCATACTCCATAGAAGTTAGTGGAAGGGCTTTTATTGGCGTAAATGGAAGTTGAATTGAACCCTCAATGAAAGTAATGTAAAAGATTTAAGATTTTTGTAATAAAATAAGCATGATGAAAAATCCTACAAATAATTTAAATATTAGATAGAAATTACTATTTTTATTCTATTGCTTATCATTGTCTAAAGCCTGATTTCTTCCCTTATGTTAAATTATGTTTAAATAGGAGAAAATAATTTGCATCCTTCCCCTCCCCTTTTCACTAACATAATCGATTATGTACAAAAGAAAACCTTCATTTGTTACTTTTTAAATTGGATTTTGTGGTCAGAAGGTAGATGCACATACTTGTTTTTATAGTGCATTCCAAACTGTTTTGTCAAGAACACTTGGGAGTTTACAGTTAGTGAGAATATCTTATTTGATTAGTTATTGATTAAAAGTTTTTTTTTTTCTACACAGAATCCCCAAGACCGAAACTCTAGCGTATATATGTTATTTCTTAATAGAATATCTATTATGGGTTAGTAAGTATAATGGTATAACCTCATGACCTCTCCAAATCTACACTGATATAAAGGTGCCCCATACTGCTTATTTTGCATCAGAGTACTTATGCAGAAGATGTATAACCTTCATGTGAAGCATTTTTAGTACAAATCAAATGATCATGAATATTCAGGTCCCGTAATTTCATTGCATRTGTTTGACATCTGTGTGTTTTGTACAGTCCTTTTTCTTTGCCAAGCTGCTAATGAATTGGTGAGCTAATTTGAATTCTACAATTGAAGTAGATCGTAGATGTTAATTTTCAGGTGTTCAATTCCATCAAGCAAATCTGTATGTGTGTGATATATATGTAGATGTATAACATATATGTATGTTAAAGCTATAGATACTAAGCCAGAGAAAATTAATCAGACTGCATTTGATTCTCTGCTAAAATGCATTTCTAGCTGTGATCTAATTTTTCTATTAGTCCTTATAAATGAGCACCAAGGCAGGATGTATTCAGTGCTACAATAAAATTACTAATGGATTCATTGTAAGTAAACCATAGCCCTTACCTTTTTGTCCTCACAATAACACATATAAGCAGGCTTCAGTATCTGCAGGAGTGAAAGACTTCTTTTTGTTTTTATATTCCTATTTARTCTTATCTCCTATAATTTGTATTTTTGAATTAATGCTATAAATCTAATAGATTTGAGTGAGTATTGCAACAGTTAACAGCTACGTAAGGTGTCCTTTAGAAGGAAGAGGAAAGCTATTACAGAGTAGTAGTCTTGTACATTAGACAAAGGAAATGTCATTCTTCTGACATTTATGAGTGATTTTTAGGAAGACACTGTGAAAATACTGGAAAATCAGTTTGAAACAGATGCTATTTTTATGTCTGAGTTAGTTTCTTGAGCACTAGTTTAAAAAAATTACCTGTGCAATCGGACACACTGCTTTTTCTTGTTCTAAGAAAATAATTTAATTAGATAAATACGTAAACAACTGAACAGCAGTTAAGATTGCATAGACATTTGGTAGCTTAAAGAAGGACTTTAAATATGAAATGAAWTTTCAGCAAGTTTTATGGTAGCTGTTGTAAACAGTTTGTGCTTTGTATAATGCTCACTTACTKGAGATATGTTATTGCTTGAAAGTCTAATTTAATGATCTTAATCTCTACAGTGTATTTTCTGTCATGTTAAAGAAATCATAGTTTGGCAATTAGCTGTAGGTGATTGCTCTGGAATTATAATTTTCATACATTGACTCTTGACAGGTGCAAGTAGGAATTAACAGTAAGGATCATAAGCATCAGAAGATTCACTTTCTWCTTTCAACTCGCACGGGTTTCAACCCAGTGAATCTGAGTACTACTAACGATGTTTACTACTAAGCTGTATTTCACTCAATAACTGTATTTAGAAGATTACTGTGGTTATTCTTTTTTAGGGAAAAAAGAGGAGAGRTGGATTTGAAATACAGGGTTAGTTCTCCTACATCACTAACCGTTGTTCGGCCAATTTGATGAACTGTTCGATCTTCTCCTGTATTCATGCTTTAAGAGATGAAATGACAATGTAATCTACTACATTACATTGCATTGCATTACAGTAAAATGTTGTAAAATTAAGACAAATGATGAAGCTAATGGATTTGTGTCCTGTATCCCTACACTTCCATTGTAAACCCTTCCGATTCTTTGATGGCMCTGTTGTAATTCCTCAGGTTTTCCCACATTATAAGGCTTCTCCATCCCTCCATAAAATCTCTAGCTCTCTTGAGTTTTCTAATATTGAAATCTCAATACTTACTCTTGGCCCCCAGCAACACACTTGCAGCTCTCGTTATGTGTGTGCTAGCTGTCAAGCCGGAGCACTTGTGCTGACTGGCAGTACTAACTAACCAAACAAGGGGCAATGTCAAGATTCTTACCTCTGTCTCAATGGGACTGCTGGCCATGTCTCTCTCCCCTCCTGCTCTGCTTATTATTAAAAAAAAAAAAACGGGGGAGGAAGGGGATCTTACTGACTCTGGGTCTTCATTTCTCTGTAAAACTTGGTAGTAGTTATAGGAATCAAAAGTTACTAGGAATGATCTGACAGACCCAGTCTGATATAAAAGGACAGCACATTTGCATAACCTTAGAAAACTAGACTTACAAACAACTGCATTGACTACAGTAGTGGTTCTTTATGTTTTAACTGACATATTTTAGCCTTTCTTGCTTTAAGGCACTGGATAAATTTAAGAGAGTGACTTGCCATTAGTAAGAGGATGGTTTAGACAAAACTGGTAGAACTAGTTGATGCTCACAGCTCTGCTTGTTTTCTCCTAATTCTCTTTCTCTATTCTCTTGTGGTTGTCTAATTTATGTTGTCACTGAAAAGCTTGTTTCACAGAAATATTTGGCTGCAAACAACAATAAAATGACTTATGAGGTAATTTTCAGATCTTTCTCTGTAACAAAGTTGTCCAGTTCTGTTCCTTCTGCTTTCTTTAGAATATGTTGCTATTTATCTTGGTTGATTCTTGGTCTTGCATCTTGAGAGGTCTGCTATGAATTGCAGGTTGCAGAGATTCACACATACCGTAGTTTTTTCTTAATAAAAAATTTCTTGAAACAAGGGGACAGAATATTCAAACAGCCTGCCAGTTTGGATAACTGGTCGTAGGTTGCTGTTTAAAGGGAGTAGGAACAAGTACACACTTCCTAAAGATTAATTTCAGTGTAACCCCCCCCCCATCTGTTCTCCCTTCAGCATTTCCGTCTTATTTCATTCTTACAGCTAGTAATATTGGAAAGTCAATGTAGTGTTTCTCCATCAATCTCTTAGAAGTGGTCAACAAAGATAGTTCCTTCCAATTAAAGATACTATGACTCCTACTTTAGACTAAGGAAGGTACTTCCGTCAGGAAGAGCCGTTTTAACTCTTTGTGCAGTGGTAAACTGTACAAGAATTTGTCACCTGTGAYCAAGAATGCTTTATCTGTAGATAAAGCATCTTTTACCTGAGATATGTGATCTGACCTCTCCCTGAGAAATACAGCTGTCTCAATAGTTTGCCCTGAATGTTTGTTGGGGATCTTGAGGTTTCAGTAGTGACTGCTGGAGGGACAAAGGGTTTTTGCAAGAGATTTGGGAGTCAGACTTCTGTAAATGGATGTGCTGGCTTTTTAAATTAGTAATGTATTCAGAGTTTCCCTTCCTCTTTCGTGTGTGAGAGAGGGGTTTTGAGAGAGGTATCGCTAATGTTTTCAGAACTTTTTGATCTTCATCATAGAACTGTTCTGCATTGTAGCTTAATTTAAACAAAAAGATGGATTATTGCATGTTTTTCAGATGGAATTTAAGCAATTGTGCTATGAATTAATGCCAACTTCTAAAAAGCAGGACCAAATCATAGCTGACATTGGCTCAGTTTCATGCCATAGCACAGGACTCATATTTAGGAATCCTTAAGTTTGTTCTGTGTTTCTGGAAAATTCTTCGTGCAACTGACTGATCCTTCTAGAGCTTTTCAATACTCCTGTTGTTTCCAGAATGACACGGAGTATCCATGCCACATGGCAGGATCTATCCTAGTCTTAAAAGGTGACATTTAAACAACCAACTTTAAGGCTAAATTAGCAGTTTTCTTTTTCTTAGAAAGAAAGAGAGATTTTAGAGCAACACCTGATTAAAGAATGTAGGGTCTGACTTGCAGCTTTATTTAARTTTACTCTAAGATACACACACATAAAGAACATTCAGCATGAGGAAAAGCGTTAAGTAAATGTTTTTTTAGAAAAGCATCCAAAAAGAGAAAGCTATGATACAATAAACCTTCAAAGTTAAATGTATGGAGAAAAAGCAAATCTTTTGTATCCATGGACATAATTTAGGAGGCCATAGGAAGTGCACTAAATATTTATGTTTCCTGAGGTTTCAGCAGAATGTGTAATTAATCTGAATTTTTGGGCAATACTTAAAGGAACTTAAAGTTAGAGTCCCTTTGAGTACATCTTTTTCAACAAGACAATTGCAAGGAATTTGCACCCTAGTGCTGCTGATCATGCATATTAAATCTTTATTCCATTGTGGTTTGTGAAGAAGCAAGAGTGTTGAAACCTTGTCAAGCAGTATTTTTAGTATTAAAGTAGTGTATGCCAGTTCTTGTCCATTTTATAGTAATACTTGACGCTTGCAAGCAAAATCAGTTTTGGGTGTATATCACTATCAAGACTGAGATAGCTTGTTGATTCTGAATCGTATGATTTCCTCTCTGAAGATTGGGCACTTGATGCCCAAGATCAGATGCTCAGATGAAGATCATTATTTCAATTAACAGTTGACAGATGTCCAAATATCCATGTAAGCACATTTTATCCTTGTCTAACACATTTGATCAGTTTTCACAGCAGAACCTTAGCTGCATTATTCCAGTGAGGTTGATTTATGGGATGGGATTCTAGCTTGTCTTTATGGCTGGGGATGAACTGTCTTACAGTTGCCTCACCTATATTCCACACCAGGAAGATGTGAACAAACTGCCATCTGGAAGCTTTGCGCCTGTGCAGTGTTGAACAAAAATCATACCAATACCCCTTATTCATAGCACTTCACTAATGTAGTTATATGGCTCCTAGTTTGGAGATGATTTATGGTCTGCCACTTTAGAACAATTCTGTGACTCTCTTCAGCCTTCTCTGGAGAGCTAATGTAACCTTTCTCTGGTCAGGTGCTATGACAGTAGAAGTTTCAATACTCTTTTTCTGGGTCTTTAGGTATGTGCTTTAGGTTCAGTCCCATATCTGGCATCTCTCTTGCTCAGAGGTTCCTGGAGTCCAGTTACTTAAGTTCTGTAAAGGAATTTTTACGTGTGCACATGCACACATGTGCATTTTGTTGTTGGGTTGCATGAAACATACAGCTTTGTGGAAACCACTATGACATACATGGAAATATCTAACTTTATCTCTTAAACAAGAAAGATGGATTTTGCTACTGCATTTTGAAAGGAATTGTGAATCWTCTCTCTTTCTGTTCTATTTGCTTGTTTCCTTTTTTCCTTCACTCTCAGAATAAGATTTCTCCACTGCCAAATGAGTCCTCCTTTTGATATCAAACCTGATTCCTGTGGCTTCATTCCAGAATCACCCGATTAAATTGACTCCCCTAGAATCAGCGAGGTTTTATTTCAGGCAACTGGAAATCCTTCAGGTGACCTTGAGCTGTTACAGTAATTTCTTTTAATATTTCCATAGTGATTTCATAACAGAGATGTAGGCRGCAAATAAGTAGGTCTTAGGAGGACAAYAGGCAATTTATAGGCAATAGTACAAACGGATATGTATTTGTGTRTGTATGTATATGCATATATACATGCACATGCATGTAATTCATCACATTCTTATTTTAGTTTTCAGTCTTGTTTTTGAACATCTTTTCAGCGTTATGTGTCTATTATAAGAGCCAGCATTTTACTTCCTTGACAGTTAATATTAATGCAGATCTAGCACATGTTATATTAAAGAAATGAATAAAAAACTTCCTTCCCATTTCTTTTCTTACCTCACTTCCATCTATTGATTTAGGAAGCTAGACTCTTTATTTCTAAGTCTTGATCTGTTACAGCGGCACAATACAAAATAAGTATTGGCATTTACAATATTTTTACTTAAAAATATCTTTTACAAACACATGAATATAGGTCTCTGAGTTATTTTAACACTTGCAATGTGTGGAGCATTTTGGTTACTACTGATATGTGGTCAGTGGCAACTAAAAGTCATTATGTTCTATTCACTAAAATACGTTCAGAATCTCATTAAAGGTCCATTAATTCTTTGTTCAGGCCTCTCTTAGCTCCTTTCCTTGCCTATTAGTCAGTTGATAAAAATCTCAAAACTGATCACTAATGATTGAGTATTCTCTCTAGAGTCACACTTCTGACACACATGGCCTTGGGAACACAACATTTTGGGAATGATTCATTGCCTGATTAGTAAGGACTTTTACCTCAAAGCAAAACCATTAGAGTTTATCATGAATGACTCAAAGGCTGTATCTCACACTCGCTTCTGTAATAGTCATTTTCCCCTGATAATGTCAGTGAGACCTACACTTATAATATAAATTAGCTCTTTTTAGCTTAAATAAATATACTGTTCCTTTGAGGAGTTATATTTAGCTTTTTTTATTTTATTGCTGTTTCTGCAAAATGTAGCATTTTATTCTTTTCATAGCCACTAAAAGTAACTTATTGGCTATTACACGTAATTAAAATTCTCTATTTTACTGGTGTTCAGATAGTGTTATGTTTCTGTTTGCTTAAGACTTATATGGCTTTAACAGTGGAATACATACAATGTCATGAAAGCCCCTGTTTATTTGAAGATACAGTCAAAARATGTCTGAAAGTAGTTAGCTGTACTTGGAAAGCATATATTGAGATTGCTGGCACAACTCTTCAGTATTGTAGTTTTTGCTAGCAATCATTTGTTCTGAAGAGAGACTAGCCTTAAATAAGGCTTTGATTTTTCCCACAGTTTGTGGGACAAATAGATGAAACTGGTATTTCTATCCTCAGCAAGGTTTTTTCATTAGGGAGAAGAGCTGAAGACTTGTCTAGGAGCTGAAAACAGGACAACCAGCCTGAGAGAAAGGAGTTGGAAGCAGTGTGTGTGTGTGTGTGTGTGTGTGTACAGTACAAAATGCCTCAACTAGGACTGAATTCAGTCCGTCTGGCCTGTCACATTCTCCTCAAAGGTGGACACCAGCTACGACATGCCATGTCACACAGCACACAGTCCTACTTCCTGTGCTTCTCCCTTTGATCTTGTGAATGGCCAGGTTTGGGGACCCATTGCTCCATTCAGAGTACTGAAGAGCTAGAGGTGTAATTTTTCCTGTGTATGACTCGCATTTTAGAGCTGTTCCACCACCAACCTGTCAGAGGATTCCTCAAACTGTGATTGATGCTCAGGGGTATAGAGGAGATTGTATCTTCTAGAATATAAAGGCAATAGCCTTTATAAGAAGTGAAGTGAAGAAGTGAATTCTGTCATTCATCTTACAGTGGAAGATCTAATACCTTTTTTAAGGAGAATAAATGACATTGCTTTGTAAGGCTACAGCTCTTGTCCTAGGCCCAGTATACATAGTCCAGATCATATATTAGGGACCTCTGAAGGGACTGAAAGAGCCTGAGTGCATTTGTATGAGTGAAAACGGAACCAGATGGCTACAGTTCTCAGTAGAAGGGAATATTGAGAAGTCTTACTACATTGAAAGAAATTTCTGTCATATCTGACAATATGAAATATAGTGTATGAGATACCTACATTGAAACTTAAATTATTTACAGGCTCTTTCACAGGGAAAGGTAGGCTCTGTAAGCAAGAGAGGAAGTGCTATACAGTATGGTGATCAAAATCTGAAGAAAAATTTCATAATGTCTTCATAGAAAGACAGAAAATCACTGTATTTCATGGCCTCTAGGAATATTTCTATTTCAGTGCTGTAATAGTGCAGTGCCAAATAGATGGAGGCATGAAAGCTATATAACTGAGAACAACTAATGAGTGTATGTGATGAAGATACGATGGCTATGTGGCAAGTTAGAATATATGATATTTGTGAAATTGATCATTTTAACTGGGTGACCGAGACATGATGAGTTGCTAGATGATTATCAAACTAATATAAACGTTGGTTTATTTCTTCATGCAGTATCAAAAAATCTTCTGATGATGTTTTAATAGTTTGCTTTTGGATGTTTATTATACTTTTACCAGCGTGAGCACAGGTGCTGTGCCTTGAGATACCTGAAATAACAACATAATCAACTAGATCATTTGCTTGTGTAGCTTACAATAAATTATATTGATTTCTCTGATTTACGGGAAATGAGAGTTGTTCTTTGCGTTTGGATAGTAAGTATATGTTGGTTTCAAATTCACGCCAAGTAAATATTTCAAAGATACTAACGCTCAGATTCAGGGAAATGCCACAGAGCTCTTCATGTTTGGGTTCACTGCTGAGTCGTATGTTCATTATAGCAGCAATTCAGCGCACAGTAAGGAGGAGAGCTATATTTCCATTAGATTTAGTATAAAGGGATTTAATGGGTACCATGTAAGCTATTAGCATTTTATTCCAAATCCTGATTAGGAAAAAAAAAATACTGGGCATTAAATCTTAGGGTTAAACTGACTAAAAACTTATCTAATGCTTGCAGATTTTGGTTTGAGTTAGATATCTAAACAGGGGTTAGTTACAATTCCAGCTACACTAAGTTATTTTATCTGCTCACTTAATCTGAAATCATCTTACATCAGGCCCTGCAACTGCTTATTTTCATTAACTTTACAGAGAACAAGCATCTGAATCAGTCTCACCTTGCCAATTATGCATGATAGAACACAAAAAATTAAATAGTAGAATTGTGACTTTTTTGAAGCTTACTCTCTTTAGTTATATATTCCTTGCAGTCAGCACAATCTTAACTCAGAGCTCCTGGTCTAGCCACTACCTCTCTGAGGAAAAAAGTAACTTGTGTGGTCATTTTTTGAGTTTAAATCTTTCTAATAAAAGGAAAAGTTTATACTGRAATAGAACTATGGGCTAAATCTGTAAATTGCCAAGAAAACAAAGGGGAAAAGAATATTTTTCTCCAGTTCTTTTTGCCAGTTGGCATCTCACAGATCTAAAGTGTGTTTCAGTTGTACTTAACTGGTACCTTCCACGTAATTARTAATTCTACATTGGGAAGCTTTTAATTATTCTATTGTGGGCAATTTAAACTGGTATGAAAAAGGAAAAGATTGCTAATGCAAGAAAAGGTGGTGCAATGAACTGTGGAGTCAGAGGTCAGAAAGCAAACAGACGGTATAGCTGAGTATCCTAGTTATTTTAAGGTTTTTATGAAATAAAAACTTCTTTCCATTCTGCTTATTTTTGAGTAAACAAACTTTTGAAAGAGTGCAATTAAAGTTAGAAGCTCTGAAGCTATGCTAGTTCTATGCAAGAATGACAATATATTCAAGTTACAGTAACACATCAGTAAATAGTTTTGAAATACATATACTGGGCAATTTACTTTTACACGTTTTAAATCATATTGATATATTTAAGGGAGTTTTACAAATAAATCTGAAATAGATCACATGGCCATACCATAATTTGGATGATCTGAGTTTATTTTCTCTAAGTTTGAAATAGATTGCCATGCCTACTGTCTTTGGTTTTTTGACAAAGTTTTGTGGCTGCAGTTTTTTGTTTTAATACTGGCAATTTATTGTGGACACAAATTTGGAATTATTTAGCCATCTTAAAGTTAAGCATCTGCTTAAGTCCCTTGTTGGATGGTGACCAGGATGCTTAAGTCAGGGTGTCAGGTTTTGAGTATAAGTGCTGTATTCCTTATTTTTCCAAAAAGCCCTTAGTCAGCCTAGAAAACATTATGTACAGGTGCTGAAGAGTGTGCTTGCTAGTGTAGATTCCTGTAACATAGGAAGGGGAAGGAGAAGTAGAAAAGGAGGCCTTATATATTACAGGAATTGGGGTATTTTTAAAGGTGTGTTT
>NW_028185040.1:454924-456511 GCF_003343005.1 Rhea americana | reverse complement strand
TTTGATATGGATAAGATATTCTTATCTTGTTCATTGTTTATACTCTTTGCACCAATTTACTTGAGGAGAACCCCCCCCCAAACCTACACCTATTAAAGACCTTTGAATTCAGAATCTTTCATGTTACAATGTGTCTATTTATTGCTGTCAGTAAGCCTGTAATCTATTTAGCCTGAAGAGTTTGACAAGCATACCTTGGAGTGATACTTTTATTTTCTGTTCTGTGACACTTAGCAAAATCCCATTATACAACTGAGTAGTATTATAATGTTAAAATGTTAATTTGTTCTGCATTCCATTAAAATTGGATTCTTTTTCTTGTGCATTGGCCCATGCATTTTGTATAAAACCTGTAATTTAAACACTACACCGTAGAAATGCCTAAATTAGTAACCTTTTACCTTTGCTACCTTAATTACTCCTCATTATTTACTACTTAAAGAGCAACCTCTAGCTATTGGTTAAATATTTGCAAGCTAATTAGATCTGTCACGTTAAAGAAAACAGTAGCCCTTGCCTCTGTTCTAATTTGAAATGGGTTTCAGAATTTGAAGCAAATTCCATGCTTTGCTGTGAAGAAAAGTGGAAAACTGGACTTCTTGAATTTTACTTATTCTTTCATTTCTCTTTAAGGAGTTTGCTGCAGTGCATTAGCTATCTACTGTGTTCTAATAAGCAGCTGAAAGTCTGTCTTTAAATACGTAATTTTAAAAAGGCTGTTCTGTTTCAGTATGTTCCGTCTTCTAGTTACAGATACTCCTTTTGGCTTCTATCACTATCTAATCAGTATCTGAAGCACTAATTTTTTTTTGCTGTTCTTGTGGAAATAAATAGAAAGCGGATTATTTGTTGGCTACTAATAGCTGTCTTTCAGATTTTTACCTCTTGTTGGAAACAAGTCTACGTTTGGTCAGATTCATAAGGAGTACAGTTTATTAAAACATCTGTTTTTGACAAATGTAAGAACTGCTTTTTTCTGCATGCTTTCCTTTCGAAATGTATGAGAAATTATAAAATGCAGAAGTTGTRAACAGTTTCAGGTTGACTTAATTTTCAGCATTTATCCCTCTGTATTATATTATTTTTGCATTGTATTTTGCTAATTTTCCATTTGTATACAAGCATGTGAACAGATTGTAGTTTATAATTGCAGTTGATTAGAATGCCAGGGTGTGAAACTACCTGCCRTATTCAAAGATACTATGCTTCATTTCACAATTTATGTTTTCTGAGATCCACAGTAGTTGGAGCTTGTCTAACACAGATTTTTCTACCTGACTTGATTCCTAGCTAGTCTTGCAGTTCACTACTCAGTTCTTATTATCCTTATCTGATTCTTAAAGTGCTGACTGAAATTCTCATTTGCTTTTAGAAGCTCGATGTCTGTAAAGAGTTGTTTCACTCATTCTTTGCTTATGTTGGTATGTTACAGGCTAAAAGCTGAAGAGATTGACACGGTTACAATTTGAAGGATAACTCTGCTTATATTAATCTTTTACTTTTAGGAAGGCATTAGAGACAAATGGGGAAAAACACAAGTCTTCATTTTGTTCATAGTTTCTTTCTTTTTTTTCTTTTTTCTTTTTT
>NW_028185040.1:449475-454854 GCF_003343005.1 Rhea americana | reverse complement strand
GGGTGTGGTTGCTGCGGCAGGGCTGCTGGAGGGGGAGTACGGAGATGGGGAAAGAAATCCCAGCAGTCCATTAACAGTGAAGCAATGTAGCCTGCCCAATATTAGGCTAAGTAGTTTAACTTTTGAAGTAGATAGTTTTTAAGCAAACCTTTTTCACATTTTGTTTTCTGTGTCGCTGTTTATAGATTTTATAAGTGTGTGCTCTTAAACCGTTACTTAAGTAATGGTTATTCCTGTGAAAAGTTTGGATGACTTGTTGGTTATTGCCTATATTCTTGTTCTTCATCAGCCAGGCAATCTGTAAAGGCACTAACTGTCCAAGAGGCCCTGTTGCTTTTTACAAAAGAAATGTTCTGTGGAAACCTTTCCCTAAGAAGAGTTTTTGAGATTTATGTGGATTACAGAGTATTAAGAAGGGTCATTCCTTAATTTTCTTTCCATGCAAACAGGCCAAGATACAATTTTAGCAGGTATTAGTAAAAATTGAAAAGTATGTTTTGTGTTCTGGAACTGGTGCCGACATCTGTATTTGCAACTCCCAAGACAGGTATAAGGGTGAAAGCTTTTCCTCATTGCCCTCCAAAGACTGCTAGAACAAGCTTGTGACATTTCTGTTCCATTGCATCTGTGTTAGTTACTTCCCCTTTCAGTTCTTTGGAAGTTTATGGTCAGTGCAAAGGGATTTACTCTTTTTGTGTGTGTGTGTGTGTGGGGGGGGGTTGACCCTTTATGTTGACCACTGGTGCATTTTTCTAACAGGAGGACACACTGCATTTGAAATATGGCATGTTTGGGTAATTCTGGAGCAGATCCTCAACCAGAATAAATAATCTCTGCACTTAATAGCACTGTGACTGTTAACATAAACTGAGGTTTGTTCTCTAGTTGTGCCCAAGTAGACTTTTTCAGTTTTTATTTTTTAATGTAACAAATGAGACTGCAAATTTTAGAATTGCCTAAAAAGTCTACTAAATTGTAGTGATTTTTTTGAAGAGATTCAAAGTGTTGTCATTTTATGTARATGGTGTAATAACTTACCAGTGTTTACTATTATTATAAGGAGGAATGAATGGAAGGGGTAAGTTTCTGTGCATACATAGATTTATTTTCTTAAATATAATCAGGCAGAGGATTTTTAAAATGATGCATGCAAGTCCAGAGTTTTCCAATTTTTGTTCCAAGAGGCTTTTCAGTTCCTTGTTTAGCCATTTACTTTGTTGTAGTTTTACTGTGAGCGTTAGAGAGCCCTCTGTTTTCCTGTTCAGTTAGATTAGTTGCAAGTGCTCAGAGTCTTTGCAAATGGGATGTTCCTATTAGACAACAAAATATGGATTCAAATGTCCAATTCCTGGTTTGAAAAATACCTATGCTGCGTGACAGTCTATTTCTACAAGAAATAAGTTTCCTGGTTTTTTTGACTCTGTTTTTTTCATTTCCATTGTATGTGTAACAACATTACTTTCAGTTGAAAAATGGATTGTTCCAGCAGAGTGCAGCAAAAGACAAATATTGCAAATATGTTTAGCCTTCTTGTCAGGAGTTAGTGTTGTGAAAAGGAGTTGACAATTTGTAAAATGTCAAACAAAACATAGAGAATATCTGTATAAAGATTGCAGTTTAAGTTCTCTCAGGTTTTTTCCCCTGCAAATCATATTAAAACTTAAGTAGAATTTACTAGGAAAATAACCATTAAAATTATTAGTATATAATGAATAATATGTAAAGTCCATAAAGATCTTTCAAGCATCACTAATAAATAGTAACAGAATCTCCAAATTGTAGGTAACTAACCACTGTTTGGTTTAGTAATTTACCTGAGGCTGTACAGGAAGCTGGTGGAAAAGGTGAGTTACAATTCAAGAATTTTTTTCCTTCTTCCCATACTTAATCTATCAGACTTCCCTACCTTTCATAATGATAGCTACTGTTTATTTTATTTTTTTTCCTGCTTAGTTACTTTGAAGTTAGTGCACCTAATTCAAATTTTTGGCCTTTATTTCTTCACAGCTGGCAAAAGATTCATTGACACCCATGAGCGTGAAGGATGACACCTAAGTGTCAGTATGATGTTAAAGGAGAAAGATCCAAAGTTTTGAGCAGTGTAATGGGGAAGGAAAAAGTGATTCAGTGTTTGAATTTGCAGACATAAATTTGAGTTATTAACTGAGAGTGAAGAATGAGAATGAAAAGAATGAACATTAGATTAAGTAGGCAAATTCTTCCTACACAAACCCTGCCATCACCTCATGTATCAGTAATGCAAAATAAAGTTGCAGATAAAAATTAGTTCAGGCTGTCATGATGTTAGATGTCCTTTTGCTATCAGTTCTGAGAGGATTTGCCAGCTGCTGTATACCTGAGTTTATCACTAGAAGTGTTGACRTAGATCCCTATAGATACTAGCTTCAATTTACTGTAGTAGTTTTGTAGCTTTTTTTTTTTTTGTTTGTTTGTTTGTTTGTTTTTTTAATCTTTATAATGATTTAATCCATCAAACCATGTGAGGCATGGCAGGGTCTAACACATGCTCTGTTAGGCTTGTTACAGAAGAAGARTTTCTTTTTCTATTCTGAAACCTAGTCTGAAACCTGCAGGCTACAGCAAATGGAGAACTAGCTTCACTGAACAACCTCAGATTAGGCAGAAAAAGGTCCAGCAGCAAGAGCAGTGTCGCATGCCTGGGACTGCTGATTCTATTGTTAGACTTCCTACCTCACTAAAGGGAGTGTAGTTGGCAGGGGAAGTGCAGACACCATTGCTTTCCCACCAGGGCATGTTCTGCATTATACCCTGGTGCTTTGGAATGATCATTTCTTTTTAAAATATATGTCTTAAATACTCTTTTTCAGTTTTAGTAATTCAGGGTAGGCTAATTATTAACATTCCTAAAATTTCCTGTAACCATTTAAAGCTTTATTTAAGTGACACCATTAAAAAATATGTATATATATATACATATATATATATATGTAGTTGCTATATCCCTCTTCAAAAATATATGAGTTAAGTGTGAGAGTAATTGGTTGTGGGTATTATGTATAATTTGAGTCAGGCTTCTGGTTTCATCTTGGGAAAAATTCTGAATGACATGGGAGAATTCTTGCATGCTCTCTATACTTTCTGCATGTCTAAAGTCATTTTATTATATTTTACTTTCTGTGTAGTCRTAACTTCACTGGATATGAGGATTTAAAGAATGCTGAAGAGACCACCTACAAGTATAGTCCTTGATTATATCTCTAAAGCTAGTAGTAGTTTTCAGAACTTGAAAAGAGGAAATTGAGTCTTAAAACGTGTTAATGAGTATAAGAGCTACTTATTTAGCTAAGGAAAAGTAAATATTTTTTTCAAAGATTGAAAATTAAAATCAGTGCATCTCAAAGGAATGTAGTTTTCCTTAATCCGTCTGTTAAAATTTATATAATTTGAATCAAGTCATACATTATTACTATTAGTTGCTAATGTTATTCCCATGTCAGAAGATAGATTTAAAGCCTGAAGCAGGCTTATGTTTTTGCTTCTTCATTTGCAGCCTGGTCCTCTGGTCTTCCTGATCCTGGGTTTCAAAATGCCTTGCACTGCCAAAATTAAAGTGGGAAATGTTCCCAGGCGAGTTCATTCTCAGCTCATTAATCAACACAAACAAATCAAATATGAAGCTGAGGGTGCACAAGTTTGGGATCCCCATCCAATCATTTCTGGGCACTGCAGAACCACCATACCCGTAACATGCCGTTCCCTCCTTCAGTGGGTTCCCTTCCCCACTTGCCAAGAGTGGCCGTGCCAAGAGTGGCCATTCCCTGGCACCTTTGCCCACTCCGAGTGTGAGGTGTTGCTCTGTGCACCTGTGCCTTCCTTTGCCTCCTTGCAGGTCAAATGTTGACTCTCCAGTGCCCCTTGAGAGAAATAACCTATGGGGATGTTGCCATTCCGAAGGACTGGGGATGCTGGTTTGGGGAGGAGTCAGAGCAGTCTTTTAGGAAGTTATCCCAGTATGCTACACTGAATAGTTTCCCATTTTTACCATTTCCTCTTCTAACAGCTGGTGGTAACAACCTYTGGTACATGCTGAATGAGACTTTTCTTCTGCCATGACCAGGACTCTCTGATATGTCAGTAAAAGAAAGTTCATGTTTAGGTTGAAAATTTCAGGGTTTGGTTCTGATCACAGTCATATATGCAATATGAAGTAAATAAATTTCTGGAGTACCTAGAGACTCCCATTAGGATCAAGACACCTAATGTATTAAATGCTGTGCAAACATAGAATAAACAGCTTTTTTTTTTTTTCCTAATAATCTTGCCATTTAAGTGTAGCAAAACAACAAAATTTGAATTTAACAAATAATTTGGGTAAAGATGAAGGCTAAGAGTGATAAGAGCATGCAGATGTTTAGTATAGCTGTTACATAATATGGTGATTCCAAATTCATGTATTGACTTTTCTAATACTGTGTTTTGTTTAAATTATTTGATCTGTCCTAGGCTGTAGTCTGAAGGGAATTAGTTACTGACCTTTTTCATACCAGAAAATCCTAACAGTGCCAGAAGGGTGTTAAGCTCATCTATTTTTTTTCTTGCCTCAGCTTTGTCAAGACTTTATTTACAAGAAGACAAAGGAGAATACATTTAAGAATTATTCACTGATGAGAAAATGTGATTGTTGTGGTTATCATTATTCTAGTGAAAATAAGGCTTAGTTTTACAGAGCACATTATGAACTAAAAGTGGTCCATTATAAGGTTTATACAGAAGAAAATTTTAAAACTCTGCTAATAATGTGGAAAATGTGGCAATGACTGCTTTTAGGGCTGCCCTAAAGTATTCATTATTTTAACATTTCTTCTGTGGTAGCAGAGTGTAGCCAGTCTCAATTTGGAACTCTTCTCTGTAGACGCAGTCCAAATGTAAATAACATTCATTGTCTCAAATATCTTATAATTTAAACAATATTTTTCTATCTTTTTAAATTTAATGACTGCCTTTACACTGATTTAAAAAATCCAGAGACCCTCTTATTTTTCCTTACTATTTGGAAATGAGGAACAAGGAAAGATAAAGAAATAAAGTGGTTGACATTTGGATAAACAACATTTTATTGTTTTGCAAAGGCATTATTTTACTGCTTTAGGAACAAGTATTTTAAATTGGCACAGGCAGCATCTCCTGACTGCCTTCTGTCAGGCCCAGATATATACCTTCTGGCTGAGTGGGACTTCCATGTATGTGCTTTTTATTTGTATTTTTAGTTGCCAGTTGCTTCATGGATTCTGCCAGGAAGTGCACCAGTAGCTCTGAAATCACAGTTTGAAAAACTTTCAGAGTTTACAGATGGGTGAGATTAGCGGAGCTGTGATTGCAAAGGTTTTTCTAAAAAAA
>NW_028185040.1:378771-449456 GCF_003343005.1 Rhea americana | reverse complement strand
CCCCCAAAAAAAAGAAAAAAAAAACAACCAGAAGATGAAATCATAAAATCCCTTTGGGTTGAGGAGAATTTGAGATGATAATTATGGCTAGATAATTATCTTGATGGGAGTGAGTTAGTAGGTTGTTCCTGAAATTTCAATGTGAAGAAGTCATTAGTCTTTGAGAGCCACTTTGTGGATGCAGTGGAGTGGAGGTTTCAAAAATGCAGTAAGTAGAAMGAATGTTAAGAGAGTGGTTACAAAGAGCACATTCACTCTTTTTCGTGATGAGGGAAGGAGAGAAGATGGAGTGATAACTTCAAGATAATATGATGTGCCTATGGGTTTTTTGATTTAATGATGATACAAACTATATGCCCCTGGAYTGACTATAGCAGAGAAAGAGGAGAGGCTCAGGGCCCTGGAATACAGAGCTGTCTTTGTTATCATAACACCAGATGATTTGCAGCCTTCATTTTTATTTTTYCAGGCACAGCAAATAGTAGGGGGTCTTTATGATCTGCAGAGCGTCTGACTGTTCATAGTGGTTGTGAGGCAGCAGGAAAGGAGGAGATCCGAGTCTTGGATGGATTTGTTAAGGCTAGAAGATAGGTGGGTGCGGGCTATTTTGAAGTAAGTGGTATTGCATAGGAAAGAACTTTGTACATAGATATTAGCAATAGTGAAACTGAGAAAAAATATCTTTGCTCAAGGGAGGTTACATATATGTGAATGGCTGTTAGTAAAGAGGATGAGAGTTAAGGGAGACAGGGCTGGAGGAACATAGTGGTTCTGAGTTTGTTCTCAGATGAGACACTGAGATGAGTAAGATGAGACACTAAAGAGAGAGAGTATATTTGGGATTTTTAGAAAAAAAAAGTAAGATAAAAATTATTTTTACATGTACTGCTTTGCCTTAATTTTTTAATCAGAATCATCAACTTGTGGCCTAGAAATGATTTAAAACAGAGTGGGAGTTTAAATTTTGTATGCCCTGATAGGGGAAAAAAGCCCAGTGGAAAGTACAGAAGCTTAGTCATGCTTCAAAGCAATAATAAATATTTGGTAAAGATAAAGCAACATTTATACTGCTTTTACACTCTTTTGTCAGAGTTGCTTCTTTTCATCTAGTAAAGATAATAAATGAATTACCATAAAATATTTGTGTTTGAAAGTTCTTCCTTGGTTTTCACGAAGAGTATTTATTTTCCATCAGTCCATTACAGTGTAACATTGATTGGTGCATGTAATGTTTTATTCATACTGTTCTAGTTTCATCCCATTAGCAATGCCAACATTATGTTGCATTCTGCAGCGGTAATCTTGTGTGAAGAGTCTTTGTACAGCAACTTGTGCTGTGGTTCAGATCCCATTTCACATTTAGTGACAAGACAGAGTGAACAACAGCACCTTATTGATACTACTCAGACTTTGTTTCTCTTCCTTCCCCCCTCCGGTGCAGTGAGAATCATCAATGTACTGTAGAGTTGTAAACCAAATTGTGAAAGGCAGAATGTGTATCAGAACTGGTTTATTTTTAGTTCTTGTATTATATCTTTGTCTTCCCAATAGCTAATGTTAGAACTGACAAATAACTAAAGCCATCCCATTACAAAAATAACAAGAACAGAATTAAAACCAGCCTTCTTGTAGAAGTAGCCTGATATCTTGATCCACACATTTGATCCTTTGGATATACTTTCTGATCATGTAAATTATATTGTGCCTAGAGCTGATTTAAATATACAATAAATACACACAGTATGGTTAAGATTACTGAAGGCATGCCTAATGCTAGTAGCAAAAAAAAAAAAAAAAAAAAATTGATTTGAATCATAACTAAGGTTTGATTTGTGATATGCTTTTTAATGTTTAGTACAGGAAAACTTTATTCCATGTGCAGTGGGCCCAGCCCAATGTCAATCAAATTTTTAACTGACTGAATGATTTGGCCTGGCTTTCTTAGGTGAATGCTCAGGGTTTTATTTTTTCTYAGAAATGAAATATATCTCTCCTTTATTCACTAACCTCTCTGAAAATCCAGTCCACAAAAGATTGTAATCTCTGAACAGGTAAATGAAGATTAATCTAAAAAATATCTTAACTTTGGAATATGAAGAATGTGGAATTGCAAAGAGATAAAATTCAAAGTTTGAAGAATGATTTTTATTCAGATATCTTCATTTTTTCGAACAGCTGTATAAACAGTGAAACAATCCCTTCCTGGCATGGATATTTCAAAACAAATTACCATTTTTAAGGTGCATGTGTCATGAGAACAAATGGTTGGCAGTGAAATGATATTTCTTTAGATTTTTATCTTTGGAGACAGGAAGAGCCTGAGCAAAGACTGCAGAGCTGTGAGAAATGTGAAGTTTACAGATTGTCAAAATTTATTCCCAGGGTTCTGATAAAAGGAGATGAAGGGTAGCAAAGAGAGTCTAGAGATGCTAAGGGGTTAAATAAAGATAGAGAGGGGAGACAGACAACTTGAGGGACAAAAGAAATAGATTAAAAAGTCAAGAAGCGATATGCCAAAGGAATAGAAAATTAAGAGAAAACAATGAAGGTGCAAGAGGAGGAGTATTTTTGTTTTTATGTATATGCAAATTCCAAGAAGCATGATTGTACTTTGGCTTTCATTTGGGCTGGCAAAAAGTTACTTTTTCATCCTTTTTGAGAGTAAGGAGGCTGGTGTTCTGTGACAGTCTTTAGGTGGTCTGCAAGGTGCTTGCCTTGTGTATAGACAGATGCTTTGGAGATCTTTATGTTTCTGACAGGGAAATCTATATGTTGCAACTTATGTTAATGAAACACTGAGGTTTCAGAGCTAAAAATAAAATTAGGAAAAAATTCAGTTATATAGAGCAATGTTATGTCTTCACTATTTTGTAGTAAAATATTCTATCTGTGATGTGAATAGACTTTAGAAAATGTGGGTAAGTTACTATTTTCAGTAAGAGCTATGTTTTTAGGTTCTCTTTGCTTTTCATTTTTTTACATAAATAGTCTTTATGATTTATTATCTAACATGATTTTGTGTTTTGGTTTTTGAGAAATGTGTTTTTTGAGTGTTGCAGAAGTTTAAGATATTTCCTCTTCATGAATTGCTGCATGTGCATATATAATGTCAGACAATTATAACAACATATTTTGAAATGATCAATCAAAATACTATTTAAACAGTATAGGATCAACCTCTTTACTTGCAGAAATGGGACAGATGTTCCACCAAACGGATCAAAAATCAGCAACTCCCTGGTGTATTTCTTCCTCCCCCCTGCCTTCACCTAATGACATCCAGCAGAGGAGGGGGAAAAAAAGCATGATTTTACAATGTTTTGTGTGGTATTTGACCTTCATAAAAGTAGTTGCATCTTAATGCATTCCAGTGAATAGGACATAGAGTTATGAGGAAAGAATTCAGACACTGGCCAAGGTAAGATAGGCCATAGCCAAACAGCATAGAGGATTATGAGGAAAACTTCAAATTGGCTTGCAGTTCTTATTCTTTCCCTATATTTATTTATTTATTTTTTCACAYTCGCTTGGCCTCATAAATTTTTCTTTCTTTACTTCATTGGGCCCAACTGTGATGGGAGCCCCATCGCAGACTCCTTTATTGTGATGCTTAGGGAGCTTTACTAGAGAACAGGGACTGGGCTGGGATGGTGTATCACACTTTGTAACCTGTCGGGTTCTGCGTAGAGACATACAGCTTTCATTAGGTGCTTCTTTGTTTTGGCTTTCCGAATCTTGAGTGAACAGCAGGAGCTACAGTAAGAGCCCCAGACTGCCATGGGCTTATCATTTGCTGTGTTGAGAAGCTGGCAGTAGGACAAGAGAATATAGGCATAAGATGTGAAATTCAATTGAAAAAGAAGAGTACAGTAAACAGGATATTTTTTAAGTAGTATGCAATTTAGAACGAAAACTGCAGTGTTCTGCTTATTTATATGATTAATACATACATCGCAACAAGATTATGTTAGGGATAAGTTATAAAAAGTAAGGGAAGTAATGAAAATGTACCAATTATTCCCAGCTCCAGGGAGGCGTAAATTTGTTGACTGGTCTAAAAAATCTTAACTATATACAAACCTGCTCAATATGGTTCTATTATAGATACYGAATAATAACAAGGAAGTATCCCAGAGAGTATACAACTTCAGTTTCATTCTTTAAAACATTTTCTTTTACATTTAATGTATTTAGGGTCAGATTTTTGTTGCTTAGTTTAGACTCATAACATAGTGCATCAGTTAAAAACAAATAATTAGCTCCAGCGAGTTAATTCTGTTGTCATTTAGATGTTTAGTATTTGTATACCACAAATGTAGTTAATTGCACTGAGGGCAATGTGATACAATGGATAAGGTAGACTGAGAAGTGATATTGGGAGACTTTTCAGCTTTATTGTGATAGCTTATATAATTTTGAATAAATTCCTACTTATTCAGTGATGCCAACACATGTGTTTAAAAAGTGTAGTGTAAGAAGTAAATGCTATTATTTGTAAACAAGAATTTAATGGGAGGACTGTTATTTTTTAAGGCGTGACATTCGCCATCTTTTAAAATCTTACTAAGTAGAATCCAGAATTTGTTTTCATCTTGGGAAATTCTTTCTGCACTTTCTCTTTTCATTTTTTTTTATCCCTGTGTTCCTATTAAAATGTTATTTTGTGTCAGTGTTGTAAACTGTGCTCCAAATACTGTTTGTGAAAAAATCTTTTTAAGTGCTTCTTGTTGCTTTGAAAAATCTGTTGGACTTAATCTTCCTGAGATTTTTATCCATATATTCTTTTTGATTTTGCATTTATCCTAAGCTATTTTTAAAATTCAAACTAACCCCCTCACCAACACTGAAAAGAAAAAAGGATGGATATTCTTTTGCCATCAAAATTTGACTGTATACTTTGGTGTGTTTTATCAGGCACATCCTATTGGATTAGCTTGCTAAATTTTGATACTTAACACACTTCATGTCAAAGATATTTGACTTGGAGGCTTATAGCTTTATAGAACATTAGGAAAATAGCAGGTCAGTGGTTTAATCTGTTGAATTCATCCCCTAAATGTAGAAACTTTTAGGATTGACAGTATTACATCATTTTATTCCTAAAAGAGTCTTTTCCAATGACACTGAGTATTATTTTGAATGTAGCTTTAAGTTCGGCATGTGACTTCTGCTGTTTCACCATTCAGCTAACCTACAAGTAGGTTTTAGTAGTGAAGTCATAACCCTGTAACCACGATGCAAAGACGTTTCCTGTATCACCACAAATTTCACATTACAGCCTTGTGGAAAGCTTAAGTAGTGGAGAAAGACTGATGAAGAAAGATGTTCAATTAAATGCACACATCAGTGATTCAGTGTGGCAATCGGGATTCCACTTGGACCTTGGAGGGCGGGAGTCTCTGTGAGTATTGTTAATAAATTATGAGGAAGAAGTGCTAGAAGAACTGGACTAAGTTGGCTCATGAAGAGTTTTGCGAGTACCTCTGCTTTTGTTGACGGCTTGTTACAATTTGTCCCCGTGATACTTTTTCTTAAAGAAGTCGCTAAAATGCAAGTATTTATAGCTATTAGTACTCACGTTGGATTTTTTTTTTCTATCTCAAGATCATTGCTATAGTGAAAACAGAGGTGTACCTTCAGTAGTTTCATAGCACAGGAGATCRTCTGAAAAGAATGCTTATTAAAATATTTTGAGCCTGAATTGGAAGCCATTTTATTATTTTTATTTTATCTTCTACAATTTTATTCTGAGTGGTTTTTTTCCTACTTGAAAATCAAATGACCTGAGGTGCTCGTTTTTCTGGCATCCTAAATGTCTGCTGCAGGTACCACAGTTTCCTATTTCTCATCTGCTTTATGCTCTTGCTGCTATCTTTCCATCTACAATATTTAACAATTTTTTTGCTTTTTTATTTTTTCCATACACATAGCACTGTTCATTATTATAGACAAAATATTTTTTAAATGGCAAATGCTTGGTTACAAAGATTAGCATGTTAACTAGTTTCAGTTAGTCTCCAAGTTTTCAAAAGTATTTGTGGTTGCCTGTGTGCTATTTCAACATTTTATGCATGGAGCACATAYCTTTTGAGAACCAAAGATTTTTTCATTTTGAAATGTAAACCAATTTTCACTTCTCAATATTAAAAGAGAGAATTGGAAAGGCAACTTTCTGAAATCAAGCTAAATGAATGTTTCACTTGAATTATTATTTTGTGTTCCTCAGTTTTTTGGCTTTTTAAATGTTTTGATATTTTGTCCTTATTCAGAATATGACTATTTAAAAATTTCAAAACTAAAAATTTAAGTCTCTTTAAATGGAGTAGTTTCGAAAGTTCTTTACTGGGAAGTTTTAATATTAGGTGTTTGCACTGAGATTTTAAATAGACAAATATTTGGTAAAATAGAAATTAAARTATTTGTGCTTTTTGGTTAATTACATTTTTGAAGCAGTTAAGTAGATATATTTCTATATTCATTGCAGAAACCATGTAACAAATAATTTGTTGCATTAGAAGCAGGGCTGAATTCTCATTCCCAATCCTCTATTCTCAGCATAGCAATCCTTTCCCAGCTGAATTCTAAGGGGAATTCAGATGTTTATTTAAATATTCATAATGCAACTACAGTGAGAGCTTGGGGCACCATAGATAGCTGTCTGTACCTGTGTGCATTTAACACTGTATTCATCTTGTAGTTAAAAATACAGTATTCATTGCAGTGCTAGCAGATGAGCTCTTTGACAGGGAAATGTTTTCTTTAAGTAAGGCTTTATGGAGACGAAGCAGCAGAGCTGTCTCAGAAAGCTTAATGTATTGAGTATTGACCACAGCCCTACAGAGGAAGCTTTGTGTACTATATTTAAATATTGTATTTTATAAGAACTCTGTATTTATTTGCACTTGCTTTAACACTGGGTGTATCTAAAAAGAGAATAAAACTTTCAAAGGAGCCAGTTGCAGCTTTGTAGTTAGGGTTGAGCTGAATTTCACATTTAAGACAGGGATTTTATTTCATTGTTTGTGGAAAAGAMAGAAAGGTTTACTGTCTTGCCTGACATTCAGTGGAGTGAGAAAAAATTGAGAGTTTCCAAGTCTTCATTAATTTGTATGCCATCTGCAAAAGATGATTTTATGTGGCAACTTTTWCTGACAAACTTTTTAAAGATGAATTATGATCAAAATCTTAAATTTTAAACATGGTACCTGATAGAAGTGATGGTATTACAATCAAGTAAACCATTTAGATCTAGCCTTCTTTATCCCTTCAGATGTTTGTCCATGAGAGTATAAATGGGTAAGGAGATAAACTGATGTACTGTGCAGATATTAATTCTGGAGTCTGTAKAAGGGAATGTGTGTGGTAGAAGGAGATTTATGCAGGGGAGTATGAAAGACAGGGTATCTGAGAGACATGCRCAAAAGTCATGGAAAGATGTAAGCAGGACTGGGAATCTGTAAAGTAAAAGAGAGGAAAGGGATGTGCTGCTTTGCTATTCCAAGGAAATAAGCATCTGTAAATCTTTCCAAATTGCTACTATATGCTTCTGGTTTTCATTCACTATGTTTCTCTAAAGCAGTCAAAGTCCCAGTGAATCTGGGCTTCARAAGTTTAAAGGAAAAATGAAAGTAAGGAAATATAATTCCTTTTAATAAAAAAAATCAAATTACTTCATAGTCACCAAAGATTATGTGGATTATTCTATCAAAACACTAAAGTGCTGACACTGCTCTGTTCTTCACTCTCTTAAAGATGCGCTCCTATATATTTTACTATAGGTTCTGATAAATTATGTATTTAAGASTTTAAAATGACAATATTTAGTGAATGGGAGCAGAACCTTTGGAAGAAGGTARCAAGCTGGGTGTGTGTGGTTGTTATAGGAATGTTAGAAAAATTAGGTATTCGTAATTCTGTGGAAGATCAGGTATGAATGGTGCTTTTCCAGGTATTTATTTCCATGCTTACTCATGCATTCCTTTTCCATGTTRTATCTATCTCAATGTCTGTATTAGAAATTGTGGCTTTTTTGTCCAGATTCGGATGTTACTGAATGATGATAAAACATGTTCACACTCTCAGCTTATGGTAGTGGCTTTTAAAAGCCCAGTAATAATGTATTTTATGAATATAAATTATTTTATCTATATCCAATTTTATTTAGGAGAAAAATAATTCTATCTTGCAGGCAAGCAGTATGGATCTATTGTGTTTAGAAGAGCTGAACAGATGTTTTAAAATACTAGCTTTTTATTGCTTTCAGGACACTGGGAAAATGATCAAATTAGTGTCCATGGCATTGTTAGTTTCTGAGTTAACTAGGAATGATAAATGGGACCTATAGGAAGAATGAACTATGGGGAAACAGAACTAAAGAGCTGATTTCTTCATTTAATTCTTTATTATGAATTTTGTCATCATTCTGACGTGCTTTCATGGCATTGAGCGCCATAACGGAAATCAGGTTCCCTTGACTTGTTACCAGCTTAATTATTCCTGTGGAGCACGGCGGCCTCGGAGCTACGAGCCGGGGAGGATCGCGCTTACAAGAGGTGATCTTCCATGCAATTTTAAGACCCGTTGAAGGGCTTTAAATGGCATAGTAGGAGTACGGTTCACGAACGTGAAGGAAGTTTGGTCCAGTGAGGTACCGCATCAGAGAACTGGCCCTTGGGACAAGGCACACCCAGAAACCTGTGTTTCTGGGCAGCTGCAGTACCACGTTTTGTGTCCTCTGAAACTCGCTTTCCTGTATCCTGCAACAAACCATGATAATGGGAAATACTGGTCAGTGAGGATAAATATTAAATCAGTCTTTGGGCCTTCTGCCATATTTTCAGATGTTTGGGCCATCTTACATTCAAAGCACCCAGGAGAGTTTGGGTAATTATTAGAAGAAAGTGTAATTAATTTATGGAGTTCTAGTTATTTTGCTGAATACTGTCACTGGACGTACAATGAAGCCTTTAAGCAAGGTCCAGTCACTGTATAAAGCTGTCTTGTGGCTGCTAAACTTTCACATTATGCTGCAGTTGGATATAAACACTCCTTTTATAACTCGCGTGTCACTAAAGCGCGCAGATGTCTTGGCTCTGAAAGCGCGTTTCGGAAAGCAGCGCAGCTCTGGAGTTGCGCCAGGGCCGCGACGCAGTGGGCTGGGGTGAGGAGGAGTCCTCCCGCCTCGCCGGGGGGAGGTCGGCGGAGGAAGGGCGCTCCCTTGTTCTGGCAGCAGAATTCGAGCCCTCGGAGAGCTCGCTCTGTGCGTGTTACTTGCAGAATGCGACAGCTGATTATTTTGGGGGGGGAAAAAAAAAATTCGTAGCGCAATACTGCGTTGGTCCTCACTGAAAAGAGGYACTTGTGTTCAACGTAGGCGGTATGCCTTGTTAATTAGGAAAATTAGGGGGAAAAAAAAAAAACAGGAAATGGCCTTATTTTTTGCGATGACACAATTTTGATAGCAAACTCATGGATTTCTCACATTCGTTGGTAATACGTATTTTATATAGCAGATATATATCTATGTGTGTATGTGCACGTGTGTAAATATATATAGTGTGTATAAATATACATTTATGTGCATATATATATTCCTCTATCTATATCTGTCTATACATTTATCTATATAAAACCCCCAGAAATTACAGAGGTGACTGCAGAAGACTGCCAGCAGCATAAATGGAGTTAGATTTTTAGGGTATTTCAGATGTTTTACCTATGTGTGAGCAAAGTGTTCATAATAAAGCAGTTTGGACAGCCAAATCTCCATGGCTCAACTACAGTATTGGATATTGTACTTTCTTTTGTACAGATCTAAATATATTATATAATTTGGCAGAAATGTGATGGAATAGAATTGATCTCATTTTTTTTTTTTGATAATTTGCATTGTAGTTTTGATTTGTCTGAGGTGAGAGGTTTTATGTTGGTTATTTAGCACATGAGCAACTAATGAGGGAATTGTGCCCAGAGTCGAAGCGCTTGTTTTTCAACTGAGCCACTTTCTTTCCCTGGTAATAATGATGACAAGCAAGCAAGAATTAAGATTGCAGTCATATAACCTACCTTTCAAAATGACAGCTTTTGGGCAAGATGTGTGACTCTGCAACAATACTCTCTCAATATCAAAAATGACCATTTGAGAATTCTCCTTTTGGTAGGGTTTATCTGTACGTATATTACAGACAGATGTGAGTGAGTTCTGGCTGTGCTGCAATTCTGAATCATGATTGTGAAGTACTGTGCCCAAGCTACTGGGAGAACACAATGCTAAACCCACTTTTAAATTTTCGATTTTACAGGTGGTTTGCATCCAGGCAGTTTAGATAGTSGGTAGCAGATCTTGTACCATCTGTACTTATCTCTTTAGATCTGTTTTTCTTTTGCATTATTCATAGGTATTAGTGATATCTTTCAAATCTATAACGTAATAAATTACTTAGTGAATCTTGCATTCAACTCTACAGATCTTGTATAATTACGTACTTTAGCTTATAGATGATATATGAAGTTATTTTTAAAGGAATACTATTTTTTGGTAGAAAAAAGTTATTCTTGGCTTTTTTTCTGATTCACTGTGTTCTGTTTTAACAAAAAAAATAGTTAAGGTATTTCTGTTTGTTACTAGCAAGTAGTAAGTGAATAAGTCTTGTTTTAAACTACTTAAACTATTTTGTTTTAAACTGTTTGTATTTAAACTATTTTTGCAAAATGTCCATATGGTCATGGTCAAAGGGTATAATTCTTGAGTATATAGATAACAAAATGATTATACCTCCATGTATCAGTAAATAAATATGTGTGTATATATATATGCATGCACTGTTTATACATTGCACTATTGTGTTAGTGGGTTTTTTTGCAACAACAAAATACCATTGATTCATTTTCAGCTTGTGATTTGCTATAATGCTGAGATTTTCTGCAGATCTGCTACATAYTTTAGACGTTTTACTGTTAATTATTTCTTCCTAAATGAAATACTCACATTTATTTTTCCTGCTGCATACCAAACTTTCCTTTTTTAAACCATTCCTCCAATTTTTCAAAGTTATTTGAAAATGCAGTCCTGTTCTCTGGCATGCCCTTGTGATGGTGTTCATTGCTGTCTGGCTGTATTTTATATTCCATGCTCTAGGTGACTAATGAAAATGTGAAATAATGCAATATTTAGGACAAGCCCATGTAGTTTCCCATTGGATCCAGTCTTACATTTGCATGATGACTCATTGACAGTCTGTGAGCACAATTCCAACCAGCACTTACCTACTGCAATTTCGTGCTCCAAGTGGTTCTTTCTTCAAGGTTCATTAATTTCTATAGTTTCTGAAAGTACAGTTATTTAATGATGAGAGCTAGCAAAGCAAAATAAGTAAAAGTAATTTTCCCCTCTTTTAATGTTAGAAAATAGCTACCAGAAAACAGGTTGAAAGAGTTTCTCTAAAGTACTCAAGTCTAAGCTATAAGAGTCTATGGAAATAACGTATTTCAGATACTCAGTATGTAGGATTTAAACTCACAGGTTTCAACAGGTTAAATAGGTCTCATGTAGAGGTGGCTACATCCTGGCTGTACTGGTCAGTCTTCATTTAAAAAGAAGATATTGATAGACYTCTGTGTCTAATAAGTTTAAAAGATGCTGTTTCTGGGGATTCACGTTAAGGACAAAGATGAGTGAACTTTTTCAGATAACATAAGACTCAGCTAAGAATCTTTAATCTCTAGTTGAAATTTGAAATAACAACACCTTTGAAATGAAAGATACTCTGTTTTTTCACTTTGGATTTGTGATGCAGGGGTAGTCTAAGAATAATGTATATAGCATAGATATATCTTGCAATCTTAGCACTAGTGGCATAAGAAGTTACCACTTTAAAGCTGTCTGTCACATGAATTGCTTCTGGTTTCTTTTATGATCAGCCTTATTCTACTATAATAAAAATTATTTTAATAAGCAAAAGTAGTATTTTGGACTAAACAGTTATACATCATGTTGAGAGGTACTAGAACCTCTTGTGTAATCAGATACAATGTCTGGTTTGAAATATACCTGCCATCCATGCCCAACMTGAGGAAGGCTTTCCTTATGTTCTTACATGCTAGGGCCATAAACAGGCACGATAATAATATCACAAAAAAACACCTCTGGCTTTGAGCTATTTTAGCTTGATTTTACAAGCTCAGATTTATGAGGGGTGGATCAGGCCCAATAATCTTCAGWCAAGGAAGTGAATATCTCGAAGTTAGCTTGATTCAGCTAGACACTAAGTCTTTTGAAATTATATGCCTTAAGTCATTAAGAGTTGTGATGAATTATCTGAATTCAAACAAGCAGTAATCAAACTTCTGCATCAAGGTTTCTAGAGTGATGGAATAATTCCAGCCGCCTGAGTGAAGCATTGGCTATGTCTGTTTTTCAAGTCTTTGGTAACTGGCCATTCCCAGAATATAAGATGAATATCTGAAATAGTGAGCAACAAAAATCCTGGTTACTGTAGTACTTTAGTTGGTATATTTTCTATAAATGTATTTCTTGTCTTGTCTTTTCAAAAAGATTATGGAGCTAATAGAACCAGCTGGAGATAGTCACCCTTATTTTCTTTTGAAGTAGCAGCCGTACTTGAATTATCTAGTATCTTCCGGGTAGAGGGGGGATGTCATGTCATGAAATGGGAATCTTTTCAAGTAAATTTACTTTAAAAAATTATATAAATTATGTTAATGGGGAAGTTTTGTCTCTTTAGTGGCAACAAACTTCATGCAAATTTTTTTTATCACAGGAGTAATATAAAGTAGATATTTCCCTAATTTGAGTATTGAAATACTTTTGAACCACACAGTTGTTAAAGAGCGTGTAAGAACCGTCATGTATATACTCTACAGAGTACGTTTAAATATGAATTCATATTAATTTCATTTGACTATGTATTTTATCAGGTACCTCCGTAAGAAGTGGCCTTGCAATATTTTTCTCAGGTTGAAAATTGYCTTTGTAATTTATATTACTGTTTAACAACTAAAGAATCTGGAGCTGACTATTYGGGGATCAATACAGTCTCAATACTGACTGTGCAATCCTTATGTCTGACTTTTGCCTTGTGTAAGGATTGAGGGGGRTAGGGAAAGGGCAGTATAAGCTAGCACATTTAAGTCTTGCCTCTTAAAATCCAGCACCAGGCAACAGACCAGTCTATGTGTGTGTTAGAGAACTTTGGGGAAGTCTGTGCCTTTGGTTGGACCCTAATAGGCTTTGAAGTGAATTCTGCTCCACTAAGTTCCCTAAGGATAGCAATGCTTGGGGTGAAGTGTGGAAGCCCAGTGCAGATGCTGTGGTTTTTCTTCAGAGAGAAGCTCCAAAGCTCCCTGAGTATGTACTGTGTGGGGCTTCGACTGGATGCAGGTACTAGGCGGTAGCAGAAGTCAGGAATCTGCCTAGTAGCCAGGATGTGGGCCAGTACAACTAAAACTTAGTGTGAGTTAACATCCCATCAGCTTCTACAGTGTTGTTTCTAACCACTATTATGTACAGGTGTACAGCACAATTGAAAGAAGAGATGACTGACAGAGATAATAAAAAAGAGAAATATGGAATGGTCGTATAACTTTTTTATACTAAAAGTACCAGTCTGGATGTTTTCAAATTTCTACACACTACTGTAGGTTCCTGTGTTTAGGGACCTAAATTAAAAGTAAACTTTCCACTGCTTAGAGTACTCCATTTGAAATTATTGGAAGATATTTGATACATTGGCATTTCAGTCCATGGTACTGCAGAAACTTGGATAGTACTGATCTAGGATGCGGATTTGACATGTGATCTTTAAAGATGTTGTTCTAAGGAATAAATACACTGCCATTTTACTCTTTTATTATTTCTTGAAGTTAATTAAAATAATTTTCAGCAAAACTAAAAATTAAATATTTCTGTGCAAAAAATACTTGTTAAATTGCATACCTGAAATGGCCAAAAATGCTGTTGATGACCAAGGCTTTTATAATCCTTTGCATAACTTTCAGAGTAAAATGTTTTCTCCACCGTGTGCTGACGTATTTATTCTTTTTGTATTTAAGAAAGGTTTTAGTTGCTCTATAAATGTGCGTGACATCGTCAATGTGTAAATGAGCCTTGCTGTGTATTCTGTGAGTTAATAACTTGCCTCATTCATTTGTAGGTTTTGAGGGTGTGTTTGTGCTAACTAAGCTGGCGGCACCGTTTCTTTAGGTGGAAAAACTGAAGGCTGTTTCTGTCTCCTTCTCTGTTTTCCGACACTGTTTTAAACACCTCAGATAAGTAGTCAAACTGAATGTTGCAATTAATTGTCCACAACATGGGAATGGAATGCTGGTCTGGCGTAACCCAAATGAGTTACACTGAATTTGGCACAGAGCATAAAAGAAGCTGAAGTCACTTTTAATGGTATGTCCCCATTCATAAACAGGTGTTTGCCCAAGGGGAACGCACCAGAGTTACTTTGCAAGCATTATGGAAGAGTGATTCACTGGAATATGTGAACATTTCTAACCCTACCCCAGGCTCCCCCCTACCCCCCAATATGTTATGTCAATCCTTTTAGCAGTTTGTGCTCAGTGAGGTATTGCTTGCAGCAGTGAAAGAGATTGGATTCCAGAAATTGTGGCGCTCTTTTTATCTATTAACTTATCTAATGAATGGTGTTTCAAAATTTGATTGGCAGCTTCTTAAATTAAATTGCTCCTTCACCTCAGTGTCTTTGAAGGACAGAGCCTTTGTTAAAGATGTCAGGTTAGTCTTGTCTTTTATTGTTTGTTTCCATGGGGAGCAGAGCTTGTTGACAAGTTAAGATAAAGGTGTGGAATCAAGAATATACTTGTTCAAATACTCATTAAAACAGTCTTAATACTGCAAACAGGGTAAAGAAGAAATGTGGCCAGTGACATTGTATTTTTCTCCACCCTGAGAGGCAAAAAGCTTGTAATATTTCTACTAAATCCAATTCTTTAGCTAAGGTAAGTATTAAAAAGAAGGCTATGAGGTTTTTTCTGAAATCATGAAGGCAGTTAAAAGCGAAAAGAATTCGGTTGAAGTATTATGTTTCTTTCTTTGTTGGTATGGGGCTGCCTGTCTAATTTCTGTAGAAGGAAAGGTAGCATCAAATCGACATTACAGAAAGCTGTGTGTTAAGGAGGAAGTAAAAAAAATAAATATTTAGTTGTAAATTAAATGAGGATTAGAAGCAAGGTATTTTAAGGTCACCACTGGAGAGTTAGAATAATCTCCTACAATCTACATTTTAACAAGGTCCATTGGAAATCACTTTCTTGACACATTTCAAGAGTTTCTATTTGCATTAAGACATTTGACTTAAGAAGAGGTCAAAGTACACCTTCTGCTATTTTAAGTTCACTGACATTAGTTTTCTCATGTGAATGTGTTCCTGATTGTCAGAACAGTGTGGCTTTGACAAGGTTGTCAGAGAGTTTCATGAGATACAATTTTCTCTGCAGTAAAGGAGACCTAGAAATCAAATTCAAAACAATAAAGGTCATTTAAGGCTGTTAAGAGTGTATTTGCCATTCACATTGATCTCATGGAAGTTGAGCACCTACACACATAAAATTGTCCCTTGTGATCCTTTCTAGACAGTAACATTTCTAAAGATTTGAGAGAGTTCTGACTTATTTTTTAAAAAAATATTATCTTTGTTCCACATTTAGAAAAAAATCTATTAAACAGTTGTACTACAGTATAGCCTATAGTCATGTACATAGCATGCTTCATACTTTGGATATGTCTTATATTTGCATTTTGAATCAACTTGTTTGTTGTTCACAATAATGTTTTAATTGGCTTTTATGCAAAATTTTTGATAAGGAACTGGTGTCACTTATGGTAATRGAGTCATATAACTAGTCTTAAGTCTTGATGATATGACATCTGTGAGCTTAASCAAAATCAAAATAACCTTACCTTTATTAACAGAAAAACCTTATCTAATATGTATGAGTAAAAATTATAAATATTAATGATTCTGATTTAAGACCATTCAACTAAATTACAGACTGAATTAGAATGAGACCAAATTCAAGCTACAATATTCCTAGCATTGCTATGAAAAAAAGTGATGGACATTTACTGATCTTGAGTTTAATTCTTACTAAATATAACAGTATAAATAAAATATAACAATATAAACAAAACACCGTTCCTTAACCTATGTTATGGGAAAARATTAGCATTACAGTTTGTTTTTAAAATTGGGTATATTTCTGCATTAAACTCATGGGCCCCAGAGCAATCAGAGATAGAAAGTAGGGGAAAAGATTAAGAAAACGCATGCTTTTCTTGATACCCACAGAGTTCATGGCATCATGAATTAATGTACTAGCCTTTCACTTAGGGTAGTCTAATTTAGGTTATACGTGGAATATATTTGTTCTGATGTGTATTGGTGACAATTGTCAGATCAATACACGTAGTTGTAATGGAATATAAGAAAAAGCTCTTTGCTTATTTGAATAAGTGACCAAAAATAGGACCAGGTATAAAGCCTCATATTTTGCCTGAAAATTGCTTAACTTTAATGCAAATTGATTCTTGACAGAATATTCAGTGGTCTTGATGCAATCCTGAAAATATGTATTTCTAGCTGGGAGAATACAACCCAAGAATCCTTAGTGGATGACTCCAGCAGATCTTAATTCTCTTGGCTCGACCTGAGGGAAAGGAATAAGGTGTCTCAGCCAATTTAGATGTTCGTTGATCATAACGAAAYTCTGATGCTTACACACACAGGAATATAGCATCACTCAGTAACATCATAACTGCATTTGTGCTTCCAGTTTACATGAAGCTTTCATAATATAAGAAGTTTGAGTAATGTAAAATATAGTGGAAACATTAGTAACAGCCACAAGACCTTATAGTAGTTTTAATCATCTTGTAGCAAAACAAGTCATCGGTGTTATAATCGTTAACGCCACTGGTACTTTCAAACACATTTCAGAATGTGTTTACATGCTAAAATATGTGTATGCGTACTAAAATAGTTTTCTCACCATATGAAATCTAAGAATACACTGCTGATTAAATATACATTTTCTGTATACGTAAACTGAACTCTTTAAGAAACCAAGTTGTAAATGACTTAATTGGATTACCTGAAACTAAAATGAATGGGCTGATATTTTGCTTATTGAAGTTGTAGCATCAGGTTTTCTCAGAGCAAGGAGGAATAGAAGGAAATAGAAATTATCGTATCAACAAGTTACTTCTATTGTTGTAATTATGTTTGTGACACAGATTAAAGGGAAAGCTCTAAAAATAAGTTTAGGTGCAGGTGTGRGTTTTCTTTCCTACACAGGTGTTTATGTGTCTTGAAGCAGTATCAGTCAGATCGAAAACAGAAGATGGGGATAAAAGATCACAACACAATAGGGAAGAAACCTACTTGATCCTCTGCCTATTTAAGTTAATTGGTTAATAGCATATTTTTTCCTACAGATTTCTTCTTGTGGGCTTTTAAATGTATGTATAAGGGTCAATATGAGGCACCATTCTTCTGGTACAAGGAAGTTAGAATGGTATTTGATTTTAAGTTTTCATGAATCTCAAAAGTTCCAGTTTGCTAAATCTGGTGCATTCGTATTAGAAATTTCTTTCCATTGGAAATGTTGCTTTACTGATTTCCACCCCCCAACCCCTCGCCCCAAGTGGTGATGTGACATAGTAACTCCAAAAGCTGAAAGTGTTTAATATCTGTTCCTCATGAATCTAAAGAGAAAACTGTTCCTATTAAATGATGAAATAGTTTCCAGTAGTCAGTAAGGAGGCTATTAAACATTACTATAAACCCTTTAAAATCCATGGTTTACCTCATATTTCAGAATTTTAGAAGTTTGGGCAATACAATTCTCTGTACATATGGGGTAAAGGAGGCTTCCAGAGAACTGGAGAAAGCTAATGTTCAAATGAATTAAAGGAAGACTGAAGTAAGTGTAAGGATGTTGGTCTGACATTCATCCTGGGTAAAATAGTGGAATGGATGAAATGAAACTACATTAGAAATTTATGTAGGAGTATAGTATAAATAATAATGGTCTATATGAATTTATAGAAATATATGAGATTTTTATTTATRTTCATTTAATTGTATGCTTAACTCAAATTATTCGAAAAATAATTTGTGTTCAATTTGCACAGAACTAATTCTTGATTAAATGCTATTGAATTTTACTATGTAGTGGTTGAGAAAAAAATGTGCGTTCAGGATTCTCTTTAATAAGTACCATAGTTGTCAATTCTGCATAGCTCACCTCCCATTTATGCTGTTTTAATTTTGGGTGTTATTTTGCAAAATCACCATTAAAATAAAATAAAGATGGGGAATACCTGAAGAAAAAGAAGAGAGGGCTAAAACTACACTTTTTTACAAAGAGGAATAGGTGGGTTACGGATTCAAGGAATATCTTTTGTGAAATCTGTTGGTGTGTCAYATGTGAAACATCAGCCTGAACAAAGCTGAATGAAAAAAATGGATATCTTGACGGTTTGTCATATATAGGATACACTCCTGACTCATCTATCTTCAAAAGTTTTATTAAGAGACCAAATGAAAAATATCTTTGGKATATTTTCCTAGCTCATTATTTAAGGAATTAAGTTGTATGATTTTTAAAGCAGTGTAATAATGCATTTATGTATGTAGTGTAAAATTACTTCTTAAGCTTTATACTGTACATTGTACTGCGGTTCCTGAATGGCACRTTTTGAAAGAGCCAACTTCATTTCAAACATTGGCAAAACAGTGAGTGGTGGCTGATAGAGAGGACTGGGCAAAGGGCATCAGGCACTGGCTAAAACTAATGCTCAAGAGTATTGAGAATAGTCAGGTTATTTTTACTTACTTCCTATTCATTAGAGTGTGTAAATAACACATTTGTTTCTCTGTATGTAACATTTTTTTTTTTATCAATAGAGAATGAAACTGTTTCTTCCTGTAAGAAATAAATTTCTTATCTGGTAAATGTTGTTGAAAATTGGAAGAGATTCAAAAAGAAAACAAGTGGCTGTGGATGGGTAGGACAGTTAAATGAAGCAGCAGATGAACTGTGAGGGGCATGGGCTGATACCACAGAGAAAAACAGTTAAGATGAGCGCTCACTAAAAAAGATTAAATGAAAGAGGGCTGTTTCCAATTAGCTGGGATAATTGCTGACAGAAGTACACCCTTCCCATTTTGAAAGGGTTTTGTCCATCAGTACTCTGATAATAACTTCTGATAGTAGTGGTGATCTTTGAATGTTAAGAATGCTGAATGTTARCATTGGTGAAAAGAATTTTTTTCACTTAATATGAAGCTACTTTTTCCCAAGTGAAATATTAAAATATTACATTGGGAAACTTTTGCTAGAGTTCAGGGCAGTTTGAGCCCTGGCTGAGTTCTTTTTCTTTGTTTCTTGTGAATACTGTTATTGGTGCTAGTACCTGAGTGTATTATATCCACACTAAGAACAAGCTATTTAAGAGTAGAGTGATTGGCATTATATGCTGGAGGAAAAATATTTTACTCACTTGTTTGCTTGCAGTTGCCTCTTCCTTGTGTAAAATCCTAGCTAGATCAGCCAACAACTCATATTGTTGATCCTTTCTTCAAGGTGGAGATACTRCCTCACCTGCCTCCCCACAAACAGGAGATACCTGTTTGCTTTGGGGATATGATGATTTATTTTTTAAAACTGTATGTTTTAAACAAAAGTGTGTCGTATGTAGACTGAAGCTGAACCTACTGCTTTCAGCAGGAGAAGAAATGTTCTTGCTTCACAGTTTCAGGGTAAAGTCTTATTTTACTTACAGCAAGAATTATTTAACTTCAGAGATGTATAGATCGTGCATCCAAAGCCAAACGTACTGACATTTTGTTCTTAAGGGAATTAAAATGAGTGCATTGGACCACTTCCTTAGTTGCKTTTGTAGCTTCTTACCATTCACAGTAATGGAAAGTGTTGGGAATTTTGTGTCTTYAGTATTGTGCTACTATGTGAAAGAAAGAATTGTGGTGAATACCGCTATGTAACAAATTCATAAATATTCTTTTTTTTTTTTCCTATCCTCCTTTTTCAATTTATTCTGGACATTAAGCTTTTGCTGTCAAATAAAGATCTAGCTCTGATTCATGCCTTGTACATGTGTANAAGGACACCTTTTGTCCTTCAAGGGCATATTGATTCTCTAGAAGAGAATGTATAAAGGGAAGAAGGGTAGGCTTCTGTAGTCATCTTCAGGTTACAGATTCTACTGGTCAAGCAGGAGTTGTGAAAAATGGAACTTTACTGTCTTGAGGGTAGCTGCATCTTTGATTGTAGGGATCAAACATCAGTAACTCCTAGGGGTTTGTTTCAAGCGTGTCTCGAATGCCCAGAGCAGACTCTGGCAAGGCTAAGAAGTAGAGTGAGAGAGCCAATGCTCTTTCTAATGCCTTATGTGCCTGTTAGAGGCTTAGTTGCAAAGTAGGATCAAGTGACCTGACAGTCTTGGGGATAGTTTTACATTTTACTTCAGAATGAAGCAACGATAGCTGTTTTCTGGATACATACTTTGAAGAAGAGTGGGATTTTCAGAAACATGTAACTTTGGTACCCAAGTCATTGATGTATTTTAGAAACTTTTACCTATAATGACTTTTTATATTGGCAGTTCTGTCATTCTACTAAGACAAAGAAAACTAATCTAGCAAATAACATGCAGGCTGCAATACATAGTGTTTTTATTCCAGTAAAGTGGTTGTGGCCAATTGACTATCTGTACGGYGAGGAAAACTGCTGATAGTGGGAAACCTCCATGTGGTTATAGTTATCCTTGTTGCAGTAAAATGTGCAATGTGAGAAAAGACCTATGCTTTTAACTGAAGGACTACTACATGGGACATACCTGAAAATGATAATTAAAAACTGGAAGTGCACTGTATGTAGAATTAACAAAGTATGTATATAGGAAATTACTAATATGTAAATTACAAAACTGGCTCCTGTGCTTTTTTAATTTGTAAATGTAAAAAATTCAAACAAAAACCTTTACTGCTCTGTGCAGTGTCAAGTTCCTTCTTTCAAAAATTTCCTTTAAATTCAGTACTTTAGTGGAAAACTGAAAAATCATTCTAATTACATGAAACTAGTGGTTCTCTACATCTTACTTTTGTCTTGAAGTTATGCTATGGGGAAGAGAGATTGGCAAAGTAGTCAATAGAGTGGAAGAAGGGTCTTCTGGAGTCAGTCAAAGGCTCTGTACGTTAGATTCTTTTCTGGATCTCTGGTAAAACAGCTATAGAATTAGTCTTTATGGATCTCTCACCTTATTTTAAACAGCTATATTCCTATACTTCAAAAGAAATGAAGACTGCATATTTTTCTTGTTCTTCACAGTTTCTTTGCTTCATGAGTGTAGTAGATTTTTTTATTCTAGTTCCCTTAATGCTAAGTTTTGCAGTGGAATTAATTCCTTTGGGGAATTTCTGTTCTATTTTCCCCTAGGAATTTTGCATTCAAAAAAAGAGCGTAATGTTTGGTTCATATTCTCATTGCACAGCAGGTTTTCTTTAGTACTTCTCATAGGAACACTCCTCAATAGTTCTCTGCAGTTCTGCAGTTTAATAGTGTTATGTGATAGTCACGTGAGCGTTATGTGATATTGTTATGTGATAGATTGGGCTCAGTAAATCAGTTTTAGCACCTGATATGAGATTTTATCTATTTATGTATTCAATTATTCATTAATTCATTAATTAAGCTACTACATAGTCTACATTCTGCAGTGTAGTACAGTGCACAGTTTTCAGTACTACACCTGCAACGTGAATCTCRAATGCTATCCTTCTCTGTGATATCCTAAGCCATTTTTGGTARGAGCGGAGGCAAGAAGTGAAGATGGTTCCACAAAAAAAATGTGTATGAAAGTTAGAGGTAATGGGAGCTAAAACGTAGAAATGTCTTTCCTTAGCTTCCTATCGCTTTATTCATGTTAAATCCTGCCCTCACTCATAAAAAAATGCTTCTCACGTTTTTCTCAGCAGACCCTAGAGAAAGAGACAGTTGCTACTCTTTCACAGGATGTAACTATATCATTTATTCATGTTTCTGTCCTCCAACAGTTTGAAATATCAAAGTGAATTTGTTCTGATATTTAACCAACTTATTTAGTCATCCCTCTAGACAAAATGTTTATCTGGATTTTTGTTCTGCATTGAGGCTAGAATGTACACTGCCCAGATGTATTTTCCTAACTTTGATGCAATACAGTAAAGCAAAAATAAATACCCTTTTGAATACATCCTGTTATGACCAGTAATGGATGAAACTAAGTTAAAACTATTAGATTTGACTGAACCAGAACATGAGCTTAAAATATATTACGTCAGGGAAATGAGATAAAAGTATTTAAACTGAGCTCCTTTTTTGTTGTTAAGGGAAAATCTTTTCTTATCAGAAAACTTATCTCAGCCCAAATCAGTAAGAGCATTTGTTACTAATTTGGGGGGTGTGTGTTTATGTGTGGTTATATATTAGTCTTGAAAAAAATGAACTTTTCCCTGTTCTAAATGATTGGGGGTACTATTTGTTAATCCAAATATTATGCAGTAGAACTATGCATAAACTTTTCTGAGGCAATGAGGAGGTTTTTCTAGAATTTAAACAGAAAGATATAAGGCTAGTTATCACATTTCATAGCCATTTTCAGACACTGAGGCGTACTTGACACTTGCAATTTCTCTTTCCTCTGCTTCACTATTTCTAGTAGCCCCAACCAGAATCTTAGTCTAGGCAAGCAAGTTTTGAAAAGGGTCTTACATATTTTTTGTCCCATCTCCTGCATAGATTCAACTGGTTGTTAGAATTAAGGAGGAGCCAAGGAATGAAATGTTTGCATGGAAGGTTTCAATACTGCATTCTTTGCATTAATAATGCATTAATTTTTGTGAATTTGAAGGAAGGCTTTTTAAAACTTTCATGAAAAAAGTGTATGTCCTACAAAGTAAAGTTGAATTGGTCTTTGAGCCTTTCTGAGGGTACCTTCAACACCTTTTTGAATGTGAGATGTTATTCCCACTTTCCCTTTAAGGCGAAGTTGGCCTGAACCATTATCTTGCATACTAGGGCCCATAAGCAAGGAGGCTAGGTCAAAAATGTGTTTAGATTCACAAACTGGCAGCTTTGCCACACAGATGTTCTTTAGGTAGAGAATTGGTCCTGCAATAAACTGGCATGGGAAGGAGTTTCTTTAATGTGTTTGATAGCTCTTCTACTTTTTAAAAATTTATTCTAAGGAAAAAGAAGAATGTAAGGTATGAGGGGAGTTAGCCCATTTCCTTCTGAAAGTCATATTTCCAAAGTGAAGGACTTTTGCCTATACCATTGACTTTGTATTGTTTTTTTCATAAAATTTCTGAAAGGATAAAAGATTATAAGTGCATCATTAGATACTGTATTTTGAACTGAATGTTAGAAATCCACACAGCTATAGATATATTTAGAAGTGCAACAGGAGAACAATGTAGAAATATGACAACAACTAGTAAAGTCCCAGTCCTGCAGATACATACATATGTAATGTTGGCATTTATTTTATTGACACCAATCTGTGGCCTATGCTGATAATATTTAGTCAGAATAATTCTGTGGTAAGATCATTTCAATGCATTAAAATAATTGCTAGCTTTGCAGCTCACCTCATTTGAACTTAAAACCAACCAGGTTGGGGAAGGAGTGTTTGCTTGTTTTTGTTTTATGTTTTGATTTCTACTTGAAGTTCTAATTTCTAGGTTTAAATGACTGAAGGCACTGCCTAATGAGTTTATTGTGTGGCTGGGACAGATGTGAAGAAAACTGTGCCTGATTTTGTTCCTACTGGCTTTGTTCATGTGAACTAGCAGAGTATTTTAAGTGGGAATTTTCTTAGCTACTCGATTTGAGAGAACAGAATTATTGGAAAGAATGTGCAGTTCCAGGTACGCAGAAGAATGCAGTCATGGAGGTAATGACCATTATCTCCTGTACAACAAAGCCAGTGCCCTAAAGTATATGTTTCACCGGATAAAGAATTGCCATTTAATACACTGTAGTGTGACTTCAGATGATTCCTTATTTCATTTCCTTTCATTTTCTATAGATGGAGGGTAACAAGGATATGCTAAACTTCTTTTCTTCTATATTACTCAGTGAGTCTATTCTTCTATTCAGCTTCGCAGTATCAYAGAATCACAGAATGGTAAGGTTGGAAGGGACCTCTGGAGATCATCTAGTCCAATCCTCAGCATAGCCCATACTGGGATTGAACCCATGAGCCTGGCATTAGCAGCACCGTGCTCTAACCTGCTGAGCTAAACCTGCCCCCAGTAGGATATTTTTAGATGGCTTTTTTGTTTATCAATACTTGTTCCCAATCTTGCTCTCAGAAAATAAAGTCTTCCTTTATGGAAACACTGTTATCATAGAAGTCAGATATGATATGAAATAAGATGCACCTCAAGCAAGTTTGTAAAATAGATGTTGTCTTTCAGCAAGCATTATTGTGGTTTATGCTGTATTTTATCTGCGGAGGAATACAAGGTCCAGTCTGTCTGAAACTTATTGTTTTGGCATCTTGCGTGAGCATTGCCATTATATTTTCATTAAAACAATGTTCTGAAACCATATTTCTTCAGTTGCTAGTAAATAAGTCTAATCTCTTTGAGTTCTCTCCAAGTTATGTAAAACCTGCATTTCAGCATAGATTCTTTAGCTTTGAAATTGTTGTTCCTCTTTCAGAAGAAGAAATAGAAGAAACTGTGGAAATATTTCTCTTTTGGACATAAGGAATTCCTATGTTTTATGTCACTTTGTCTTGAAAAATTTATTTTATTTCCAAATGTACTGGCACATACTTTTAAGATTATAGTCTATTAGGTATCTCAAAATCAAGGAATCGTAGAATGGCAGAATAGTAGAGGTTGGAAGGGACCTTGGGAGATCATCTTGTCCAATTCCCCCCTCTCAAGCAGTGTCACCTAGAGTATGTTGCCAAGGTCCCTATACAGATAGCTTTTGAATACCTCCACAGATGAAGAATCCACAGTCTTTCTGGGCAACCTCTTCCAGTGTTCAAGYACCCACTCAGTGAAGAAGTGTTTTCTTATGTTCAGATGAATTTCTGTTGTTTCAGTTTGTGCTCAGTGCCTCTTTTCCTGTCACTGGGCACCACTGGGGAGAATCTCATTCTATTTTCATTATTCCCTCCCTTCAGACATTTCTACACATTGATAAGATACCTCTGAACCTTCTCTTTTCCAGGCTGAAAAGTCCCAGCTTTCACAGCCTTTTCTCTTATGAAAATTACTCCAGTCAGTTGATCATCCTAGTAGCTCTTTGCTGGACTCGCTCCAGTAAATCCTTGCCTTTCATGGGAATCTCATGGGGATATACTGGGGATCTCAGATCTGCGCAAAATACTCCAGGGCTGAATAAAGGCTGTATCAGCTCCCTTGACCTGAAGGCAATATGCTGCCTAATGCAGTCCAGGATGGCATTGACCTTTTTTGCCRCAAGGGCACATTGCTGGCTCATGATCAACTTGGTGTCCCAGCAGGATCCATAGGTCCTTCRCTGCAAAGCTATTTTCCAGCAGGTAAACCCCCAAGCTGTGCTGGTGCATGGGGTTGTTCCTCCTTAGGTGCAGGACCCTTCACTTGCCTTACTTGAACTTCCTGAGGTTGCTCTCTGCCTGTTTCTCTATCCTGTTGAGGTCCCTCTGAGTGGCAGCACAGCCCTCTGATGAATCAGCCACTTGTCCTGGTTTTGTATCACTGGCAAACTTGCTGAGGAGGCACTCTGTCCCTTCATTCAGGTCATTGATGAAGAAGTTGAATAAGACGGGACCCAGTACTGAGCCCTGGGGGACGCTGCTAGCTACAGACCTCCAACTAGACTTTGAGCCACTGATCACAACCTTCTGAGCTCTGCCATTCAGGCAGTTTTCAATCCACCTCACTGTCTGCTCATCAGTTCCGCGCTTCCTGAGCTTGCTATGAGGATGTTGTGGGAAACAGTGTCAAAAACTCTGCTGAAGTCAAGGTAGACAACATCCACTGTTCTCCCCTCATCTACCCAGCCAGTCATTCCATCACAGAATGTTGTCAGGTTGATTAGACRTGATTTCCCCTTTATGAATCCATGCTGACTACTCCTGATCACCTTCTTGTGCTGCAGATGCTTGGAAATGGTATCTAGGATGAGCTGCTCCATCACTTTTCCAGGGTGGAGGTGAGACTAACTGTCCTCTAGTTCCCTGGATCTTCCTCCTTGCCCTTGTTGAAGATGGAGGTGACATTTGCTTTCTTCCAGCCCTCAGGCGCCTCTCCCAATTGCCATGACCTTTCAAGGTGATTGAGAGTGGCCTTACAACATTGGTCAGCTCTCTCAGCACTCATGGTTACGTCCAGTCAAGGCCAGTGAACCTGAGGATATTAGGTTTGCTTAAATGATCTCTAAACTGGTCCTCCTGCATCAAGGGAAAGTCTTCCCTTCTCTAGTCTTTGTCCCTGATTTCCAGTGCCTGGGATTTTTGAGGACCAGTCTTACCAGTAAAGACTGAGGCAAAGGAGGCATTCAGTATCTCTGCCTTTTCTGCATCCTTTATCACCAGAGCCCCTGCCCCATCAGCAGTAGGCCCACATTTCCCCTTTTGTTTCTGAAGTATTTGTAGAAGCCCATCTTGTCCTTGACATTCCTTGCTAGATTAAACTTCAGATGTCAAAAATAAAGAAGAAATTTGTATTATAGAGAAAAGAGGTCCTGAAATCAGTGTTATAGTTAGTTTCAGCTTCTAATTAGCCTGCCGCTTTTTTTTTTCTTGAATACAATGTTTAGGTTTTGTTTCTAATGTAGTCTTTTAATGTAATATGCTATCCAGCCTGCATGGGAAGTTTGGAAAATTGGTCAGATATTTGGTAGTTCCGTATAAACTGGAAATGCCAAAATCGCAAATGAGATTGGATGGACAAGTTTCATGCTTGGAATTTAGCTTAATATTTCACTGTCTTGACTGGCTTTCTGATTTGTGTGATATTGATACTTTATCACTTTCAGTGTTGAAATAGAAATTCAGGGAGTTATATTCCCTTCAAATGGATGTATATCTGTGTTGTGTCTTAATTGGATTTGTTTGTATTAAGCTTTTAAAATTTTTTCAGCAGGATGCTTACTATGTTTCTTATAATGTAAATATGAGACAAACCTGCTTTAAGAGATCTTTGATTTACCATATACTTTCTAGGAAGCAATGGTGATTCTTGTATTTGGTCTAGATTTTTAAAACTACRCTCATCCTGTGATACCTACGATGCTGCAAACACTGTTTCTCTTCACTTTGTGCATGTGACTAATCACTCTGGGAGTATTGCTCTTTAATATAATGAAATCCTGTCTTTACTAAATCAATGCTGTTTTCCCACTGATGTGTGCATAAATGTATGCAGAAATAGGGTCTCATGGGTCACTCTYGATTTCCTGACATCCATGGATCCCTTTGGACTGAAATACACTAAGAAATTTGTAGGCTGAGGCCTCTGGAAAAACTATTTATTTAGGTTTACAGCTTATTTTAATATGCAAAAGATACAGTTTCATGGTTTCAAATTTGTTCCTTTGTTGTAAAATACTTTCCTCATAATTACATAATATCATGTATTTGTTGATACAAACTAGGGGCACCACCTTTTTCTCCATGTTTGATATTTTTAAAAATTTTTTATTCTAAACATAGCTGCTAATTCACAAGCAACYTTGCAGTGAAACTCTCTTGAATATTAATTGACTATAAGATATTCTCTAACATACTTTGTGCATTATTTGGCACATCCATATGCCTAAATGGAACTTTTGTTTTGAAGGGATAAGTAAAGGATTCATTGTAACTCACTGGCTTCTTGGGGTTTATGTAATTTGTACCAGATGTTTTTTCACTCAGATAAGCTACTAATTTTACAACTCCACTTATAAATTTGGATTTATAGTGTAGAACTTGCTTCTGAATGCATTGGAAAGTATTATATGCATTTTGGAATAAATTATGTTTGGGGCCTTCCTTCATGAAAGATTCCTCTTTTTGCCCTTTCTTGGTATTTAACATTTGTACCAAAGAACAAGCAGTTACTCTTCTGCAAAGCTTGTTGCAATATTTACTTGTGGAGAGCCTATCAAGAGGAGGTATCAGATAGGTATCTAAATCATTTTTTTCTATGTATTCTTCTTATCGATAATATTAATTCATTTGGCTTCTCAAAAATCCTATATCCCTTTAAAAAACAGCCAAATAGAGAAGAGTAAATTAATGAAATTAAAATGCTTAACCTGGAGTTCTTATCCCCACATAAAAGAAATACATGAGACAACAGGATTTCTGCTTTTCTGTTACTGTTGTTTTAGAAACAAGGAAGTACAGATAATATAGGCAGCATATAAAATACTAAGATGYGCTTAAAAGATAATAAACTGACATGGTTTCATCATTATGAAACCAAGTAAATTTTAGCCACTGCATTTGTATTGCTGAAATACAGAAAAATATTCAACATTAGTTTATGTGTGTGAAGGGCAGCACGATTAAATCTAGTAGTGGAATATGATTATGCTTACTGCAATTAGATTGTAGCTGTTCCTAATGCAGAGCACACACCAGGTCTTCTTCATGCTTGGATTTCACTGGCATAGGTTGTTTAAATCACCTTTGTCCAATCAAAGTAGAGATTTCCTACCGAGCAGGGTGACATTTATCTATCTAGTATTTAATTTGAATTTAAATGTATTACAATCAAATGCTTTTAGTTAATTCCCTCAGATATCTGGGGTTCTGAACCTGCTAAATATTTTACAATAACCCTTTAAAAAATTCCTAGTTTAAAGCAGAAAATATATAATGGTATAGATAAAAGCTGAGGGATAGAGACTTGTGAAGAGAAAGTAATAGCATATTTCCCTACTGAAAGTTTTAAAGAGAAAAAATAAAATTTAAATTGTCCATGTTCATACTTGCACATCTTTGGATAGTGGAAAAGATAGTTACTTTATCYTAAATGATTCCCTTATTAACATCATTGCTACTACTTCCTGAAATAAAATAAAAGGTGCATGTGATTCACAGTGATAATAATCCACCGTCTCTTTGACTTGTGGAGATAAGACTCAGRTTTAGTATACATGAAAACTAAGAGTGGATTATAAATTTAAACATTTAGTACATGTGTTTGGGTTTTAAAAATGGCTTGAATTGATTGCTGCTTTAATTTTTAACTTGTGTTCTAATTGTAGAAAATAGTGATTCTTGGTAAATTCCAGTTTGGAATGGTGCAGTAGAGATAAAAATAATCATTCTGTCATGAAAATAACATAGGCTGCTGAAATGTAGCGACAGGAGACAGCGCATGGCTTTTCCTACAACCTTGAATATTTCATTAATCTAGGTGTTCTAGTTTCCGGAAGCACGGATTGCTAAAAGACTAATTTGCAGTGATCAATAATTTTGTGTTTGTAAATTGAGAAAATAGAATTTTGAGAGGTACTTGAGTGCATCCTGATAATGAAGTGTAGATTATAAAGCTATAGTGTCTCTTGTRCTTCCGCTGCCTTTTCAGATCATGGTCTTGTTGGGTCTTTCTTGGAAGCTGAGCGTTCGCTGTCTGTGTGAATTGGTGTTTTGTTGGCATCGCGGTGGACCTATGCCACAGTTCCAAAAACCTCGGTCATGGTTAGCTCTAGCTGGCGTCTTACCCGAGTCAKATGCTTGTGGCCCGGGGTACTTGATCTGGCTTTGCAGTCTCACGTACGCAGTGCAATGTGGTGGGACTGCTGCCGTGTTCGAAGGGCTCCCTGTGGGAGTGCCGTGGTTGCTCTTGCTGGTGACGGCGCGTTCGATAAGGATCGCTCTTTGCCGTGGGTGTCTCTGCCTGCGCTCCGTGTAGCTGCAGTCACACGGCAGAAGCTGTGCGCGCAATGGTTGCTGAGTGAGCTGGCCTGCACAGGCAATCAGTCTGCCAATAACCACTTAGTTCCGCTGAAAACGACTTTGAGATTGTTTGTAAAAAGACAGTTTACTCCAGAAAAAGTGATATTTGAGATTGTATTAATTAAATAGATAGTATCACTTAYCATATTGTCTTACCTGTCCTAAAGATTTACTTTACTGGTGTCTTAGCTTTTGTATGTGGTTGCATGCCATGTGTGTAAGCTGAACGAAGAGCTTGTAAAGAAAAAAAATTTGGTGACTTTAAATCCTTATTTATTCTATGTGAGTTAAGATACGTGATGGAGACTTCTTAAAACCGCAAGAAAAATACTGTGTTGTATCTTGTTCAGATTTAGCAGCCTAATTATATTTCTATCTCTAAAATGAGTGAATATGGTAAAGGGTAAATCAGAATAATAGTCCTGTTACAATAGGAATGAACAAGCAGTAATCCTAGAAGTTTTCTGTACTCTATTTTTGTGCTTTGCATTCATTAAAATCCTATTTTATGAGGATCTAATTGTGTTTAAAAATAGTTGAAAGGGATTGAATCAATTAAGTACTTTGCAGTAAATTATGACATATTAAGCTGACAGTTACCACAAGAAAGCCGTGAGTGCTGTGTCTGCTTGTGTGACCGTTTCTGTGTACGGAATTATTTTGTCTTTTGAAACAAGGTAAAGAGGCTTTAATATGATTATGGATTAGCTTACTGCGCTGTATACAGTAACTGTCTTGCTCATTCATTATCCCTGTCTATTTCAGAATAATTTCACTTCTGATCTGTTTTTTCATATTTTCATATGAAATATTTCACATTTTAAGAATATCACATGAAAGACTTGCTCCGAAGTCCTCTATCCCTTAAATTTCAGACTTCTGCTCTCTTCAAATTTAGTTTCTATTGATAACAAAGGTGCTTCAAACTTACTAGAGGTTGAGCACAGTATGATAGAAATTGATGATAGCTGGCTAAAATCTCACCAGTGGTGAACAGTTATGTTTTTCTTGGATGTTGTGAAAAGCTGACGAACAAATTGTTAGTTGTATCTGGTTTTTCTCCATTTCCTGTTCTCCATTTTGGAATTTGGCATGAAACCTGTGTGAGTGTTCAGTTTCTATGATGTTAAAGACGCCAAAAAAATACACTACCCACTCAAAAGAGAGCTAGATGGAACTACACACTCATTTCTTACCSTTTATTTTTTAAAAAAAGTTTTCTTAAACTGCCTAGTCAGCTAATAAGAATACATGTTGTATTTTTGCAGTAGGAGTGAAGCCGGGAGAGTAATGTTCATTATAGTCCCAAGCAACTTGTCTGAACCTGCGAGAGTGGGTATGTTGTAAGAATTTTTCAAAAGGCATTAGTAATTTTGAATAGTTATTCCTTGATGCTAAACACTATACTAAAAATATCTTTATGTAAGCACAAATAATGGAGAAGTCTGAAAATTGTTTTTGAACTTGAATCACCGTTAGTTTACAGTTTTTAAATGCTTCACATCTTTTAAGATCTACTTTGCAATGAAATAAGCATGCAATGAAATATCTGTCTGCTTAAACACTTCAAGTTGAAAACTTGAGAAATGCTCTGTACTTGGAAATTATTGCAGTCAAATCTTGGTATTAGCATTGATGGGATACTCTCAAGAGATTATGAAAACATTTCTGGATTTCAGTTCTACCTTTGCCAACTGCGAACATGAAATTTGATAGAAATCTGCTAAACATATACTCTCAAATTAGAGTAGCTATTCTGTAGTTCTTTTTACTTTTGTTTTTCCAACATGCATCCATTAATAACTTTTTTTACTGACCTCTACTTTGCTGTAAATAGGTGTATTGGAACAGAGTGAGTCAGCTAGAAAAAATTTAAATAAAAAGAAATCTAAATGAATATTAAGTTTTAGTTGGTTGTAAAAGTATATATTAAATGTTGTACTTTCAACTCATTCATTATCACTCTTGACAGCCACTTTCCTTTCTTTGACTGCTTTGAGAATGAAGATTTGTGAAACTAATTTTTTAGCTATCTTTTTCGTTTTGAAAGCTTTGTGATATTAAGAAACAAGGAGAAAGGAAAAGAATTGGTAATTATATGCCTCATGCTATGCATGTAGTCTTTTTACATGATAGTTTCCAATTTGATTAAAATCTTTGTATCTAAGCTGCATTTGGGATTGACAGTTGCAATATTTTTTTCCACTTATCTTGTGAAGAAATAAAATACACAGGGAGAGAATTCCTTTTCTGTTATTTTATATCTGTTTACAAAGATATTAAAAGAGATCTTAACTAAATAGGTTGAACAACTGCCATGAAAAACAATGGCATAGTTGGTAAATTGTGGAGAAAGGATGACTGGATCTGAGGAGATGGGGATCTTGGTCTGCAAAGATTCCAAGATAGACATTCTTTATTTCCCTCCCCTATTGTAAGATATTATTAGAGATAATGCTCTGGTGAAGATAAAAATGTGGATGTTAGAAAATGTTTTTAAAAGTTATTCTTCCTTAAATTCTGCAAGTTTTTGAATGAAGACCTCAGAACACTTCTAAAACTTATAGCTCATGTCCTGGGAATTGTTTAAAGTATTTTTTTCCCGAGGAAAGAAGTATACATATTTTTTAAATCTTGAAAACAGAGTGGTGCCATATGTATTGTCAACGTATCTTTAGTCTCTTCTTTGTTTCTATGGCTTTCCGTTCTCAGCATATCTCAAAGGGTGCAGTACTTACAGCCTTTGAGTATCTGTGGTAGACACTGGAGTTTTTAAACTAGAATTGTAGTATGTATCTTCATTATCTAACATCTATTTTCCCAGATGTTCCAGAACTCATGAAGCTAGATGAGGTCAATTCTTCATCAATAAGCAGAATAATTTGTACCTTAAAATGTTTTTTCTTTAGTTTCTCTCTAAGTGTAAAGTGTATATATGAGCATATAACTCATATATATGCTGTTAGGTAAAGATTTCTTTGCTATATGTTTGAGTAATGTGCAAAGCTCCATAACTGTACTTTTCCRTTAGAAACTTAGACCCGTCACTAGTGTAAGATTTGTCTTGTAAAGGGTGCCTTTTAGAACAATATGATTTTTTTTATCAAAGAGATCATTTTTTGATAGTGTAACCTTTTAGATTTTTAATAAAACTGATTTCAAAATAGGTTATAGGCTTAGTACATTAGATGTTTGGAAGTGTTTGGACATATGTACTTAGATCTATAGACTATGAGCATCTGCTCCTTTGTACATGGTTGTAAAACAGAAGGAAAACAAATTCTAAAGTGGAGGATTCTTAAGGTAAAAGATCATGTTAATAACTTTTTATTTACACTTCAATAGGATACACTATGGAGTAAATTTAAGTATAGCACAGAATAAGAGACCATCTAGGAATCCCTGAGTGACTCAGACTAGGAGATCTCCTTTACCTGTATTGGATAAATGGAGTTCGTGTAGCTGTCACAGTCATGTTTGCTATCTCTCTTGCCTGTGTCTTCAACCCTTCTGTCATTAGCTGAGCCTTACCCGGAATAGGATACAGCTTAATTCCAAATTCCAAGAACTTTTGAATTTATTCATTCCACTGTCCCATCCAGCAATGATATTATAGGGTGCATACTGATGAATGTCATCGATGTATTAAATTCATCTTAGCCTACTTCTATTCCCAGAAATCTCAAATGYGTATTGAACAGGAAAGATGCTTAATTAGTTTCTCCAAGGCCCCCATTAGAGGGCAGAGAGAACATGCCTGCTGTTGTAGTTTGTGTCTTCTCAGAGAGATTAAGCTGCGTAGTGCATGCAGTGAAGGGGTACAGACACTTGATGAGGGGTGCTGTAGAGCTCCGCCATCCCTACCTCGGCGTGGCATAGCCGCTGCAGTTGGGGGAATGGTACTTTACACAGTGTACAAGGTATGAAGGATGCCACGACTTTGAGATGAGCAAACTGAATGCAGGCAGGTTTACATCAGGTCTCATGTCTTTGACTCAYGCCTGTGATCCTGTTGCTTTCCTGTAACCAGTTTCAAAGCATGTTATGTCAGCTTTCGCTCTTTGGGATTAATTTCTCACTGATTTCTGGACCGATTCCTTAGTCAGTTTAACTGGGCCTTTCTTTTGTTACTTGGCTCTCATAGATGCAGTGTTTGGACTCAGAGGTGCTCTGTGGCTTCTCTGTTTTATTGGGAAATACTACATTTTAAAAYCTAAAACAAAAGCTATCAACACTTTTTGTTTGAAAAAAGGGCCTCATATTTATGGTTCCCTAAAAGTCTCTGTGTCTTTATCTTCCCAGTCACATGGGAACCTGGAGGGAATACACACGCATCTCTAATGCCAGTGTTGCAGATTAAAATTAGTTTTCCTTCACCAAATGCTAACAGCTGGTTGGCTTTGTTTCCAGACTGAAGATGCATTGTATTGTATTTTCATTTTCATGCTGTTGCCAAATGTTAATGGATGAAGCTCTGCAAGCTTTACTTTGTAAGTTCTGTTGTAATACTAATTACACATTAACTGCATTTTTGTAAGGCCTTTCACAACTCTAGTCAAGTACCTATTACCCCATTTTGTAGAAAAATAAACAGAAGGAGAAAGTGGTTAAGGGAAGTGTTTTGTGTTGATTTAAAAGACAATGAAGACGATCAGCGCTGCTACAAGCCAAGTATTATTTAGGTTACAAGAAGATGTAGTGGCATTAATGAGAACAAGTTGTAAGTTGTGGTCAGACCCTACTATGATTCACTAACTTTTGTTCCTTTCTTTTCGATAAAATAATTCAGTGTGAGTAGCATGGAAAATCTATTGTAGGCCTATTGAAATAAGAACAAGTGAATATGGAAGTCACTGTCATCTTCACTTTTTGTCAGTGATGGAAAATGTCTGAACATTTTATCTCAAGAAGGAAAGAATTTATAGGATTTTTTTTCAAATGTCCTTTTTATATTGCTGTGAGTGGACAATATTGTCTATAATGAAAAGGTATTTCTGAATTGAGTAAAATATCAGATAATAGCTTTCCTGTTTTTTCACCATCTTGAAGCACTCAGTAGACATATCCTATCATCTCACGAGAAGTGAATCTGCTATTTTTATTTTATTTTGGAAATTCTTTCATAATGTCCAGCAGTTATGTTAAAGTGGTATTGACCTCATAAACATGATTCATGTTTACGTTTGGCTTAARTGCTGAAGCAACTAGTGCAAAACACAGAGAGACCTGAGAGTTAATAAAATAGCAGATGGCAGTTATATTCACATGGAAATAATTATAAATGATATTTTTAATGCAATAAAATCAATGTATTGCTTTTGATTAATACAACAGGCTTGCTGGTCATACAGGGATTATCATCATGTGTGACATAAAAATGAAAGTTACAGTTTGTTATCACACGATATGTTCTATGATGAAGATCAATTTGAGAAATGCCTTATAGAATATGCACTAAGCAGAATCCTTTTTACACTGATTGTAGTAATAGATTAATTCTATTGCCGAGTGGACTTGAAATTACTTTGTGTAGGCAAAAGAAAAGTCTAGATAAATAATAACTCATTTAATAGTCTTTGTGGTTTGTGTTTATAGAAAACAGAATTTGTCAGGATCTTCTAAAGGAAAACAAGTGTTTGCCAAATGCAGTTTGTGTTAAGTGTTCAAGGATGGTAAAATTATACCTAACAGAAGTTTGTAATTTTTGCAGGTAATAGCTCTAGCAGATGCAGCAGAGGAAAACCAAGCCAATCTGTTCCAGGCATTTACAAAGTTGAAAAGTGCCACCCATCTAGTGGTTATGCTGATTAGTCTGTGGCAGAAGCTCAGCACTGATCAAGTTGCTATTCTGGAAGCTACGTTTTTGCCATTAGCACAAGATACGCAAGAGCTGGTAAGAATCTGTAGAAGTTACTGGGAAAATGCTCATTTAAGATAATTTAAGCTCTTAAATTTACATGTTTCACATTTACTCTGTTGAAGGCTGTTCTTTGAAGGGATTTGTTAGGCTTACTAAGTAGGTGTTTKATGTAAACTACATTAACCTACTCCTGTTTTTCTGTGAAATCTCAGGATGGTTCRTCTGAAGACGTCTTGTACCAGTTATCTTCCAGTTAGCCAATCCTTGCTTATCAAGCCAAACAGAAGTATGTCACTAAAAAAGTTTAGCTGGTTTTAACTGCTGTCTGAGTGTTATCACTAGCAGAGTAGTTCCAATTTTTGTTAAAGACACTAATATAAAACACTATATAATACACATGGTGTATAGACACTATAATATATAGACATATATTCATAGTAATATAATATATTGAACCTGTTAATTAAGCTTCTGCCACACACTGTCTTCAGTGTTTGCACATTAGTTTTTATGGTGGATGGAAGTTATGCAAAGAAAATACTGTGAATAGATAACATGCTAATATTCTCCCAACCATGCTCTGTATGGTCTTACATTGTGTACATATCTTGCAAGTTCTGCTCTGATTTAATGAGTGTGGGAGAGTATGTGCAAAATTTGGAGAACAGTTTGTAAAGAAAGACAATGCTGTATTCCATCCTGAATTGAGGGCCCTGGTTAAACTATACTGCTTTAGAACAGTTAAGGAATGTTCTGAGTTTATAAAAACTACAATGAATCTCCAGTTAGTTTCAAGTCCAACTTGTTCACTGGATTTARGACTAAAGTATTTAGAGACAGTGTGCCACAATATGAACTAATAACAAACAGACCCTGAATACCCTTTAATTTTCATACTCTTCCTTTTGTTTTTGCAATGTATAGCAAATCCAGATTTCAATACATACCAGAACACCTGGAATGTTTCGTGGCAATTTTAGAAAGCCTCTACTAGGTTTCAACTCAACGTAAGATCATCTACAGTTTCAGCTGGGGAAAAAGGTGTCTTACATGATTTTGACCCATAGCAGGCAAAGGAAAACAGCTTGAATGAGATTTGCTTTAGATTTTTGGCTCATTTAAAACTTGAGAATCAAACTGAGTAACTGAGGAGTATGCTTTCACATGAATGGAATTGAAAGAAGGTTCATAGGTATCTCCTAAAAGTCCAAACAACCATTTTTTTTTTTTTACATGACTCACTTTTATTTTGCCATCAGGAATTGCATTGCTTTGACACTTGTTCTGATACAACATGAAGTCTGTTGCATGTCCTATAATACAAGATACCGCTTTAATATATATCTCAATGTGGCTTTGATATAGTAGTTCACAGTATTGCATGTTAAACTGTAAGACATCTCATATAAATATTGTAAGGACGTGCATCCTGCAGAGCAGCTAGGATGAAAAATGTAAACCTGCAATAACTGGAGGTGGAAATGGAAACAAAACCTTTACAAAATATTGAAATACATGCCATATTGAAGTTATTATGGTACTGCAGAAATCTGAATGTAATTTAAGGAGAGGTTTAGTGAGGCGAGGGGGAGGGCAGGGAGGAATCTTCTGACATACCGATGGTATTTACAGACAGAAGCTCCCAGCTAGTGTTCAGGTTTCCTCAAAAGCAGTTGAGTGGAACTGTGGTGAAAGAAAGTGCTCTCAAGAATTTTTATTTACTYTTCAAACAATTCTGCACAATGGTTTGTTGTATTTTTATTTGGATGGAATGTGTTAGAAGACAGTTTGGATGCAGTGTACCTCTCCAGAATATTTTCTGCCATGTGAACATTAACCTCTGAAAGTGTTTTTTTAATAAAAGGGAAGTGTTTAGAATATACTGTTACCGTAAAAAGAAATGCTTCTCTAACCGTAACATCAACATTATTCTCATACGTGCCATTCCATTTAGAACAGATTGCATCTTGTTTTCTAGAGCTGGCAATCACTCCGGTTAGATTTTACCAAATAGAAAAGTCATGTTCTGCGTTTCTGTTGTCACCAAATTTCTCTCATACTGCTAAATGGTTTCTGTTGCTTAAACTTTTGTTTAAGACCATATAAAATCYGGTTTTCTTGCCTACAAAGATATAGCAATAGGAATACTGCTTTCAAAAGCTTTCAAAACAAGTGACTGAAGTCTTGGGATTTTCTCTTGTATTTTGGTGACAAAGGATCTTTAGATTTTTGAAAAAGCTTTTCATTTTTCCCTTCCAATTCGTAACAGTCATTATGTTTTCTAACAGCTTACATGTATCATGGGAATAATAGATATTTGGCATCAAATACTTTATTTCTAACAGTAAGCTTCTAATTAACACTTTAATGTTTCTTTGGCTAAACAGACTAAAAGAGTGGCTGCTGTTAAATACTGGAAAGGGAGGGGGGGGGAATTTCTTCAGTGATTCTTTCATACAGTTCATGAATTCTACATAGTCTGCAATGCCAGAAATTGAATGAGATCTATAGATAAAGTAGAAGTAGGTATTGTCAATATTTCAGAACATAGTGTTATAGTGAAAATCTATTTTCATGCAAACTATACTGTAAAATAYACACCATTTTGACTTCCAATGTTTTTTTCTGTTGTTTCTGGAAGTATATGGGAGAAAACTATTTTGGAGTAAAATAAAAAAAAAAGTCTTTGCTAGCTGTAATAATGTTAATGACTTATCAGACATTTTATAAAGTGATTCCTTTTTTTCAGGAAATTGGTGACTATTTTGCAAGCATAGCAGTTTTATTATTAGCTTATAACAGGGGATGACAACAATTTGAAGTACGATAAAATATGGAAAATGAAAAAAGGAACATATTAAATGTTATTTTTCAGTGATTATGCTGTACCAAGCTGAGCTACATAGATGGAAAAAGAAATTCAAAAAAATGCTGAGTTTGTGATAGAGCGTATGTTTACAATAGGAAATCCTTTTGGGAAGGGAAGGAATTTATTCAGGCTAATTTAGAGTATTCAAAGAGTCCATGCTACACAGGATAGTTTTGATATAATGGTTGCGCGGTGTCTGGATTGAGTGATGACTCAGATGTCTGATCATTAAAGCTRTTTATGCTTTCTTTGTTTAAAATATTACAAAGGGGGAAAATGTCTGTCAGTATTAACATTTTAATTTTAGGATTGATGGTGGGCCTCAGCAGTATAGCCATCTATAGCAACTTCATGGAAAAATAAATATTTTCATAGCTCTTGTGATGTTACTGAATAATGACATGCAGGCTTTTCATTGCTCAGAAGCATCCCTTTCTTGCTGTAGTCACATATGTGTTGTTATAGTTTGTTGTTACAGTTTTTAGTCTCTATAAACAGGCACTGAGAAAGCATGTTTTAATCTGCTTTTATTTATGTTTGGAATCATAATAACCAAGTAGGTTTCTGTATTTTGTCTTACTTTCATATTACAGTTTTAAATTGGAGGGAAAAATACCAGAGAATAAAATATATATTCTTAAATGATCATATGATTTAGTGTAATAAACTTAAGTTAATGACTATAATTTTACTTCTTCACAGTGTTGATACGTAGCGTGGAAGAATATACTTTAAGGTAATGGTGAAAAAGAGATGATGTGAGAAGAAAATAACTAAGTGCCTAACAAGAGTTGCAGGAATTAGTATCAAAAGTGCTTGTGATTTCTTTGAGAAGGTCTGAATGTAAATCTTGAGAAAAAGTAAAGACTSGTAATCGGGGAAAGGTGGATACTCTGCTGGGTTTTATGCATGATTGCTAGGTGTTATGCATGACAGCAGATAGGTTTTATTGTAGATGTTTTTGCATAGCATAAAAAATGCTATTTTGTGGTACGAATCCTTTACTGACCGGAAATTCTCAAGATTAAGAATAAATTTCATTCTTTAATTTCAGAAAGTTTAATTCTCTTAAGGCTAACAGTATMCAAATTCTCTTGAATCTTTCTATTAATGTTTACCATCTTTGAAGCTTTAAGTTAATAGTTACACCTCTGAGGAGAGTAGTTTGCATGAGCCATAATGCTTAGAATTTATTAGAAATTGTCACCATAAGTAATTCTGTATAATTAATTAGAGACTATAGTCCAGTGTKTGTCTTAATCACAGTAAAATAAATCTGGAATTAGTCTTTAAGTTGTCTCATTTTCTATTCTGTTTTTGTCTTAGTTGCTTTTTAAATGCAAAAGTCTAAATATGTGAGATACTGAACAATATTTTAAAATAGACTGAAATATTTTAAATTGTATGTCTTTTTGGTGTTTTGTAAATACTTTTTCTATTTCTCTTAAAAAAAGAAAGAAAAAAGAAAGAAAAAAGAAAGCCACAAGGCAGTGATAAGTGGTAATTTGGAGCTAGGCAGATTATATCCTTACAATTCTATCTTGTTCTTTACTTTCCTGAACAAACAATCTTATGGCAGATAAGGGTTTTTTCTTTTTCCTTTCTTCTTTCCAGAAAAGAAGTGGAGCAGCTGAAAGTGARTGGTTTTAGAGGCAGACACACATGAAATATTATGTCTTTTTTTTCCAGTTAGGAAAAAATATTTTAAATATTATTGGCTATCTTTTTTTCAAAAACCAATACTACCAAATAGAAAGCCTTTCTCCTATTTGAGGCAAAGCCATACAACTGAATCGTTCAGAAAGATTATTCCAGTACAATAAAGCATCTAAGCCCAATAAAAGGGGAGAGAAAACACTAGTGACTTTTGAACCATTAATCCCCTAAATGAAAAGCGTAAAGCTCTTTCTCTTTTAGGTAAAAAACATCATCATTTTCAGTGAATGGAAATAAGATCAGCCYCAGTCTGCAGCTTAGTTTTAGTTCAGGACATTTATAAAATTCTCAAATGAGGGAAAATTTGTGCAGAAGGAATGAGACTTCCCACTCCTCCCTGGGCAGGGAGAGTCTTGGTGAGTAGAGAAGGAAGTTAAAAATGAAGTAATGGTGCTAGAACCTGTCAAATGTCCTTTGCTCACGCATATACGTGTGATTGTGCTCTGGAGTAAGTGAAGTGAKGGCATTGCTCAAGTTCTGGCCTTTTTTGGTTTTGTTGTTCACAAGTTAGGAGGCAAAGAGCTCAGCAGAATAGTCTGCCAGCCTGTTTTCAAGAGGGCCAGGGTAGAGCAGAAATGATTAGTGCAGGTGAAGAGAAGGACATGTGGTTGTACAGAGATAACTTGCTTGATGTGTAACCATTGTTACTTTGCTGATAATCCTTTAGAAATAAGATTTCAAACTGATTGCTTGTTAATTTTATTACTGTTAGAAATAAAAGAWTGAATGTCTGTGGTAAGTAATTGGGGGAGAGAGGGAATCTGAATTGTGAAGTGGTAGTTCAACCATTTCTTTAAGCACTATCAAACAGTTCCTCTTAATGTTTGTGAATCATTGTCTTCCTGCAGTTAATTTTGTTTAGTGAAAAAACAGTACGTGATAGTAAGCATAACAAGTTGCTTTCAGCTGGAGGTAAAATATAGTTTTTTCTAATGATTTTTGTTTGTAGCTGAATTCACATGATTTTTAATAGTGAATTCTATGGATAGCATAGAGAGATCCAAATCTTTTGCTGGGCTGAGAAGAAAAGCTTACTGTGGTCTGTTAAATCTATTATGTATTACTAAAAAACCATAAATTAGTATATTTTCATTTGATGCTTCCTGCTTTAAAGGACTAGCAGAGGAAGCCCTACATTCCAGGAGCTACATCCAATGATATTTTCAGATCTATTTCATCATTTGCAATTTTTACTGTGGTTGGTGAGGCAGGCACATAAGCTCTTTCTTTAATTAAAAAAAATTATTTTTTTCTGGTGGCTGGGAAGTGTACTATTTTCAGAGGAAAAAAATCTTGTTTGGTATAGACTTTTGTGTGGACTTTTTTCCTTCTTCAAGTTTGAATAAAATTAAGTAAAAATATACAGCAAAAAATTAATGTGATATGCATTATAAATTGTTTAAATTTTAGGCCTAAAAGGATCATTATATACAAATCCCAAGTCTTAGGAGTTGTATCAAGCCCAGAACAAACATTCAGTCTTGGTATAAACATTGTACTAATGAAGAGTCTGTCATATCTGTTGGTTAGGTGTATTTATTTATTTATTTTTATTTTCAGAATTAATTTTACCTAACTTGCGCTTTCAGCTTAATTCTACCAGCATTACAGAGGTACAAGATAATGTCTGATAGGCTATCTCTGCATGAGTGGAAGCCTGCTCAGGGATCTTATTTGTCAGTGTAAATTAGTCAAGGCAGGTCTCTGTTTTGATGTGATTAGTTTGCCTCCAGCATCTATGTAACCTSCTTTAAAACTAACTTGGGTATCTTACAAAGTGCTAGAGTTGTCATGAGAAACATACCCTTTGTTAGCTTGATTAAACAAGCTTATGTTATCAGAAATCTTTCTCTATGTAATATTGTGGTGGGGCACCTCTGAACTTTCTCTTTGTTAAAGATGTGTAATCCATCTAGTTCAGGTACAAAGAGAAGCTAAAATATTTTAGTCTGGTAATTTAGTAATTACCGAATATATATGCTGCATACCAGGAGTTCAGATCAGTTGTCATTTAAACTGCTTAATGACAAGAGTGATGCATTACAATGATTATGGCAATGTTGTTCATGAAGAAGTGTTAACACTTGATATATCATCAGCGTATCTTTGTTTTGGGTCGTTTCTTTCAAGAAGGCTGAATATCAGTGGAGAATTCTCTTGATATGATGTCCTGATTGAAAATGTACAGACCCTTGCTATGTCRATAAAGCTGGTCTCTAATGAAAAGTATGTTACTACTGTTCTAAAAATATAATCAGATTATAATAGATTGAAAAAATGCACTAGAGCTACTTGATATTTTAAAAATATCAATATTTTAAAAATTTATCAGTTTCAGTATCTTTAGTGTAACATTTTCACATTGCATGTTAGGACAAGGTTTACGGACTAAGATGTTGCATATTAAATATTTATTTTATTTTTTCGTTGTCTCACTCCAGATCAAAGCTGAGATTCTTTTATTCCAAATAGTGCAATGCTATGTTAGTATCTCCTTAAATAAAGCCAACAATRTGTCATGCCTTTGCCTGATAAAATAAGGAGGAGATACTCCCAATGGTTTTATGAAGCTCTAGATTTTTAGCAAACATATGATTTAATAGTATGCAGCTAAATAGATATGTCATTTCCCTCAAATGTCTAACACAGTCAGAAATGTCTGTCAAGACCTGATCATCAAATCATTCTATTTTGGCACCATTACAATTTCAGTTTAGAACAAAAAAAAACCCTATCAACAACTTTAGAACCAAAAGCAGTAATACCACTGCCACTTGGTTTTGGTTGCAAGGTAACCTATAGCTATAAAAGCTTTCTAGTTATTTTTCCCACTTAGTAAGGACAGGCATTTGAACTATTTACATGTTTTGGTACTGTAAAATCTGTCTACTGCAATTTACAAAGATACCGTTGAACAGCGTGATAAGATACAAGTATTTCGTCTTGTTAAAAGATCCCGGACATAATTGCTGGCTTTTTTTTTRGCATGATTTTACAGACTAGCCATTTTTACAGATGGAAGTCTCTTTCTTTTTAGTGGATAGTGAACTTCTTTGTCTTAATTTCTTAAATTAAGAATCTGAGAAAATTGTCTTGTATCTGCCCAGGTAGTGGTATGATCACTTTATGTTTGGATTATAGTGACAGTCCAGTTCAGATTGAAGGAATCTGAAGACTGCAAATAGCATGCTATAGTCTGTTTCAGCCATCATCTTCAGGCTTTTTCAATGAAGTGAGACTTTGATATACTCAAAATCTAATCTTGATTCCTCAAACATAAAACAGAAGATTATTGATAAGACAAGGTCATACAAACAGTGGAGGCGTTCATGATTGTTCCTCAAGCTCTCAATAAACAAAAACTTAGTTCTGGTATGAACTTAAAAATCAGATATTTGAGTAAACCATGCAAATCTGGTTTGCTGTTACTCTTTTTGTCTTCATCGTTTCATTTTGTGAGAATACACCTTCCACAAATTGAAGCTATCGAAGTGAGTTTACAGAGYGGATCTGAGGGGCCATGAGAATTCAAATAGGAAACAGTAAACTTGCTATCAGGTTATGTTTGTTTCAGAGCTAAGATATTTGAGTGGGTGGGGTTCCATATTTTGCAGTTTTCAGAAACACAAGCTCACTTGTCAGGCTTCCTTATCATGTTATAATAAGATAAAAAAAAGGAAGTCCTTCCCCAAGGATATCACTGATATGAAAATAAGAAGTGTGCTGAGATGCAGTGAGATGCCTCAGAAAGATATATTAAACGTATATTTTCTCTGCTTTTTTCTCCAGAGCAAGTATAACATGGTTCAAGCTCTCTTCTCCAGATCCAAAAATAGCCTTGTTGAACCTTACTGAACTTGCAGACCTTGTTTATGGCAGACCCACTAGTGAATGTATAGCATTCTTCAGCAAGATCCATGACTCCTGATGTGTTTGCATGCTTGCAGACAGCTTTGACAGCATCTGCAAAACCCAAAACAGCACCTCAGTTTAGCTGACTTTACTGGTGAAAAGTTTTTGAGGAAAAGATAGATGAAGTGTTAGATGATTTCAGTGCTAAAAAGCAGAACCACATACTTCTGAAGCTGGCTACAAAGAAGCCAAACCACTCCATTCATGCAGTGAATACAAATGTTTCTTTCATTAGTTCCCAGAAAAGGATCAATGGTTGTAAGGAGTCAAATTCCAAAACAGAAGATTAAGATGACAAAAATACCTAAAAAATTCATAAACTGAATCAGTAGTGGCCTCTGCAGAAACCCATGATGTGTATGTATGACAAACAACCATTACTAGAGGTGTAATTGTACAGATAGATATTCAGAGTTGATTTTCTTAAAAGACATACCTTCTTTTCTTTTACAAACAAACTCTGCCTCAGAGTTCTTCATAATTCTTACCTTTGACCAAAAGTAAGACAATAAAAAACAGTTGTTAGGATACATTCTGATCTCATTTTAGAATATGTGGGACAATATGAAAGGGAAATAGGGCGATATAGATACACTGCTTGTCAAGAAGAAAAGTGATCCAGTTCTATTTTAATTCTGACCTAACATACCTCCAGCTAATTTTGGAAGTCTTTCTGTGTGGATGGAAAAGAACGTCCCATCCTGAAGGAGGCAGCCCACATGCAAGTTTGAGTACAATAATCAGAGATAGCTTCAATTTTAATGGAATACCTAATGAATTCACCATCTATACTCATCTTGATTTATCATGTTTCAGTAAAGCATGCATTTTCCTAAGAACATGAAAGCAAGCCAAAGCATGAAAGAGAATTAATCAACTTTAGAAATACGAATGAAATCCTCTCCTAGAAGAGAGATCTGCTATCATATAAATGATATACTCTCTGATCCTATTACTGGTTGTTTCATTAGTACACTAAAACCTTACAACAGCTAATAATCATAATTTTTTTCTGTGAATGGGACTTTTTTGACAATTGTACTTAAACATTTTTAAATCTTGAGTGATTATAATTGTMATCATAATAGAATGCAACATACAGAATCTTTTAGTCACCCTCAATTTGCTAGACTCCTAGAACACCTATTATTTGGTGTGCTTCAGATGGTCTTTTGAATTCCTGAAGAAGGGCTGTTCCACAAGCAGTTTTAATATATCTTTTTGTAATTCCCTTTTGGTGCAATATTATTTTCCCAGATCATTGCTGGTAAAGTATTAGCTTAGGAACACTGTTCATTAAAGGTAAATATTGCATCTTCTCTAAGATAGTTTTAAAAATACTATTTTAGTTCCCAAGTCAAAGGCACTTTCAGCCTTCTTCCCATATTTGAAGACATTATGCAAAGATGCTTTGGTAAATCATGTTTAAAAAAATGTGTATTCATAGAATAGAAACCAAAGAAAACACAGTTAGTCTTATATTTAGTGTGAAGGAGTTCAGTAGTTGTGAATTGTACTTTAGAGGACAAAAATACCAGAACAAAAATAAAGTTTTGAATAGAAAGCATGTTTCTCAGGAAAGTATCTGTGATACACATTTATATCCTGTATTCTGCTGTGTGAAGCTGCCATAAGGTACATTATATATTTACTAAGAAGAACTTAAAATGAGCAGTTCTTGTAGAGTGGTGTTTGTGCTGCAAGAGTTCTATTAAGCAAGTGTTTCCACACTGTACAGATAAAGATGCTATTTCTGTTGTCATTGGCAATTACAGCACAGCAGTGCAGAAATAACAAGTATATTTGTGATGGATTTTTTTAAAGCCTATTTACATAGGGTTTTTTTTTTCTGACTAAATCACAATCCACGGCCTCAGAATTTGAGGTATTACAATTTGAATTAGGTCCTTTAAAGTAACTTGAAAATAATGAGTAATTATTACTTAATAACTCTACACAGATCTATTGCGCTATAATCAGAGGCTTGGACTAATTGAACAAATACTGTAAAGAAGAGATCTTGTGCAGCTTCCTCCATCAGTCTTGATTGCTTTYTATACTATTCTATTTATTGGTCTTAGATTCCTTAATCTTTTCTACCATAAATAAATGTTGTATCATGATGTCTGAAGAGCTCGATTGTTCAGGAGATGGCATGTTGTGATCAGAGTTGTCTCATTTTTGCCTTGTACTGCCCTGTTTGTTATATTCATCTTTTTTCCCTTGTGTTATAAGTAAATTGGAAAAGTTTTGGAGCAATGACTATTTCTTCGTATGGTGAGCCCAAATCCTTAATCAGATTTAGATGTCTTCATGTAGTATTTGATGATAATTTGAGTCTTCAGAGGTGGTGCCTGACAAAGAATGTTTTTTCTTTTCTGATTTTTTTTTTTTTCAGATTAAAATGAAATTGATTTATCTGTACTGGTTTGAACTCYTCTTCTAGAATCTGTATTTTCTTAGTTCTCTTGATATCAGTAGTTCTGTCTTTTACCTTGTCTTAGGTGTTTAACTGTATCCTCAATTTGATGCTACTTTCATGAGTTTGGAAATTCCTGTTAGCATTTAAATTTTGTTCAATTATTTTAAATGCCTGTAGAAATAAAATTCAAATCAGTAAATAATATTATAGATACTATCCATAATATTTGATTTAAATGAAAATACAGTTAGAGAGAGCAGAATGAGTATAGCAAGAATCTGAGTTGCTTCTTTTTCCTAATGTTTGTTTGCTATAAACATCATCTTAAGCATTTAATAGATCTGGAAAGCATTTAAGCTTGAGTCATGCATCTGGATTTTCATCAAACTACAAATTTCACTACTCTGTAGGATTTTATATGTTCCATGTCATCCATGCCTGTGATGTCTTTTTAGTACTATTATTAATTTTTACCAAAGTGAATTCTAAAGAGTTCTAGAAGAATTTTTCAGTCAGGCATTTTTAAAGCACTGTGAGGTAGAAAAACTGTTTTTCTGTTGCAACAGGGGTTGTTCTCCAATTAAATCTTAAAAAATACATTGTTTCAGGAGGCTTTGTGTTCAAAGTTCATATATTAAGACTTTGGAAATACTTTATTGCGTTATTTTCCTAGAATTAGACAGTGCTGTATAGACATAGATAAAGTCTACTCACTTGTTTTTTCTTCTAGTGTTACTCAAACGGTGTTCAAGTGGTCTCCTAAATGGCATATCAGTTCATTTTCAATAGCAATTTTTCAGGTACACCTGCAAGGAAACAGTTTGTCAGCTCCAGTTCTGCTAGAACAGAGAAATGTTTCATGCCATCTTCATGGTTAGCAGCTGTGACTGTTACCTGTCATTCAGGAGACAAATAGAATATAGGATGTTTTAAGAATATGGGGCACAATGACTGGAATTACAGCAAATTCCTAGCAAAATTTGCTCATGGTTTATATCAGAGTCTACTGATTCAGTGGCCCTGGTTTGGTGAATTGTATGTGTAACAGTAACATTTCTTTAATCACTGTTAAAGTATTAAGATTCATTGATGGTGTTTCTTGTAAATTAGCTTATGCAATGCTTTCAAATACAGAAATCTCTTGTGTGTGAGGAGTGGGGAGTGGTTTGGATAAGCGTGAAGGCCAAAGTTGTCTTTCAGTAAGGTGAGTTTCCACATACTCTAGCATTTTTGAGACTTGTTGAAATCATTATTGTGACTAAAATCAAGAAATAAGATGTGKACAGTCAAATTCCTGGGTTAACAGCTGTAAGAATTCCTGTAATTTGACTTACAGTACTGTTGCATAGTATTTACAGTATGTTTCACATTGCATCGGCATTCTTTGATTACTGTCTTGGCTATCAATCTAGGATAAATTATTTCATAGTCAGCCTGAAAATGTTTTTTGTCACAGGTGTAATATTATTAAAGAGTGATAAARATTTTAAAAGTAAACCCATGCTTTTTATGACAGACTTCCTAAGATGCTGCATCACGTGGCTGGTGAACAAAACTTAAGAACTATCTTGTTCAAGTTTCACTGATACGCCATTAGAATAGTCTATTTACACTCAGGACAACCAGTATTAATGTGTAGCTTGCTAACTAGATTTTCTGCTGGAGTTCTAATTCCATAAACCTGTGGTTCTCAAACTTACTTTTTGAATGCCTCCCTACATCCACTTGTTTCCTTCTGCTTTCTGTTTCTTTGTTGTCTGTCCCATCCCTTACCTAGAACGTTGTCAGCCTAACTCATATTTTCAAGCTCTTACAGCAGCCACTTCTTTCTGTTGGTATCTCCAGTTTTGCTCCCTGTAGTGTATTCATACCCTCCTGGAAACCCTTTCCAGGTTATCCCTCAGTTTGACAACGCCTTTCCTAAACAGTACCATCGTTTGTCTAATCCCACAAGAAGATGCAGTTTCCTGTCTAACATAATCTTATGTGTGGGATTTTGTGTGAATTTTACTTGGCTTTAAACATATGAAGAGACTTATCAACAAGCACAACTGTAAGTATTGGTTTCTCTGGGCCTTTATGATTTATTTTCCCTTTTTTGCAACTGTCTGCATAAAGCTCATAAGATGGGTTTTTATGGAGGCTTTTTTATTGCTTTAAAATCCCAGAAATCATATTTAGTGTTCAAGTGAAATTAAATGAGTCTTCTCAACTCAAATTTTATAAATTAAATTAGAAATATAAACTTGTGACTTGTTCCTTGAGCAGTAAAAAGATCCGGTAACTTAAAGGATCATCTCCAAACCTATTTATAAAAGTTTTTTACCAGAGAATTTTTAATGATTTTTGCAAAGTACAGAAGATATTTAATCCTACTGGTGCAAACTATCTAATTATGACTTCCTAGCTTTCAGTTTCTATTGAACTTTCAGTGAGCTGTAGGAAATAATTTTACATCTGCCTTTTTACTTTAACATGTTCTTCTATGTTGTATGTTCTCTGATGATTTGGACAAGAGTCAAATTATTATCCTGTATTGACATAGCTACTGGACAATTTTATGCAAAAAGATCCCAAACATGCTGGGTTGAAGTACTCTAGATGCAGTGCAGGAGATGTTATAACAAGAGGAGCTGATGGCACTGTGTACTTAGAGATACTTCTGTATCTCTAAATTCTGATCCTGGATTGGAGTCAGTATCCTTGCAATATAGAGTGATGTGCGATAGCATGCAAAATACTGTAAGTGCAGCTTGAAGTGGCTATCTTAAATCCACTTTTCCTTGCTTTTATGGATTTCAGTTGAAATGCTGAAGATTTTTCTTTGATGATCATCTGTAACTTTGCTTGGCTTGTTGAAAAGGAACTAGCAGATTGAATTGAATTAAATTTAACTGAATTAATTGAAGGGAAATTAAATAAGCTAATGGGMAAATAGTTATGAACATGTCTATATTTATCCATTTTGGAATAATATTGTGTCATAGCAGGCTTACATTATTAACAAGCATTCTTAAAGAATTTGCTCTTCTGCATTACCTAGCCTAAGAACTGAACCAACTATGAAAAGGTCTTTGATCCTGTTAGTCTATTGAGGAAACATTTCTGCTTGAAGGTCTTCAACCAGAGTTAAAGGCATGAGGAATGGCTGCGAGAGCTGGGCCTGTTTAGCCTGCGGAAGAGAAGACCGAGGGGGGCGATCTTATCAATGTGTAYAAGTACCTGAAGGGAGGGTGTCAAGGGGATGGGGCCAAACTCTTTTCAGTTGTCCCAGGCGAAAGGACAAGAGGCCACAAGCACAAACTGAACCACAGGAAGTTCCACCTGAATGTGAGGAGTAATTTCTTCCCTGTGAGAGTGACGGAGCACTGGAACAGGTTGCCCAGAGAGGTTATGGAGTCTCCTTCTCTGGAGRTCTTCAAGGCCCACCTGGATGTAACCCTGTCTAACATGCTCTAGGTGACCCTGYTGAGGAGGTTGGACTAGATGATCTCCAGAGGTCCYTTCCAACCTTACTGATTCTGTGATTCCGGTTAATTCCAGTTGTATCTGTGTSTTTGGTGTAAGCAGACTTTCAGGAGACAACATTTGCCTCTCARCCACAACCAAAACAATATTCTGTTTCTATTGTTCCTTAAACATTCCCTTCTCACAARTCCTGTGGCATGTAGAACAAAGTAGCCTTCTTTTGCCTACTAAATCATTAACTCATTAACTTCGTTTCTTTTGAAACTTTGTAGGTACAATCTTCAAGCTAAATAATGACTTCCCTGGGGCTGACATTTACATGCTTACTTCCTGTTATCTCTTACACTCAGAGAGGAAAAACACTGGAAGATTAACAGCTTGGCAAAACTGAGATTCTTTGGTTGTTCTCCATGTTAAAATATAGACCCCCTCCCCCCAAAAAACTAATACTTTAGTAATTATTATCTTAATAATCTTGTCTTTTGGTATTTCAGTTGTGCTATAATGCAATATATAAAGAACTTGTTAAAGGTTCCAACTTCACAGCACAAAACCCTTCCATTTGAGTCTCCAACATTTTGTAACTGTTGAAGCTGCTTATTCTGTCACAGGTGCTGAATGAAAGCTAATTCCCTCTAAGTAAACTGGTTATCTGTTCTTATTATGTTACTTAATTAATGTTACTTATTCATTCCTTAGAGGCCTAAGGCTATGAAATGTGATAATCATATCCAACTTAAGCATATGCTTAAGTACTAAGAAATTTTTGACTGCAGAACATGTCAAATTAGGCATGGTTTACAGATTTTACTAAACTGGAGTTTTCTGGCCTCAACCACCATGATGAAGATATTTTTCATAAAGTAAATATTCAATAAAAATTAGGCAGTAGCTGAGTAATTAATATACAAAGCCAGGATGAAATTCCAGTTCAAGAGGTAAAGAGTTTACCTCTGCTACATTTTGRCATAACTAAGGAATCACGGTCTCTTTTCTGCAGAAATAGAATTTTTGAAATACAATTTTTGATTAATGTGATRCCTAAATGTCTGGGAATTAAAGGTGACTTGAAGGTAGCTAGAAGCCACTAAAGGTGGCTAGAAACTGAGAAAAAACCCTCTGATTAGAGGAAGAAGGGCATCCTCCTTGAGAGATACCACTTGTTAAGATTATTTTCTCTTGAATCTAGTTCTGAGCAATCTGAGTGCTGTGGTTACTCCATGTGGATAAAATATCTAAAATGAGAAAGTAAAAACTTGTGCAAATATTGAATCAAAAACCATAGCATATATCATAATTTTTAAGGGATATGTATTTAGGGAGGACCAAGCTGGGACTGCGTAGCATGTTGTCTTTCCCAAGATTAATGTAAATATTTTGATCTGAACAAATGCACTGTGTTAGTATTTCCAGAGTCTTCCTCTAAACAGAGCAAGCACCTCTTTCATGTTTCCTTCAGCTACAAGGTTAGTTAGGGGTAAACTTTCAAACATAAATTAAATACGGATTAAAGGACAGAATGCAGTGACCTGGATGAGGGGACGGAGTGCCTCCTCAGCAAGTTTGCCAATGATACCAAGCTGGGAGGAGTGGCTGATACACCAGAGAGCTGTGCTGCCCTTCAGAGAGACCTGGACAGGCTGGAGAGCTGGGCAGAGAGGAACCTCCTGAGGTTCAACAAGGGCAAGTGCAGAGTCCTGCACCTAGGGAAAAATAACCGTAGGCACCAGGACAAGCTGGGGGCTGACCTTCTGGAGAGCAGCTCTACAGAGAAGGATGTGGGAATGCTGGTGGATAACAAGTTGACCACAAGCCAGCAATGTGCTCTTGTGGCCAGGAAGGTCAATGGTCTCCTGGGATGCATTAGGAAGAGTGTTGCCAGCAGGTGGAGGGAGGTGATCCTGCCCCTCTACTCAGCCCTGGGGAGGCCTCATCTCGAGCACTGTGTCCAGTTCTGGGCTCCTCAGTACAAGAGAGACATGGAGCTACTGGAGAGAGTCCAACGTAGGGCTACAAAGATGATTAAAAGACTGAGTAACAGCTGTGAGAATTGGGCCTGTTTAGCCTGGGGAAGAGAAGACTGAGGGGGGATCTTATCAATGTGTATAAGTACCTGAAGGGAGGATGTCAAGGGGAGAGGGCCAAACTCTTTTCAGTAGTCCCAGGTAACAGAACAAGAAGCATTGGGTGCAAACACAGCAAGYTCCACCTGAATATGAGGAGTAATTTCTTCCCTGTGAGAGTGATGGAGCACTGGAACAGGTTGCCCAGAGAGGTTGTGGAGTCTCTTTTTCTGGAGATACTCAAGGCCTGCCTGTATGCAACCCTGTCTAACACGCTGTAGGTGACCCTGCTTGAGCGGGGGAGGGAGGGTTGGACTAGATGATCTGCAGAGGTCCCTCCCAACCTAACTCATTCTGTGATTCTATGTTAGGACTGGGCTGCCTAAGTCCTGGAGCTTTCAGCTATACTTTGTCCCTTAAGAACCTAAGCAACTTCTGAAAATAAGATTTTAGCTTTTAAATTATTTAGTCAATTCTGAGACTTCTGTTCTTGATGTGAAACATTGAAGCTGGTGTATATACATTCAGAGCTTTTGTAGGATTTCAGCTTTTCTGCATGGTGTAAATTTATTTAAGACAATTTCAAAGTGGTGAAGAAAAGGAAATCATGTTAAATACTGATGTTAAGTCTGTGCATTTTTTCTTAACAGACAACAGACCYCACTTTGTCAAAATGATGTTGTAATCCCTCTCACAGATCTCAACCCTGTGGATGACTAGCTGCCATTTTGTTGACCAGTTAAACCCTTGGAGTGGAGTTTTGCAGTCAAGTGAGAGGCTACAGCACTGTACCTCCCAATAAGGCCCGCCCTGACACAAACTTTACTAGTGACTACATTTCCCATTTGCACATTGGGTCACAGGATGCGTACCTGCACTGCATCCGGACGCCTTACCTGCAGGTTGAAGGCTGATGTGCTGGATGGACTTCCAGTTTRTTATCTGGAATTGTAGCATAACAGTAGGGTAATGACTTTCTCTACTGGGAATGTTATTTTGGAGGTTTCTCCAAAATTACAAAGCTAATGGGAGAACCTTGAAATCTTCCAGGAAAAAAAAAATTTTTAGGTACTCTAGATCAAACCTTATGCCAATGAGGTCAAACCTGTAATTACTGTCACAGTTATGCCGTGATGTCTGAGAATCATTCTTGATAGTATATATGGAATATAATGAATGCATATTTGTACAATCTTAATCCAGGTCGTCTCACTAATCTACCTGTGGTTTTCAGAGTCTAGTAGCATATTTGATCTGGCATAAAGAAAGTACCAAGTATCTACTTACTTATTATTTACATTAGAAAATTAATAATATATACCTGCAAAATATGAAGCTAAACCTTTCCCAGTGTAAAACTTAAATGAATGGATTATTGTTTTTTTAATCTATTTCAGATGATAAAATATGAAGATTTTTTCATGATGCAATAATACCTCTTTTTATGAATCAGTAGCAGTGGGCTCACAATAGTTGTGGTAATGCTCGCTTTTCAGAAGATAATGGCTTTCTGGTATCACACCTCAGAAATGGACCTTCTTCAGCCCACAGAATACTACACAAAAAGTCAGAARTGAATATTACAGATATGATTAGAATTGCTCTTCAGTATGGACTATAGACAAGAACACTCACACTTTCAAACACATCCTTGCCCTTTTTACACAAAAGAGATGAAGAATTTTTGTCTTTTCTTCGAATCTCCTCTTGCACCAGTAAAAACTGCTGACAAAGGCAATCTTACCTGAAGCTATCAATTTTCAGTTGTGTAAATCTGTATCATTTCTATCAAGATTTTTTTGTATAGAGGCAGCTTTTGTGTACTCTTTGACTAATCATGAAGGCAGCTTTGGATTTGAGTGGACCTTTTAGATCAACAGTTTTTGAATTGGAGAAAATAGTTTTATGGTCTACTGAAAAAAGTGTTTTACATGGAGATTAAATACAAGAACTAGAGTCAGAAAATGTTAAGGCCATGGTACAAAGTAAAACATGCTTATGTGAGCCAAAGACGGAACACTAGCCACTTTCAGTTTCCTGACTTTTGTTAGTTTGTATTTCAGTCTCCGTATTTAAATATTCCTTTCACCTATATTTTTTTAACTTGTTTGGAGCAATATTTTAGCCAGCTTTTCTGCTAATGTATACTGACACTAGTTAACCATGTGTTTCTTTGTCTTTTAGTGAAACTCAGGATTCTTAGATTTTTGTTGTATTATTTTTCATGGTTTGTAGTATAGTCAGGAGAGACTGGCTTGACTGTTTTCGATGCCTTTACTTATTAAGTTTCATTGCCCAATATGTGGGAATGTAGACAGAATTTACCAGCTCATTAACCTCCTTAARTTAGCTGCAGAATGGATTATTTCCATCACCATCACAGGTCAGTGGATGGCTTATGTCCCAATGGATTCTTCATAGAATATCTGAAAAATGTTAAGTTACCACCACAATGATTGCTTGGCATGATCTTTTCCCCAATTTGCCTAATTTGGGGAGGGAAAAAAAACCAAGACGATGGGTGAGAGTCGTCACTGCTCTGAAATCAGGAAAGGCAAATATTGACTAAGAAAACCCTTGGTTGATACTGTTCCACTGCAAATTAAATCATTTTGTACACATATAGCACATTTTCAGGACACAGTTCGTTAAGCACAGTGTATATTTGGACCATGGTGAAGCACATGTGATATTGGTACTTGAACACTAGTAAGCGTCTTTTTCGGATCTGTACTTAGGTCCTGACCAGAAGGTCAGGAAGGGTGGTCTTTGCTTCTCCAAATGTCCAAAATAGTGCCTTATCCATCACAAAATCCATATATATCTCATAGAAGAAATTCACAGACATTATTCACTTATTTGTGGACTCTCACAAGACTGGCACCATCACTCTTTAAAATTTRTACCAGTGATGTTATGCTCACTTGGTCATGGAAATTGGGATAAGTGGATGATTTCAGTGTTCAGGTGAGCATTTTTACTCAAATAGAATGCATATGAGAAAGATCTTAAAACACTAGAAGGTTATTCTTGGTTATATTAATCAMAACTCGATACTCAAAGAGCTTTCTTTTTGTTATACATGGGTAATCGCCATGTAAAGAGTTATCTCAGTGTTACTTCTATGAGGTTAGATACCTCTGAGTGGTTCGAGGCTGTACCCTCAGAACTTCTAAAGTCTATAAAGACTATCGCCAAACTAAATYGCAACCAATCAGGCCTGCTGTGAGAGCAGGCACTAGTACTGCAACAGTTGCATGTTTGTTCCCTCTACATGTAGGCAGCATATACAAGAAACTTGCTTGTATGTTGGTGGATGCCAAAGATGCARTGAGTCCTGAAATGAACAAACCACAAAGCCCTTCATACTAGTAGCTAGCACAGCATAAGCTATAGTGTTGTCAGGAAAAGATATGAGTAGGCTTTGTAACTAGCTTGCAGTTGCAATCATAAATTATAGACCTTTCATGGTCTCTTCATATAGTTTAACTTAAAGATTGCAGAATGCATCAAGATGACTTGATTCTGCATTGCATGCTACAGAAATGAAATAGGCTAATATGTAATATCTAATGTATAACACCTGAGAAATTTCTGCTATCCAGGATTTTTATCTAAAGGAACATATTTGCTTGGTTCGTGGCCATGAAAGCCATAGTACAAATGACAAACTTGAACCTAAATTTTAAAGGTATTTTTCAAGGTGCTTTATGAGAGAAGAAAGGTTTACATGTTTTTGCTGAATGTTATTTTCAGAAACAAACACTTTATTTTGTAGTATTATGTATATTGAATACAACACACTGAATATAGCTTTTCCTCCTGAGAGTTTTTCCATTGGTAGCTGCTTATTTTAAATGATGGGGTGACTAAATTGCTCTTCCCATAAATCTGTACAGCTTCACACTACTCCAACTTAGAAWTCTGGGTCCCAGTTTATCACAGCAGTCAAACACCTGTGCTAATGCCTTGGGCATCATAGCTTAAAATTAACTAATCTGTTAAATGGGTACTTAATATGGTAACTTTGGGTTACAGTCATGGTATTCTGTGTTACTGGTGTAATGCCAGGATTTTAGCCACATAGGCTAAAGGACGTATAATTGAATACCTCATTTTTTTTCTGACCCTAACATATCTTCAGTATATTATTACCATGCTATATTATAAGGTTTGTATTCATTTCATAGTTTTGTTGTGAATTCCAAATTTTGCACCCAGAAAATTCTGCTTTTCAATTATTAAGAAAACCACTGAATTTAACTGTAACTATCTATCTGTCTCATCCTGTCCATGTATTACTTTTATTTAAATTTGATTTCTCGGTCAGATCCTAATAACATTGGAACTTGTTTTTTTCGAGGTTTACTAGGGATTTTTTTTTTTTTTTGCCTTTACAGGCTGAAGAACTGTGTATTCATGCCTTTCATTAACTCCAGTTTTTTGTATCAATATTGTTTGAAAGTTCTTAGTCTTTGATTTGTTATTTTGCTTTTAGTACGATGCATCATATTACAGTTCACTTTATCTGGTTATCAGATATCCAGATATGTTCACTTTATCTATTCATTTTATCTGGCTTTCTTTTCTTTAATCCAGGGTTGGGAAGAAACTGTGGATGCTGCCATTTCTTACTTATTAAGAACTTGTTTGTCAAAGAGCTCTAAGGAACAGGCRCTGACTCTCACCAGCGAGTTGTGCATACCTAAAGATACTAGTAGGCTGAAGAAACATATCACCCTCCTCTGTGACAGATTGGCCAAAGGTGGTCGCCTTTCCTTAAGTACAGAGACAACCACTCAGCAAACTGATGTCATGCCAGGTAAGATATGAACTATATGTTTGTAATTCCAAACAYGTATATTATAATTAAGACTAATGTACTTTTGGTTGTGTTATGAATAGGCAGATAATTCTTTTCCATCTCCTGTCAGAAATTGTAGAAAAATCTGGAATTTTTACACAATTTCGATGTTGCACATTTTCAGTAGAGTTGCTCTGCTTTTTTTTTTCTTTTAATCATGAGTAATATGAYGCATTGTATTTCTGTTCTAACCAGTAGTATGAGTTAAATAATAAGATATAATGCATGAATGTAAGTTTTATCTGAAGTTGATCACTTACTACTCTTACAGCACGTACGTATTAATGCAGCAAATGTACCTCACACAGTCACTATGTTTAAAAACTGTACAACTTATTTCTTTGCACTTTTCAACTGAATGTATGTATGTGTGCATTTATACAACATATGATAGAAAAGTGAGGAGTAAAAAAATAAGCTGTGTCCTTGGTAGAGAAATCATTGTGGCTGTATTACCCATTTCATGACATATGCATATGACTAATTACAGAGCAGTGAGAACATTGAATGCAAAAGTCTGCAATTTTAGAAAGTGCCAATCAGTAGATGATGTCTCTCAGAAAGCATGAAATAAAAGACCAAACTAACTTAAGCATGTGTTGAAGTCTGTTTCTTATTTGGAGATGAACATTGAGAAGATTTGGAGAGTCTTGCACAATTATTTAAATGAATGTCGTAGAATGATTTTWAAAAAATATTATCCAAGTTCTTTTTTTAATTCACACTATTTAGTGACAGTAAGCAGCTCTYTTTTGCAGAGTCCAAAGGCTACCATCTTTGTATTGTTGAAAGAAATTTTCTTCCTCTCTTTTTTTCCCCATGGGCCAGATAAATTCTCAGCAAATGTCAGACTCTCCTGATAACTTGGAAATACTATATTTTTTCAGCTTCCATCTCTGGATTAGGGTAGGAGGTTCCTCTCAGACCATATAATCTCACTAGGATCTTTGGCCTCAGTGACCTCCTTCACCTATAGCAGTCTTCACACCTGTAGGCGTGTGTATGCCTGTGTGCCTAATACTTAAAATTAAGAGTTCAGTATTTTGTCTTCACAGATGTTGTTTTTGATCAAGATTGTTGGAGTTGTTTTAATTGTAATTTCCTGTATTTTGTTTTCTTACATTACAATGAATAACTTAGTTCTTGGTTAACATAATCTGAGTGGCCTGTGCAATGTTTCAGCAACTCATTTAGAAGTCCTTGCTTATTACTATGTACAGCCCATCTTTGAATGTGCTAATTGAAATGACTTCAGAAACTGTTCTATTTAATTATTTTCTACAAGTGTTATGCTATGCCCATATCTGGAAAAGGATTTCTAATCACAGGAATTGAAGAGGTGCGTTAGAATAAGTAGCGAATTAGATTTACATTTCTTTTCTTGGTATTTCTTTGCAAGATTTTATTTCCCCATAAARTACACGTTAAGTGTTAATTCATTTGTTAAACTTAGAAAAATTATATTGTTATTGTTTTTCCTTCTAAATATTTTGAGAAGGTGTGAATAGCTGCAGTTCAATTTTTTCCTCCTAAGTTAAGCAATAAGGTGAAAGGATTTAATATGGAAATTCACTTCTGCCTATTGAGTAGTCTCACTGAGCTCAGTGGGACTGCTCACTTTGGTCATGACTAATCCTGATAGGAATAGGGTAAAATTTCTAAGAAGTGTAAACAACTTAGAAGAAATCCTGCACTTGATGAGGGACTTCGAGAAAGCAGTCTATTCATGCTTTCCATATTGTATGCATTAGAGACTAAAATTCAAAAAATTTTAAGCCCACTGTTTTCTATTACATGAGGCCAAACACCAAGAAGGTAAGAGTGATATATTAGAGTGTTTTTTCACGTTGTGGTACACGTAGACAGCTATACTACCTTTCAGAAAAAAAAAAAAAAAAAAGAAAAGAGGAAGCAGTACATTCCAAGCAAAACATAAAAAATTTGACTAATAGCCATTAATAGCCATGTATTGATTAAATGTGGAGCAGGGTTAACAGGTTACATATGGTGAGTAGTGAAAAAGTACTTGTAAGCAGCTGGTTGAGATGTGGCCTAGCAATGTCCCACCCAACATAAACTGTTTTAGCTGTACRTGAAATGCCTTTTGGCCATGATTTACATTAAAATGAATTAAAATCTGTAATCTATATGTAGATTCCAGAAAAGGTCATTTTCAGAATTGCTAACTGTAATGTGCAGCCCTTTCAAATACCAAATCTCCTAATTAAGAATCAAAATTATGACCTGATTGGGCTAACACTTCAGGCTGTCAAAAGAAGATACCATTTAAAGAAACTGTGTTATAAAACTCAGTGTAATTTTCTTATTTTCATTGGGAGTTTAGCCTAGAGTCTGGAGAAGAGGGTTTATACATTGTGCATTTCCTTGTTGAGAAGGCCATGTATTTGGGAAAAGTATGGAGCTAAGATCAAAGATGTATTATATTTAAAAATAAGAAATTTCTTTGTTTATAGGACAAGTCACTGTAATGAAAAATATTTGTTTCCTATGCTTGGAACAGCACAGTACTTAAGACCTTACTTTCTAGCAGGATGTGCTGTATGCACGGGAGGCTTCTTGGGAGAATAGCGATTTTACTGAGGCTTTTAAAACATCCGTTTTTGTTTTGTGCTAGCTGTTTGCATTTTTGAGAAGCGTCAAGGACCCTTCAGACATTACTGAGCTGTAACAGCAACCAGGATTTTAAAAAGTTTAAAAGTTCAAGATGTTGTACCCTGAAATCTAGAGAAATCACCTGAAGCTATGTTGAAACAACTGGTGATTATCTGTAGGTGCACAACTAGTTGAAAAAGTGCATTTAGAAACCAGCTATCKATATTGATAGTCAATCCAAGAATATATGCCTCAGATATGCTGTGGTCTCTGCTGGGTCTGKTTTTATACATTATTTTCCTTAATTGCAGTGATGGAATATGAACATTAAATTTGTAGATTAACAACAGCTAGAAGCAGTTTCAAACACTTTGAAAGAACAATAACTTCAGTGATCTTGATAAATTAGAGGAGTCATCTGAAGTCAGTAAGATTCAATAAAGACTGCAAAGGACTCTAGCAAATAAAAATCAGACAGACAAATCTGAAGTTGAGAAATAATTCCTTAAAGTGTTACCATAGGAGAGGATCTGTGGGGTTATTCTAGACCAGCAACTGAATACAAGTTGACAGTATGATCCTATTAAAAAGGCAAATCCCAATTTGGGGATATAGTCATATGACTTGAATGAGGAAACATTTCTTTTTAYATGAGGAAGCTTCAGTTGAAATTAGAGTAACACAATTTAAGAAAAACTTAGATGAATAGAATTCAGAATAGAGCATAAAAATTATAAATGACTGAAGCAATTTGCTTTCTCTTTCTCCTGGGGGAAGAAGAAAGAGGAGGTTGAGGAGGGACATGACAGTTTTCCAGTGTGTAAAATGCTCTTATAAGGATGATTAAAAGTTAATCATTGGCTAAATGTGATCATAAATTAGTGTACGCCACATCAGGCTGTATCTTGCACTGTGTTGCCTTTGGCAAGGTGCAGATGGCTGGAGCAGGGGAAAGGTGAGTGCTTGGGGAACCATGCCAACCTGCAGTGTGGGTCAAAGCCAGAGAGGTGCCGTGGAAAGGTGCTGTAGACCACCCAAGTTGTCATGTACTCAGTAATGGGTGGGAAAATTTATAGTATAAATCCTGATTACCTGCAGTGAGTAAATTTTGTAGCTTTTCAAGGTCACTTATAATATCAATGAATTTTGCAGGATTGTTTTGATAACCTTAAGCAGTGTCAGCTGTGGCTGTTTAGAGACTTGTTTTAAGTCTTAGTCTGATTGGAGCTCRGCAGTACTGCACCACCCATATTTTGGGTTTCTCACAGCTACTCTCTGTCTAGAATGTGACCCTGCTTTTCTTGTAGTAGTCCCTGATGTACAAATCTCTCTTGCAAGTTGCGTCTGTATCAGTTCAATGCTCTGGTCAAGAGGGAAAAAAAATCAATCTTTTTCACAGCAAGGATTATCTTTAAATTAGGACTTTGTTTTTCTCTCAGCCATCTTCTTCCTCCCTATTTTTTTTCCTTAACCAAACTTCAATTATTTTTTTTCTCTATTTTGGTTTGAATAGAAGATCTTTGTATTGTGCTTTGTCAATTATTTTAATAGTTGGAGCACTAGAGAAACTGTTATTTATTTAACCTGCAAATCAGTTACTGTGAATACTGTGCCATTGAAAAGCCTGTGCCACGGAATACCAAAGATGGTCATTTTCTGAGGTCAAACTGAGTCTTCAGAACAGAAATGATGCAGGAATATTTTGTATACAGGAAATAGAATTTGCAGATATTTTCCTGTCAATATAGTATTCAAGATTTGTACAAAGGTAGAGCCAGAAGGCACTCCAACTGCCTAATGGTCCCCTCTGTGTTGTGGCTAGGTAAATGTATCCAGAATATCCTTGGCAMGTATTTATCTAAACTGTCAAGCACCTTGCACAAGGTTGAACAATATCTCTTAATAGCTTGTATGTCTGATTCTCCTTATAGGAAGGTTTTCCTAAAACTTAATTTATGTCATCTTTCCTGCAATCYAACTTGTTTCTTGTGATCCTAATATAGAAGGTAGATGTGGCAAGCAATGCCACYTCTTTATAATTGTTTCAGCTTTGCAAGATTGTTATTAGATCTCTTCAGGACCTATTCCTATTTAATACTAATTGTGCCCAAGTTCTTCTAGTCCTTTTCAGGATGATTTTTCTATCCTCCTTATTCTTTCTGTTTTCCAAAATGGAAAGAATGCCAGGTCTAATTGTAAAAACATGTGCTTTTAAGTTACTACAAGAGCAATATTCATTTTTTATATCAAACATAAACATTGCTATAGAATTTTAGTACACAAAGAATGTTCTATAAAAAGACTAATAATAACTTGCTCACTGATTACAGTTTGAAAACTTCTCTTATAACTTAAGTATTGTGGGCTGTAGATCACTGTGCTCTGATAGTTTTGTATAGTGCTCTGTATGGATGCAGAGAAACTTATGAAAGGGCTAATTTGTTCTTAGTCATACATGTCAGACAAATCTTATCTCCACAGAGGCCTACCATGCACTATGGAATGTTATTCTCACTTAAAGTGTTTTCCATATATTTTATGTAAAAACGTAAAACTTTTTTTCCTTATGTAACCATTGAAACATACTGGATTTAGATACTTTTTCCTAATGTATTTTGAATATATTGTGTATTCATTAAGCTTTATAGCAATGCTTATTAGAGCTATGTAAGGAAAAGTATAATTTTATTCACAAAGCTTGCCATGTGCTATAAGTACTACAAGGATTTTATGTACCTGAGGACTGGTAGATACTGACTGATGGAATTAGTAGTCCACTGAAGTCCGTGGAAACTTTGTCATTGGCCATGTTAGATTGAACATATTATCTGTGATTTTTGTAATATTCCTTGTCTCTTTCCACTATTTCATGAAGGAGAGTAACATTTACAAAAAAACCTTATGTGACCTGGAAGACATCTGAAAATAACTGGGGATCTCAGGAATCTAAATCTTAATAAAAGTGCCTAATTCTTACTGAAAATCAGGTTACTGAGGACTTTTTCTTAAATGTACCTGGAGATTTTAAGGCATGTTTATAAATCACTGCAAGATGATCCATTCCCATTGACCTGAGTGTTTAAAGTGCTCTTAAATAGGAAATTGGCACAAACTCACTTCAACTATTACAATGGAAACTCTAACTCTTTTTTTCTAGCTTCCTTGAAATCGTATAGATTGATCATATAAAGTATCTTAAAAGGAAGATTTCCCCTGGAAGCGAATTCTTTATTGAAGGCTGAAAAAGTATTTTTTTTTTTCTCATCTGAGATGATATTAACAGATTGAAGTCTGCATTTAAGCAGAAAGATAAGATACATTTGTAACATTTTGGGGTATTTTGAAATTACTTGATTCAAATGGCAGTATAGTTAAAGTATCACATATATTAACCTTTATCTCCTTAAGTGCTCAAAACTCATATAGACATTTTTATCTGATCTGAGAATTATGTGTGTTTTTATTTTAACATGGTATGTATTTTTTGTTCTCTTTCCCTGTAAAACCCAGGGTTCATGTATCCAGATAAAGATTTCTTTGTGGGAGGAAGCTGTGCATTAAAGCAAATCTGCCAGTGTTTGTTTCTCTCACTTTCAAAGATCTTCAGCTTTTATTGAAACTAAAACAGACCAATCATCACTGTATCTCTTTTTCAAACTTTCCCTACTTTCTCTCCCTTGGCAAAGGCAAGCATAAACATTTGGTAAAATGTGTACTTTTTCTCTCCTCTTTCTAGTTCATCCTTCTAGTATGGCTTCTCTTTGTTCAAGTTTCTCCATCTTTCCTCAATTATTTCCTCTTCCAGCTTACTTTTTCTTGTTTTTCTTCATTTTGCTTCACTAGTTTCTTTCACTGTACTGTGCCCTTTGAAGTTCATGCGACTAGATAGTTTTGTTCACTGTGATAGTCAAGAGTAAGTAACCTTATCGCTAGCCACCTGAGAGTGCAAATGGCTGTGACTGTGAGAAGGAGCAGTGAAGGACAGGAGGACCATTTTCCTGGTYGACCGGAGCTGTGCCAGCATCAACTTGGGTGGCCAAAAGGAGTAATTGTAGAGGAAATTCTACCGGACTGGTGTGGGCCTATCAGGCAATRAGACTCTAGCAAGGTTTGACAAAGGCGTAACAGAAACTAAATCCATAAATACCGTGATCATTGTGTACTTCTGTATCCAATTTGTGCAGCTCTGTGCAGGCTGAACTGTTGAGCCAGTTTAAACATAATTTCCTTCTCTCTAGCTAATTGCAGATAATAATCACATAAGAAAATAATAAGAGCAAAGAAGTTGTCATAGCTCTTACATCCCCTAACTTTGCCATGCGCTTTTGTTGCGTTGTGTCATGCCAGCTACTAATGAGACATGATATGGTGCATAATGCAACATGATACAGTGGTGTAACTGTAACGTGACTTTAAAATATCCACTGTGAACTTCCATTTCTCCACACTTAAAATATTTTTACAATAATTTACCAGCTGCTCATGATGAACAGTTTTATCTTAATTTAAAAGCCTAGAAATAAGCAAATAATAACATATCAAACCAACATTTTAAACAATAACATATCAAATATTTTAAACAAACTATTTGGGTTCTATTTTGAGACTAAAATATGCCTCTTGCTCCAAAAAGCTGTTTTACTGAAAAGGAAGGGGAGTAGCAAATCATTAGGGAGAAATTGGGAGTGCTTACAGCAACGAGATCTTGTGGTTGCTTAAGAAAGGCTTAAGAATAGCTTAGTGGAGCCAGAAACACAGATTCTTTGGCTCTCTGATACGAATCTTTACTCTTTATAATTTTTATTTCCATTATAACTTTCCATTGTTTTAGAAACTTTGGTAATTTAATTCTATGAAAGGGAAAATTGAGCTATGCAGAAGTTAAGTGACTTGCCCAAGGTAATACTATGAGCCAATAACACCTGCATAAATAGAATTCAAGTATAATGCCTCTCAATCTTATATACATTCAAGTATAATGCCTTAGCTGCTACGTACAGTTGTTTTTATGTATTTTATGGTTAAAAGACAGGTTACAAATTTAATAGATTTTTGTAAGCCAGCTTGCCTGCAGCCTATTGCTGTATCATTCTGTGATCATATTTAAAAATGGAAAAATGAATATCAGACAGAGGAAGAGAGGGAGGAAGAGAGTCTCAGGAGGTCTTTAATTTGCATGAATTTAGTCAAATTCTATCAGCCTGCTGGAATCAGTTGACAGCTTTCTTCAAGTGGTTGATTTTTAGAGATTGCATAAAAAGCAGTAAAACACTTATATTTTTTTTAAATTGAAAATAAGGACCTGATAGAAAATAAATGCAGTTTTTCGGGACATTTTGTAGCTCTTGGTTTGATTGGTATGTTGTATGTCTCATTTGACTATTTCATCTTACATGTGTGACTTTTGTAAATATCCATTTTTTCAAAGTTCYCCTATTGTGACAAGAAGCAAGACAAAATGGAAGGGGGTAGCAACACACATGTTCATGCAGGATAATGGTAGGCTTTTTAATATTGTTGGGAAACTCCTGTCCTCGGCTGATACTATAGCTGGCAAAAAAAACCAGAGAGTAAAGGAGTTTAAAGGTTAAGATGACTAAAACAGTAACATTTAAAAAATGAATAATCGAAAGGGGAAAATGTCATGCATAATGAATAAAAAAGAAATCCCACCTGAGATTTGGGATTCGTTCATTTGTTATACTATGAAATTTAGCTGGCAGCATTGCAATTCCAACTTGTCTCATCTAAGTACAGTTGGGATCAACACATTAGTGCCTTGGTGCATAGAATCCTATTGCTGGCTCTTTGCATTGAAATCCATTAAATTTTAATATGTTCTGCTTGAATATAAGTGGTCACAAATGATTCATAATGTTGAGGTAAGTTTTTGATGAAAATAATTGTTTGTTGAAAGAATTTCCCCTAATGATCATGCTTATCATTGAGCTTCATGTTCTTTTTCTTTTTGTGTCCTTGAGAGAGCACAAGCAGAAGTTAACTTCTCTAATCCGCACTAACAAGTTAATTGCTTAAAATTATGGAATAGCAGTATGTTGCTGAAGGAAAAAAATGTATAGCTCCTTGCCTTCCATTTTAGAAAACTCAACATCAGTAAGTAAAATAAAGAAATAAATAAAGCCTAGATAGTTTTTTAGGGGGTTGTAACAAATGATGTAACCTATTTTTATAGAAAGCCAAATGTTTACTATAATACAACATTATCCTTTTATTTGAAAGTATGTTACTAATGAGGAGTCAGTCTTGCATGTTCGGTCATCCTTTGGGTTTCCATTTAACAGGTTTCCCTTGGTTCTGTTAAGTTTGATTTTCTGTGATGTTTCAAGAACCTGTATGACAGAGAGTGAGCCTTAATAGTAATATATGAGTTATAAGTATTTGAAGAGCAGAATTAGCCGTGCACTTTAGATGACATGTTCTTTCTCCTTTCCAGCCACTATTTATGACAAATAACACTAGCACARAATTACAGCAATTATCTACTTTTCATAAATACAGCCTATGACAAAGCATGTTTATCCACAAGAAGGTATTGGGAAAGAGCAATTACAGAGGACTAGGAGGAAAGGGAGAAGAGATGATTTACAAGTCCTCCCTCTTTTCTCTTTAAAATGCTGAGAGCACAGGTTCCTTGGGAACCTCCACATTTTGTWGGTTTTTTGTTGTGTTGGTTTTTTTTGTGCAGTATTTATCTTAAGTTGACTATAAGCCTTTCTTTTAACATCATATATAGCTCAAGCCAGAATATGTTAGTGGCTTTCTCCTCAGTTTGTTGGGASTAGAAGTAATATCCTTGAGTCAACAGAAACAGATGTTTGCACATCAGGTAATRCTATGACGTATTGATCTCAGACATTTTGCACTTCTTACTCTGTTTTCTGAAACAGATTGAGTAAACCTGATTCTTCTCTTACAGTGTAATAAATTAGAGATGTTGTAACTGGAGTGGGTACTGTTCCACTATCCTAAACTACTTTGAGCAAGTGAACACAGACTGAGTTTATCTGCATGATTTTTTGCATGAGCCTACCACTTTTGAAGGGAAACTCTACTCCATGTTTTATGTAGTCCTCAGAATTTAAAAAAATCACTTGAACTATGATGGTATTGATGTACTTTTCTCAATATTCTAGCCTTTTTAAAAGTAAGTAAAAATGTTTGTGTGCATGTTGATTTCTTTATTTACTTATACAATTGCATGATTGAAAAAAAAAAAAAGAATGAGTCCCTGGAACTCCATGGTGATTAGCAATGCAAAGCCACATCTACATCACTAATACCAATTTGTAATGTATTTGCTCTTCCAGATTGCCATAAAGGAGTCTAATAAATCTAAAACTAGTGAAAATTTCATATTTTGTACATGCAGAATTGATTTTTCAATTACTTCAGACTGTTTTAGGGCCTAATCCAAAACTTGATGAAATCTATGGGAGTTTTTCCATGGACTTCAGTAAGCTTTGGCTTCGGTCCCTGGTTTTCATTTTTTCAGATAGATTTGCCAAAAATCTGCAGAGAACTAGGCACTTGGAAAGGTTTTACTTGCAAAGTACAGCTGGTTGATTTGCACACAGAAAAATTCCCAATGCTTTTTGAAACAGAAAGAAATATTTTTAAGGACTTATAACTTTAGTAGGTAAAAGAACTTCACTTTAACATTTAAAGCAGAAGTTACTTGGAGTCCTAGACCAAACGTGACAAATTCTGTACCAGAAAGATTATATTTAAAATGCATAAATTCATGATAACAGAGCTTAAAAATGACAAATTACTTTTTTTTTTTAGGTCGTAGGTTTAAGAGAGCTGAGACTGTCTGCCTTAATAAAGGATATTTCTTACTACAACTAAAAACTACACTACAATTAAAGAATAATTTGCCGAGGTTAACTACACCACTTTGAGAGACAAATCTCAAACTTCAGGAAGAGAATCAGATCTGTGCAGCTCCACAGGGAGGGTTACACTACCTCTAGGTGGTTGGATCAGTGTACCTAATAGAAGTGAGGGACAGACTGAGTTTTTAGAGATTATATGGCATGATCTCTGCCTGAGCAAGGCATATCCCTTTGGATAGCAACCTAACCTGAAAGTAATGGTGTTTCAAGGCAGTGTGTTGGGTTATGAATGGCAGTCATTGAGGAGCAGAATCTTTTGCCATTCCCCATTTGGTTTTTGAGCAATCATCTTTAGCATCGATAGGACACAGATCTGGCTGYAGTAAAGCTCTTCAATAGCTACATTGTGAGTTGCCAGAGACTCTGGCCCGTGATCTGATTGCTTTTTCACAGGGAGAGTAAGCATGGACCTCATCTTGAATCTGAGTGCTTGAGAGTGTTACAAAGTTGTACAGAGTCAGTATTGAATTTACATTATTTTTCTTATTTTTTAAAGAAGTATACCATTTTTGAAGTCACAGTTTTGACTGTACCTCTTTGTGAGCAATCAGCTTTCCAATAGCCTTCTATGRTGAATGACTGGCTGGGTGGGTGAGGGGAGAACACTGGACATTGGGTACCTTGACTTCAGCAAGCTTTTGACACTGTCTCCCATAACATCCTACTAGATAAGCTCAGGAAGTGTGGGTTAGATGAGTGGACAGTGAGGTGGATTGAGAACTGGCTGAAAGGCAGAGCTCAGAGGGTTGTCATCAGTGGTGTGGAGCCTAGCTGGAGGCCTGTGGTGAGTGGYGTCCCCCARGGCTCAGTACTGGGTCGCATCCTGTTCAACTTCTTCATAAATGACCTGGATGAGGGGACAGAGTGCCTCCTCAGCAAGTTTGCTGATAATACCAAGCTGGGAGGAGTGGCTGACACACCAGAGGGCTGTGCTGCCATTCAGAGAGACCTGGACAGGCCGGAGAGCTGGGCAGAGAGGAACCTCACGAGGTTCAACAAGGGCAAGTGCAGAGTCCTGCACCTAGGGAAAAATAACCCTGGGCACCAGTACAAGCTGGGGGCTGACCTGCTGGAGAGCAGCTCTRCAGAGAAGGACCTGGGAGTGCTGGTGGATGACAAGCTGCCCATGAGCCAGCAATGTGCCCTTGTGGCCAAGAAGTATCCTGGGGTGCATTAGGAAGAGTGTTGCCAGCAGGTCGAGGGAGGTGATCCTGCCCCTCTGCTCAGCCCTGGGGAGGCCTCATCTCGAGCACTGTGTCCAGTTCTGGGCTCCCCAGTACRAGAGAGACATGGAGCTACTGGAGAGAGCCCAGCGTAGAGCTACAAAGACGATCAGAGGGCTGGAGCACCTGCCCTACCAGGAACAGCTGCAAGAGCTGGGCCTGTTTAGCCTGGGGAAGAGGAGACTGAGGGGGGATCTTATCAATGCCTGTAAGTACCTGAAGGGTGGATGTCAAGGGGAYRGGGACAAACTCTTTTCAGTTGTCCCGTGTGACAGGACAAGAGGCAATGGGCAGAAATTGAACCACAGGAAGTTCCGCCTGAACGTGAGAGTGACGGAGCACTGGAACAGGTTGCCCAGAGAGGCTGTGGAGTCTCCTTCTCTGGAGATCTTCAAGGCCTGCCTGGATGCAACCCTGTCTATCATGCTCTAGGTGCCCCTGTTGAGCAGGGAGGTTGGACTAGATGATCTCCAGAGGTCCCTTCCGACCTTACTGATTGTATGATTCTATGATTCTTTGAGTCTACTCATGAATCTGGTGTGGGTGGTTCAGCCAGTGTTCATATACTAAGCCAAGGTCCATAAATTYGTGTTTCCCTTTCCCTTGAATGTATTCAGATTCACCCAACTCTAACACTTTGATCTGGCATTAGAGCTGTAAAAATCTAATGAAATCAAACATGAGGCGCTTCATGATACTGACAGACTGACACATTGATATGGGACAAGGAAAAGCAAAAAGCTATGTAAACTTGGATTACAAAGGTTTTCATTTGGTTCAGTTGTATCTTAAGGCAATCTTTCCTTGATTAGAATGTTGCTAAAACACTAATAAAAAATAATGTGTAGTTAACCAAACAATTATAAAGCAGGCTTTTGTAGGACTATAAAAACTTTCAGCAAACTGGTGAAAACTGCAGGCTTGAGAGTTTCATGTGATTAACATGGAAGGATGCATCTCTGAGTGTTTGCAGTATACTGTAAGTGCAAATACCACAGCTGCGTGCGTTGCCAGTTGATCTCTGTGATTTGATGAAAGATGTGCTTTATTAATTCTGACCTTAACCAAAGCTTGACTATTATTCCACTTGAGAAAAACTAGTTAACTAGAAATTTGTTATCACTGAAAGTGGTGTTACTTCAAAGTTGGGATATGATTAGGGGGATGTTCCACTGTATTAATTGAGTTTCCATTTTAATGACATACTGTCTTCAATGTAACAATAAGCAGCTGTGCCACACTGCATTTCAAAGAACATTTACTCAGCCCTTAAATTTGCCATTAGAGATCAAAGGGAGGATCTGATGTGTATGGATGATGAAGGATGCCTTAATTCACATGGATGGCTGAACAGAAATAGTGCAGCTAGAGGGTAATAAATATTATGAACAGCCTTTTTTTTTTGTTATGTAAGTTATGTGGTGCTGAACTATATTAAATTTTATAGCTGCACTGAGAAATCTTTCATGATATATTTTTAAACTGTGTCAGAGTACTGATAAGCATGTGTCTCTTAGTATTTATATTTTCAAATGGAATTTTGAGTTAAAGTTTTTTTTAGTAAAAAGAATTGCTGATGACATTTTTAAAAGCAGTTTAGAAATAAACGGATGCTTATATGTAAGAATTAGTGGAGATTTCAGAGTGAAGTCTGTGTAAATGGTCAGATTGATTCCTTCTGATCTTATAATCTATTTAGATACGTTTAGATTAGTAGCTCTTCTTGGTTTTGTGCTCTCTAAGACTGAGAGTGTC
>NW_028185040.1:286690-378686 GCF_003343005.1 Rhea americana | reverse complement strand
CTTTTCTTTTCTTTTCTTTTCTTTTCTTTTCTTTTCTTTTCTTTTCTTTTCTTTTCTTTTCTTTTCTTTTCTTTTCTTTTCTTTTCTTTAAGCAAAGTAGTCATTAGGCGTATTAAGTTGCTGTTTGAGGATACTTAAATGAAGTTATAAACTGGCATTCTCATTTGAATCAGGTCACTGATAAAGCAGACAATAATGTGACAGAAGTTAAGCACGAGATTGCAGTCAGTGGAGTATATTATGCTGCTAGAGATACTGTGTCAGATTACTTGCAAAATGGTTGGGAAGAATGGAATTCTATAGAATAATGTGAAGTCGAATCATCCCAGAAGTCTTATGAGAGAAGTAAAGAGGTTTGGTGAGAGCTGTGTTGCATATTACAGACAATAAAATCATAGGAGCATAGAGAAATCCAGTCGTTCGAGCTAGAAGTCTTTTTGAAAGTATAACAGGCTCTTATGATGCCTGTGGCAATAAACTGCCCTGTTTGCGTACAGAGGCACTGTATCAACAGAATTAATTACTTTGCGATACTTTCCAAGTCTGAGATCAGTTCATCAGTTCTGTTTGATTATTTTGTTCAACTAGTTTTTGAGGGAAAAAATGCTTGTTGTACRATCTTCTTACAGCAGATTTCCCAAATATTTCACAATAAAAGTTACAGGTATCTTTCTGCCAAAAAAAGGCCTTTATTTTTGGTTCCATTTGCAGCATATATAAAACACCATTTTACTCTGGTTCAGTGTAAAATTGATTCTCATRTGGATAACTTGATTCTGTCTGACTATTGAATTGCAAATATATGCAATCATTTTGATTAGTATAGTTATAGGATATATTATAAGCAATGTGAAGAAATACAGAAGGCGTTATAATACTCATGCGTAGTCTACTCTCAGTGTCAGTATGTGCTATGTAGAACATGATACTCCTTTGAATATTTGCTCTGTGGTTCACTGAAATGTAGGAAGCTTTCTGTAACACATCACTGTCAAACAGATAAAATACTTCACTTTGTGGGTCAAACCTGTCCTCTTCTAATGCAGGCTTGCCACTTCAGCAGGTGGGATCATGAGTGGTTGGTAACGAGTGGTGAGAGAGTGATGATTATTTATTTGCAGACCAGCAATAAGGTTATACTATGGAGAGAGTATTTTCCACTAGCTGTCCTGGTCCTTCTGGCTCTCTGCTAAGATGAAGGAAAGATCTTTGTTGTTTATGCTGTTTGATTATGTTGTAATATTTTTGGCAAGTCAACAGTTTCAACCTTGGTAGAATGAAAAATGAATATTTACAGAGGTATATACAGTTTAAAACTCGGCATGACAGGTTGCATTAAGAAATTCTAGGTTGGCACAGCACTCTAGTCCTTCTGAACAGTGAAATAATTGTTTTGATCAACAAGATAAAGGTGAAATCCTGGCCCTCTTGAAGACACTGGGAATTTTGCCATTGACTTAATTCAGCCAGGATTTATGTATGTTACTGTTTTACTCATATTCACCTAGTCGATGCTAACCTACAGGCTTAGCAGAGGACATAACAGAGTACTGTGTAAGTTCTCTTCACAGGTTGAATTTACTCCTTCAGGTAGGACTTCATTGGGTGTTTGGACAGAAAGGAAGGAACAGGTGATGTTTTTCTGCTATTATCTACTGCAGATTTAGTGCTAGTAAAAAGGAAAACACAAGTACTGAATTATATTTTGAGAGGATTGTAAAAGCCTTATTTTTTTGTGCAATTTTGGCACAATGAGGAGAATGCTATTCTCTTGTCTTCATGGGATAAAAAGTATAGAGAAAATACTAAAATTAAATTGATTTGTTCTTATTTATTTCCACTGAGTTCTGTGTAAGATGCATTCAGTGTGCATGTTCCAAGCCCTTTATAAGTGCTGTTAACCATTACCATAAAACGTGCATTTAAAATATTAAGCTTCCCCTAGTATTTATTCTTTTGGTTGAATTCTTCAAATGAGGAGAAGCTAAAAAACTTGAGGAAGAGAAGTAGTACAAAGAATTTAATGTGCCTTGTTAATTACAACAAGAAGTAAATCAAATACAAAGAATCTAATGGTACTTTATTGCTTACAACGTAGGCTGTAACAAAGAGGACCCCCAGAGTAATYGGTTCTTAACAAATTCAGCCAATTAACCAGGGCTCAGAAAATATCACAAGTGTTAGAGGATTCACAGGATAAAATGAACAGCCTGCTGTAAGTAGCCTTTCGTATTTGAGAAAGTGCAGGTGATGCTGCAACGTGTATAATATTTCCATAGTCAATAATAGCTAAAAAAGAATTATTTAACAATCCATATCCTTGTGTGTGCACTTAAGCTATGGGTAGATCGATTAAAAAAAGCATTAAGCCTGGTGCCAGCTGAAGTTATTGTACCTACATGCTATTTGACTACATAACGGAAACTGAATCTGGATTTCAGTGACCCTATTTAGACAAATCATTTTCTAGGCAATGTCTTTTCCAGTCTCTGCTTTAGTCCTGGGTCATTTGGAAAGGGAAAGCCTATACTCTGTTTGTAGGGTTTCTTGTTTAGTATTTCTAACAAAAAGAATTTTTTGGCATGTGAGAGAAGTATAGTTAATRTGTTAATGTAAATGTTTTAGTAGTTAATAACAATAATCATTTAATMCTTTTATCTTTTATTTAGTGTTACTGTTACCAGAATCTATTTGTGAAATGGTGATTAGCATACATATAATATTATATCAGTAGGTGGGAGTATTCTCCAATAATTTGTCAAGGTAGCACTGTAATGGTCTTTCTGGGAAGAGTGGATGAGCAGGAGCACAAAGCCTGCACAGCTCTGCCCTGCTGTATCGATTCTGTTCCCTGCTGGAGGCTGGGGCAGAACTGGGTCATTCCAAGTGTATGTGTACCTCTTCTTGGAGGTGGCAGAAGAGGTAATGGATAGAAGTTGGAACACTGGGAAATCCTGTTAGATATAATATGGTAAAATTATTTTTGCTGTGTCAAATTCTGGAATGGGTCATGCAGAGAAGTTGTGGAATCTCCCTCTTGGAGATATTCGGAACTTGACTGAATATGTTCCTGAGCAACCTGATCTAGCTAAACCTGTTTTGATCAGGAAGTTGGACTAAATGACCTCCAGAGGTCCATTGTAACATAGCATGATTCTCATATGTTCAAAATATGAAATATTTTTACTTTTAAAAATGGATATGCAGGACGTTGCACAAACCAGTAAAAATAGCTCTAAAACCTTATTTTTTTATCTTTTCTTTCTTTTTATTGATTGTTGTGACTGGGCAAAGTAATCTGTAAAAGTCCGTCATTTCAATTCATTCTTTTCTGCAGTTTTAAGTTACTTGACTAATGTTTTTATTGTATATCTCGAATAGCATGTTTGTTCCTTTAGTCATCAGATTGCTTTCTTTTGCTTATACCCTCCTTGAAGATGGTTGTAYGGGTTTCTAAATTATACTTTATTTAAACTATATGTTACAAGATTTACGTTTAATTTACCATAGACTTTGTTCAGCTTATACTAATGTTGGACAGATACAATAAAATTATGTTTTGGAATTGGAGGGAAGGGGCTGCTATTGTCATACAACTTTTACCTTGTATTTTAGCAGATTTTAGGGTATTCTGTCATAGTTATCAAAATTGTTTTTAAAATGAATAATCCCTCCTCCTACTTGAGGTAAAAGACGATCCTTAGAAATTAGAGAGTTGATCTAGAGAGTTAAATAAAGCATACAGCATATAAATAGCTGATTGAGAGCATCTCCTTATTCCACTTGCTTGGTGACTTACTTAATTTAGTATTTTGGACAGTAGCAGCACTGTCAACGTTCTTAAAGGATGAAATAGTACAGTTAATCCTGTTACTTCCCATATAAAAAGCCACTTTGTTTCAGACTTGGTTTTTTATTATAAAAACAGACATTGCTTTACCAAAAAGAAACAGGTTGGATTTGAACATAGTTCTCTTTAACTATCCTTTATCTTCTAGTGGATGTAATTCATCTGATGACATTAGCCAAGTTAAATCTCTCCCTCCTGTCTGAAAAGCTTAGTGTCAAGGTTCTCCCAAGTGGTAAGAGATTTTTGGGAGCACAGTTTCTCATATCTATAGATGCCTGGTTTTCAGGCAAAAAGTATTATACAAAATATTTGCTTCTGTGAATTGTTAAGTCTTTCATTCTTAAGCAAGAAGAAATATCCAAAATAACTTCAGTAAAGGAATATCAATTTTATTTTTCAGTTTTATCATTTTCATAACATTTAGACACCATTGTTGTTAGAGAATTTGCATGTTGATTTACACATTGATGTGTGGTGATATTGAAAATCATGAAATTCTATCCACTTTCTCAAATAAAATTTGCTGAGTAAGAAGAAATTTTTTTAATGAGAGAGAAATTTGTGTCTGCAGGAGATATAAAGTATTATATGCAGTTGTGTCCTCCAAATAAGCTAAATTGTGGTTCCTTTTAGTATGATACAATTAAAAGGTACCTTTTTGTTTCAGAAATCTAAAAGTTGTGTATTGATGGTCATGGCCTTTTTAACTTTCAGTTGTTCTTTGATTTGCCAAAATAATGATGTTTGCTGCAGGCTTCTGCACAGCAGAAAAATACTCAGGTTCTGTCTCGATATGGTCGTGTCAGGAACCATCCTGTTCTTTTTCTCCTAAAATCAGTTGCATGTTTTAGCATCATGAAAAATTGACCTAACATAAGATAACATTTGGATTAATTGCATCAGTGGACTAGATAGTAAATAAAGTATTAAATACTAAGGGGATTAAGATAAATATAAGACATTTAAGTGACTTATTACAATATTGAAGCAAAGACAATTCATAATTAACATTTGGTTAGTTCTTAGCTCCCAGTACAATTGCTGAGAAAGCAGAAGGTTACAATGTACAAAAATAATACACAAGTTACAATATGCTGTCTTCAATATATGCAACAGAAGAGCATATTTCCTGAGCAGAGGTTGTATTTCAGGTGTGGAAGGGAACTTTTGGAAGATAAAATGGAGGATATTCTTTTTCTCTTAACAACGCTTTGATTTCCTAGAGTTCTCCATTGGGTACCCAAAGGAACTTCACCAGATATATGTTCACTGTGTTTATTTCGGTAATGTTAGAAAAGGATGCTTGTATCTCTGTTTATTTCATTAATGTGTCTGATCTTTTTCCAAGTAGTATCTGGAGATACAGAACAGCAGCTAGTTCTTTAGCCTCTTACAAATTTAATGTCTGATTATTTGTACTGAATTTCTGCATGTTGCATTTTTTGTATTTTATGGTTAGATGTCCATCCAAATATAAATACATAAAGTTTGCTTACCAAATACCTTAGAGAACTAGAATTGTCAAAACTACACTTCTTAAGTATTTCACAGCATCACTGCTTGTTTCAGCAAAAGATTCCAGAATCTTTACATTTTTTTTTATTTTCCATTGAGAACTAGTTGATTATTTGCTACAATTAATTAAAGTAAGCAAATAATCTTTATTTTATGATGAAGAAATTTATGATTCAGAAACACTGAAGTTCTGTATTAGAATGATGTAGTTTAATCCCATTAAATTAAAACAACAGTGGAGTTGTTTACTCCCACTCGTTCTGTTTGGGGGCTCTTTAAGACCCTTGCTCTTCTAGTGAGTCAGAAACCTTCTAATTTCAACTCAAAATTAATTAATGATCAGTTCCTTCTTGTTTCAAGTGTGTCCTTTATTTTACCTTACATGAAAGATTTCTGTCCTAATTATATTATTGATAAAGATGAGCCCATTCTGTTTCCAGTCCTCTTGGCTTAGAAAGAGTGATCCCTTACTCTCTTATCCTTAAGACAGGTTGCTTCTATATCATCATAGTAATCTTTAACTGCATTTGTTTCAGATTTATTTAATCTTTCGTGAGCATGGTAACAAGAACTGAACACAGCATTCCAGATGTCTCACCAGTGCCGTGTTCAACCCAGATGGATTTCAGAATTGCATTTACCTTTTTCATGGTCATCACAATCACACTGGGAGACTGTATTGTATTGTATCGTATTGTATTTTTTAATTTTGACCACTTCTATGACTTTCATATCTTTTCTGTTAAGGCAGCTGCAGTTGGTATTGAAATCTGATCCTGGTGGTCTATAGCTAAAGTTTGACACTACTTTCAGTAAACCATTTTTTAGTCCTTTTCCAAATTAACCATTTCTAGTGCTACTCTTGGCATGGCACATCACATTGCTGCTATGAAGTATTACTGTACCATTTTTAATTTTGTATTTCTAAACAGGATATGTCTTGCAGTATCTGCCTTTGGGTCCCAATCGCTATTCCACTGTCTTCTGTTATCCACATTATATCTGACTTTGCATCTGATGTCAGTATTTCTGTTCCTCTTTTCTGTTGCCCAAACTCGCATGTTACCATCTGAAATGCTTTTTCTTTCATTTCGTTCTCTTTCCTACCTGGATAATGAATAAGCCTTTCGTTATGCATCTTTCTGATTACTGTTGCAAGGCTGTCTCAGTATTCCAAAAGACCTTGTGCAGCAAATCCTCAAGTGGCAAATTTCCTTATCAATTATTACATATTCACAGCTGAGACAAAAATCCTGATTTGAATAACCCCTATTTCTGAGTTTTCTCTCATCGTTAATGACTTGTTAATATTATTGTGCCTAGGTCAATATTTCTCCATCTTCTTGAGGGTAGTTAGTTATTTCTGCCTCCAAACTAATGAAGGTCTTGAAGGTTTGAGGTGCAAATGTACGGCAGAGCACTTGGAAACGCTCATAAGTTACAAAACTGCAAGCAAACCACAAATATCTGCTGTCTCTTCAAATTTTATCTACAGGAAATTAGGACATACTCTTTCTTCACTAGTAAGTCCCAGATTTGTGTGTGTATATGTATACATGCATATGCATATAGACAGTGTGCATGTATATGTCTGCATGCATGCATCTCTACCAAAGGGAGCATTACCTGGTTAATTTTTAGATGTAACTAAACAAGTAATTTCTAAAGATCTACCTACCTTACCACTGCACATTACTGAAACAATACAATAAATACAATCTCAATGTGTTACTAAAAACATCTTTGCTGCAATTAATTATATATTTTGTAGGTACATATGGATATATACATGCACAAAATGAATTTATGTATGTAAACCAAACCAATAGCAGCAAAACCCTTGCACATTCTCTAACTCCCCCAAAAGGTATCAAGTTGAGCTTACATTGCTGAAGGAAGAAAGTTATGTTGCAAATATCTTGATGACAGTGGATTCTGTAACTTCTGGTGCTGCAGTATTTAAACATTTGAAGGAAAATCCTGTATAGCTATGCTAAATGCAACTGCAGTTAGAGAGACAGTGAATAAAAGAGGGAGAGGGCATGAATCCCAGTCAGAAAGCACCAGGTGTTATGTTAGACAGTGTACTTCCAAAAAATTACAATGATTTGTATTGTTCTGGTATTTTTCAAGGGTTGCTATTCCCCTTGAAAAGCCCTTGTTATAAACCAATTTTTTTTATACTGTTACATAAAGGAAGATGGAAGTCCTCCAAGCACTACACAACTGAATAATAATTACATCTCCCAACACACATCAGAACACAAAGAGCACATTTTTCAACTAGTCCAAGCTCACCAGGTGAACGGGTTGTTGGATGAAACAGTAGATTTAAGTGGTTGAAGCGCAACTGTCTTTATTCATGTGCTGTTCATAGTGAGTAAAAAATGAATTTTGGTAAATGTTAAATGGCCTTATATAGTTTACTGTTATTCTGTGCTCAGTCCTGCTTTGGTAAGGGCACTACTGAACGTTCATTTTGATTGTGTTCTTGGCTGAGTGTCCGATAATGCTCCTTTAACAAAAACAGCTGTTAGATCTGTTCTTAGCAGTGTGTTCCCAATGCCATTCCTATGACTTGCATACCACATGCACCAACCACATCCTGGAAAAATGGCCAAGATAATTTGACAATTTAAATGGCATAGCTACTCTCATAAAGAGATTGTACTGTGAAAGTACCCTGGGCTTCCTGTGTCAAGATTTTAGAAATTCAGGCACATTCAGAATATTTGAACATGCTGCGAGATCAACAAAAGCCAAGCAAGTGGTGCAAATTATCTCTGTGGAACTCTCAATAGTTGCAACTTATTGCAGGACAAAGTAGGGAAATTATGAACTGGTAGTTTCACTAACAAACATTTCAGGATAATCAGGATAAAGCCGAACAACAGCCTGGTATGTTCCTGTGTACTCCCGTGTACTGAAAAGAATTTTTGGTGACTTACAGTGACCTTGGACCGAATGCGCAGTGTGATTTTTTTTTTTTCATCGAGTTTATTGTTCTAATGGAATGTCACGCAGAAATATTTTCCATCAGGTTGAATCTGGTTATGTCAAACCTGGCGTACTGAACAAAAACAGAGTTTTGTGATTACCCAGTTGTAGCCACACAAATGGACATACTCCGTGCTATGCCACTTCTCTCTCCCTTCCCTCTCTCGCTCCCCTCCCTCTCTCTTTCTRCCTTCTCTTCTCTCTCTCTCTCTCTTCTTACATTTTGCAATGGGAATATGCTTACATTTCCAGCATATGGTTATTCAAATGCGGGACTGCAATTCACTTCCAGTCTGTGAATCAATCTTGCCTGGACTTCATTAGCCCCCCAGATCTGTAGCGTTTTCTTCCGTAGATCTTAGTGTTCTCTCTCTCTCTTCTGGGAAGCGGCACTAGCACTATCTAGCCACAAAGGCTGCGTGCAGTGTTTACTTAAGCAGGCAGGCTAGTTTTTGCTGAGCAGATTCCAATAAAATTCGTAAGACTTTATTAAATGTTGCTAGCACAGTCAGTAMGAACTAATTGTCTTGTATAAAAATCTGTTCTATAATGAAGTCTCTAATACCTTAGACTGCATTTTTACTATATTCTTTCTTAAACGTTACAGACAGTATGAAAAAACAACTGTGTATGCATTTGTCTACAGTTTTGAAATTCTCTGTGAAAAAACTTTGCTGTTTAGATTGTCTCCATCATATAATGGTATGCGCATGGATGAAAAAAAATGCTTTTTAGAGAGCTTCCTGCTCAGATCTTGACTGTCTTGCTGCCAAAGACCACTCATGAAACATTTTTTTTCTTCTTTCTGTAAAGACTCTTGTGAGAGAGTTAATTTCAAGAGGAAAATGGAAACTTTCGAGTTTTTTTAGGTTGTGATTGACTGGAAGAGAAAGAAAACCAAAATAGTCTTTCCCTGAAAGTGCCTTTATTCTTTAGATGTATACTACTWTTGTCTTCCTGTTTTTCAATTTTTATAGTCATATTAAAACATGTGTAAAAACATGGTGATAGGAACTTGTAGGAAAACTGTCAGTGCTTTACCTTTAAGTATGTATTATATGTTTATATTTCCTTTGGGTGTGGGTGTCTTTTTCCAACTTAAGAACTAAAAGAGTTGCAAAAACAGATGTAGTGAAAATAAGCAAGAGAAATCTCATTTCCTTCAGTGAACAAAGTTCACAGCTAGCTTGAGTGTAGTTTTGTGCATATTGTACCCTATCAAATGGTTTTGCTAACTTCAGCTTGCTGCTTGGATTTATCATAACTGATAAAAGATCTGTGATATCAGACAACAAATTTAGCTACACAGAAAAAGGGGGAARAGTCAGTCTTATTCTAGATGTTATTCCTGCCAACAATTAATGGTGAAATTCATTGTATGAAGCACTGTTTACAGGCTGACATCTGGAGAACTTCTCAACATGGATGATTTCCAGTCTGTAGATTTATGTACTATCCCTGCCTCTTCCCCCCGATTTTCCTAAAATATTTCACTTTTCCTGATTTGTACCATTTGCTTAAATAATTATCAAAGAATGTGAATGATTTTACTGTTATGATTTTCATAGGACTCTAGATGGATAAAAATTTTAAATGCTTGCTAAAATGGACATTCAGTAGATAACTTTTGAAATAGAGACAGAGATATACAAGAATTCAAAAAGAATTCTCACTTAAAATTCTATTAGTTTAAATGTTGTGTTCACAGGTGCATGTTTGGGCCTTATCCATTTCCCGTTTAACTCAAGTGAAAGATTACTATATCTTCAGCAAATGCTATAGTTCACATTCTTTCTCAAGAACATGACAATTCCCTTGTATCCACTACTCCTCCTTTCCTCTGGGGACTCACGGGGTTTCCAGCGCTATCCATCTTTATCATGAAGATGGGTTACTGTGCCCTTTGAAGTATCAAAGTGGAACTTGCCATTGATTTCAGGAGTAGCAGCAGATATCCCTTGTATTTCTGTGTGCAGATTGCTATGTAGATACAGGGGTCCAGAGTCATTCTACCTAGCTCTAAACATGTGGAATATAAAGAACATAGTCCAACAGATTCTAATTGCAGAAATAGAAAAAAAATATTGGTGTTGGAAGAGAACAGAAAAAGGATGGTTGCAAAGACCTTAATCGTATGTTTCTCATTTCCTAAAAACAGTAGAATTATCACTGTTATATTGCTTTCTTGTCTGGTGGATCATTGAAATAATTATTGGAGCAAGGGTCCTGGTGAAATCCAGCCCCACTGARAATACTGCTCTCAGCACACTGAATGCATTTGTGGAACAACAATGTTTTAAAAGCAATTCAGGTGGACCAGTATTAGTGTTAGTATCTTTACAGAATTAAGAAGTAGCTACTCATAATGTTGAAAATGATGCTGATAGTATTGCTCCGTATAGTCTGTCTGTGCTTTCTTTGCATGTAAAATAGTCTGCCACTGGTAAAATTTCAATCCTCAATATCAGGAAAATAATCTTATTGAAAAAGTTACTTTTGCTTTTAATTTTGGTACATTCTGACAATATCAGTTGACAAGTAAATCTTAACAAATCTCTGACATCAAAATCAAGAGCAGGAATTCTTGCTTTCCTTTCAGAAAGTAGTGTGCTATGCCTAAGGGCAAACAGACCTTTTCTAACTCTTATTTCAGTTACTATCAGCTTGAAAAGCTAGTATTGCTCTAAGCTTACATAAGTTAGGAATTTCAGGTTTCAGAGTGAATCTTGTAAAAGTTCTTTTATTTGCCTACAGAAATTCAACAGATGTTAATGGACTAAGTGAATTTTCACTCATAACGATATCAAATGTTATAAAACCTTTTAAAATATGATACCATTCTTAGTACTTTTGTGTGAGAAACCTTAATGTAGCCGATGTTTACAAGTTTCTGTTTAAGAGGATAGATTCTGTCTGAAGAATAAGAATAAATATCTAAATTGAATTTTAAAGCAATGGGTTTCCATTTTGTGAAATCTCATAGTTTACATTTTGGTCGCAATTTGTAAGTAGGGACAGAAATATTAGTTTACTAGTATTTGTTTTCATTTAGACTGTAGGTACATTTACAGTGTCAGGCATTACCTCAGTGTTACAATATTTTAACAGGAGGACATTCCTCTAATTATCCACTTTCATATCTGAAATTTTGATGCATCATATCAGTCTTTATATTGTTGACACATTTACTCCTAACCTTCCTCTCTGACTAGATAGATTTGCTTGCTTTAAGTCAAACATGAATCCATGATGTTTCTTAAATTGGCTGACAGAGTGTGTTTGGAATAGAGTACTTATGCCTTCTCTCTTCCTTAGAAGCAAAAAATGCTGTATCAGTTCTTCAGCTGATAGAAATACATGACCATTTCCACAATATTCACTGGAGCTGCCATGCTCTACACCAGCTAGAACCATGTGGTACATTACTGTAGCACATTGTGCATTATCTTGCCAGTGTTTCCAAAACCACTGAAGAAATGCAGTTTTCCTACTTGGGAACAAAACATGCTGTAACAATATTGTTGGGTCAATGTCTTTCTATTTTTAACAAAAGTTCTATTCTTTTAATTTCTGAGGAGACAATAGCCTAGGTTGCTGCAAATTGGGTACCCAAATTCTAGGGCCTGAAATAGAACATTTGTTTTCAAAACAAAACAATTATGGCGTAAAACAGAAAAGCCTGTGTTCTCTTCCATTGGGAGTTGACTTACAGTTTATAAACACATCATTTCAGAAGACAATAAATATGTAAATGGATTTGTTTGCTTGCTAGTGGTATTCCTAGGAGGACTAGAGAATGAAATGTAAACTTAGGTCTTGGACCAACAAAATGTTTAAATAAGAGCTAAATTAAAAAGCAGATGAGTACTTGCTCACAATTAAGCATAGAGCTTTTTATGCACTTTGTTGGGATTTTGATGAAGTGTTAATCTGAAAGTATTAAACAAAATTTCAGGCCATATGAGAGCTGATAAGAATATTTAAAGAAAAAAAAATGCAGAAATATGAATTATTTGACAAATGTGTTAGGAAAAATGTGATCTTCAAGCTGGGCTAAAAAGCCACTTCTTTCCTTGAAATCCATGTAGATCTGACAAAAGCTGCTCATGTTGCCATCCACTGAAAAGCTCACAAATGTGGCAAGCTAAGCATTCAGGCTATATGCTGCATTGCTAGCAATGTACTCATTGTAAGGTCATGTTTTTGATGTGGAACTGTCACGCTTTTTCTGAAGTGTTGATCACAGTTGTTTTGAAACAAATTTACATCATCCTACTGCATTTCAAACCATTGCAATGGTCTTATGGTGATAGTAGTACTAGATTGTACCTTTCTTCAATTTCGTATAAATAGTCATTTAACATGTTTGAAGAGGAAGCTTTGCATCGTTTTCTTCTATAGTGAGCTACTCAGCAGGTAATATTGCAAAATACAAAGAGCAGTCATTTCATATATTCTAAGATCACTTATGAAGAATAAAAGCACTGCCCATGCAGTGTGGAATTGGACAGTGAAAGTGTCCTTGAGTTTCCATATCTCTAGCACTAATTAATAAAAATACTGTATTTAATAGCCCATCCAAAAAATATCATCGTATGTCATTCTGTGTGGCAAGTTAACAGTCTTCATAAGCTTTGACTTTACAAAGTTATTTCATTCACACTTAATTACTTTTACTACAAAGTAGCTCCCAGTAATCTGATCTTTAACACAGACAAAATTATTTCCATTTTGGAAATTCAACACTGATTGAACTAATTCAACAATCAGTTTTATATGTTTTATAGGTTTAATACATTCAAACTGTTTTAAATCAGCATAAGTTGTAGAGAGAAGTGATTTAAGGCATAATGAGTATTCTAAACAATAGTTACAGTTATCGTTCACAGAAATTTTTGTCAAGTTTGAAGTATCAACTTTTTCAGTTTTATACTTTTCAGGATTTCATGTCAGTTAACTGATCATCTCTTTTCCTTATTTATGCACTGATGAACTTTTATTGTTACATAAACACCACATTACAGTTCTTCCATTTCAACTAGGTGGCTGCACTACAATCCCGGAGTCTGACTTAGAGGAGGGACCAATTATACCAGGCACTGCAGCAACATTTACCAATCACAAGCACCCCCCAAAGCAGAAATCCAAGCCTGGTAAGTGAAGGAAAATTACTTTATTGTACTTAAGCTGCACAGGGCATATTTTCAGAATGTTTGTGGTACACGAAACAAAAGACACATGTATTTCTGGCTTTGTTAGAATAAGTTTCAAGTTTTCTGGGTTTAATAGCATAATGTGTAGGATTCTGAGTCTTTTCCAGCTACTTTTAGCAAGAATAGTTAAGTGTAGAGATCAGTCATGGAATTAAAGAACTTTGTTATTGAAAGATTTTGTACTACTTAATATTTGAATGAGATACTTGAAGATTTTATTCCCAAACTCTTTTAGAGAGGGGAGAATGAAGCTAAGGACATTTTAGTGTAATAAAGTTGTTTTTTCCTGCATTAGGGCAGTTAGACTTAGTGCCAGTTGGTTAAAATATGGTTATTACTTATCTTTTGTGGGAAGACTTCCTAGAATTTCAGAAAAATATTATTGGATACAATAAAACAAAATTATACTRGTTATAAAATATGCTGCATATGGTGATGACACATTTTCTGGAAAGACTTCATGCTGCCGGGAACTGTGATATACTGTTAACATATTTTAAAAGCAGTACTGTAAAGTAGTACATTGCAGTTTAATAAAGTGCTTGATTAATAAAGCCCTCAGGCTCTGACTACAGCTATTTCCCATTCTGTTTACTAAGTTGCACTTTCACTCCTYCTTTCCCCTCATTGTCTATTATGTYGTTATGATTTTCATATAATACTAGATTTTAAATATATTTGAGTATTGTTACTAAAACAATTTTTTTCTTTGTAGATGAGTGTTGAAGTCAGGTTAAGAAGAATAGAAATAGCATACAGAGTACAGTCAACATTAGTCAGAAACAGATAGAAAGTCTGTATTCATCTGCAAAAAAACAGTTGAGTATGTGTGTAAAATACATCCAACTGCTTGCTTGCCCAGCTAACTTTTGCACAATCATTGATTTGGAGTATATATTTAATTGCAATAGCAGGATTTTAGTGAATTTTTAATAGAAGGCAGGGAAGAAAGATATATAATGCAGCAATGCATAGTAATACTACAATGTAATTTTAAACTCCAAAATGATCATCTGCTCCCCAAAACAACACAAAAAACCTACAGAAGGCCTAGAGCTCTGATTTTTTTCTCAGATTACTAATTATCTGCAGTTGCTATGGACTTCAGGTTATAAAAAGAAGGGAAGCTGTCAGCTTTGAAATACATACAATTTAACTTTTGTAATATGAGTATATTAATTGCTTTCCTTGTCATGAAAATGGATATCAGCTCTGTGTGATGTAGGATAAATCTTGATAAAATTTGAACTTCGGGTGACTACAGCAATGTATTGGGAGCATTTGGCAGTCCGTCCACCTTCTTTGTCTGCTGCTCCGTTCTGATCAAGCAGGTGATACAGAAATTTAAAAAGATGTGTTTCAGTGTTTTTCAGTAGATTGTATTCTTCTACATTTGAATAACCTAGTTGCTGAAAAGACTAGCATAAGAGGAAAAGTTTAGAAGAACAGTACAAAATATTCATGAGCTCCCAAAACAGTAGCATGGGGATCTGCATATCCTACTGTAAGTCTTAGACAGTGATAAAAATTGAAACATGCATCGCATAGTTCGCTGTTGTTGATGCTTTGCAACTCCCTATAAAATGAAGGAAAATTTTGAAAGCTTTAAATTAGTCTATAGGTTTACAGCTGTGTGGTATACCAGTGAATTTATTTCATTCACAGTAAGAACTGGCTGCCATCTGCCAGTTAATACTGCAATATAGAGACAGCCTAGAATATCTGCCACTGAGCTGTCTGGAAATTCTAATTGCTACAAGTGAAAGAGCCAAGGGAGCTACTTAAACCATAAGGTAATACTAGGAATGAAATCACAGCATCGCAATGTTTTTCTGAACATGATTTTTTTGGCCTCAGTTCTTACTCAGGCACCAGAGACTGGAGCAAGACCACGGTGATTGGGTTGAGCCCTCAAAGAACATTTGTTTTGCCTTGTATGTCTTTTTTGAGTTTTTCTTAGGGCTATATCAACTGAACTGATATGCCATGCAAAAACTTAATGTTCTTTACAAAAAATCTCGTTTATAAACAAAGTTTAATATTAGAGACTGTAACACCAAATAACTGAAAACTGAAGAGAAAAAAACAAGGCCTCTTCAGCTGTAGCTTGGTGTGAGGATCAGCCCAATTATCTGTGTAGGGAATCTGAAAYGAAATATCTCTAGTAAGAGCTAGTGTTTATACAGAAAGAAACGAAAACAATAGAATGAACTGATCAAATCAGAATAGTCCAAAGAAATCTTTAGGCCACAGGAGAACTTCATCAGAATCTAATGGACTGCCATCCATTGAAGCTGAGTGGTAAGTGTCACTACATACTTGCTCCATTCTGGTCCCAGACAAAATCTTAGAAGCAGGCTTTTGTGCAGGTTAGAGTCTATAAATAGCTATACACAATGTAAAGCAAAAAAGGAGTAATAAAGTTGCATCAGTGGGAGCACATGTATTTCCATGTCAGAAATAATGGTAAACTCTGATTTCTCCCACGGATATAGCATGGTAGATTAGAACAAACTTCAAGCAGTTCTCTACAGTGCAATTCTAGAGGCAGAAAACTGAAACAGAACAAAATGACTTACTGAGAAAAGTGTACAGCTTTGCAAATGTCTTAGTAGGAGGCAGTGGGAGTTGCTCATTTAGAAAGGAGGAAGCAAGAGTCCTCTCTGAGGTGCTGTAGACAAACTCCTTTGATTATAGGTAAATTGCTTATGGAAATAAATCTGCTGAAGAGAAGGGCTATCAAAAAGGTTGGATCGTGGAGGAAMAGATGCTTACGAGGAAACCTCAGGAGCAAGAGGAGTCTTGAATTCTRTGCCAGACTTTGTGAGCTCCCTGGGAATATATGTCTACACTGTTAGCACTGTGACAGATGAAGTTCAGCTAATCTTAAACTAGCTAACTCAAGTATTACTAGCAGTCTGCTTGTAATAATGTTGCATTGAATACTGGCTATAGAATTTAGCAAACTCGAAATAAATACTTAACAGTTAATTCATATGAAACTCTTGCTGTTCATAGATATCTGAGCTTGCTGATCTCTTGCTAATGAAAGGTAGTGTGTAGAGTGTGTAGTGATGAGTGCCAGTCATTGCATTGTAGGCTGGTATGCTCTTTGGGCAGGTTGAGAATTTTTAAAATTCTTTTGAATTTCATAGAACCCTGGGAAACCCTAGGACCCTAGGTTAACCTTGAGGTTAACCCTTGAGGTTACGACCTCAAAGGTTTTGTATGAGCTRTTCAAATAACTCTGAGGGAAATAAGGGATAGAGACCAGGAAGACCATAATGTGCTATGAGGAAATGTGCTGTAGGGTAGCATCCTGCTACAGATTTGCAGGGTTTTTCTTTATACAAAATATTACATTGCGACTTTCCAGGCAGCTGCTAAACATGCCAGTGAGGCAGAAGCTTTAGTTGGTGTAGTTGCTTAGGACAGCAGAAAATGAAATTTAGTAGTCATACTCTGAGTGTGTGTTAGGAGGGAATGAATGATTATGATCCAATCACTGAGTCTTTTTGGAAGGTAAATTAATGGTTTTAGGATGTTTTCTTTACTTTGCTGAGATAGTTCACTCTTTTATTTTATTTATTTATTTTAATTTAGGTGCATTGTTATTCCACAGTACATGGCAAAAGCATAGCAAAGAATGGGATCAGGTTCATAATGTTTGCAGATGAGTKATATTATTGCAGTTGGAGGAGCCACTTCTTGCTAGTGGTTTTAAGTGGGTACCAGAATGCTCCCCTGACCATTCTATATCCAAGTGAATAGAAGGTGATAATTCTTCTCGCTTACTCCCTCAAGGCATTTAGTATGTCTGCATTGCATTTAGATGAGTAATTATAGCATGATAAATTTATTCTACTAACTTTGATTTTGCTGTTTTGTAAAGTGAGTACAGAGCAGCACAGATTTGGTCACTGGCTGCATGAGCCTTGTTGAGAGTTTGAATATAAGTTGAAGATGCTTTGAAGTCTCTGCCACTACATCGTTATTTTCCCCTGAGCTTACAACTATATTGCTAATACAGATGTACGGACCTCTGCTGCAATTGCAGGGGTAAATGCAGTTATTGTACACTCTTTCATGCAAGTCCTCTAGATTTCCTTTCTTTGTTACGCTGTTCATGATGCTTCCATTTTCTTCTTTAAAAGTTATGAATTTCTTAGTGTAAGTCACAGTTGTGCTTGAGAGATTGAGCTGCTTGGTTTCAAGGAAAAGTCTTTATATATTATGTAAAGTAACAGCTAAGTGGAGTTATTTGAACCTCAGTTCTCAAGTTTTCCCTTACACTTCAATATTTCTGACAAAGTGAGCTGGAAATGCGACTGGTAAAAATAAATGTAGGGAAGTTCTTGTAAATGGCAACTTTTTAGAGCATCTCTCTAGGGAATAAGGTGACTAATTGTTTAACTTCTGTCTCAACAATTGAACTGTGATAGATGGTAAGCTTTAGGATGAAATAAGCACAGTTGTGTTTATCCAGATACAGCCCTAACAGTTAGTACTTTTTATTCCTTGTATGCCACTGCTGCATGCTACTTTATGAAAGAGAATTTCCTGAACAGTATTTTCTAACCAATATTTCTGCTCAATACTTTGTATAGAGAGGCTCTGGTTGTTCTTTTATGAGTTGAGAGACTTTTATTCTGGTAAATCGTGAGTAACTCCACTAAGTAAATAGAAAAACAGAGGAAAAGTTAATGTAAATCCGGGAATAATTAGACTGAAAAATGTATATTTGTTTCTCTGTGGAACCATGGTGCAGTTTACTTTTTTGTTTCCTTATTTGCTCAGCTCAACATTGTAACAACATTGGGAGTCAGATTTGTCAAATTTCATGTCATGCAGCTATTAGAATTTTCATATCTTGTAAGACTTGATTTTTCTGCCAGAACTTTTTGCCAAAGATAAATAATCTATCCTGTAAAGAATCTATTCAAACAAACAAACAAAGTCTTAAATATTTGAGGGAAATAACTTGCTTGATTTTGCTATGATAGTTCAGAATAACCATTGTCTATTCCCGAGAGAGAAGCAGGAGGCATAACAGCATGGCCCAGTATTGATATTTATTATTTAAATACAAATATTTGACAGAAACTATTGACAAGCACAGCTATTACTTTCAACCTGAATGAAGTTAATAGAATGAGACTGTATTTCTATCCAAAGCTTTGGCATTTGCCCTTGCTACTGTGCTGCCACTGTTTTTAGTTAAACTCTTTTAGTTAAACTCTTCATTTAGTTAAACTCTTTTAGTTAAATTCTTCATTTATTTTACTGTCATGCAAATATTTAGAAGACTTAAGGATTAAATTTCAAAGTTCTCATCTAGTATGCTTATATTTAGTAGAATAAATATACTTTCATAGTTTAATACTCATTGCATCTAAGACCAAAAGCTGTCTCAGAGTTTATAGTTATGTACTGGAATAGATTTTTAACTCTCTCTTTAATTTGAAGCATCTGGCTTATTACTTTATATTAAACACACAGACAATTATACAGAAATAATTGTGAGACTGAGCTATAAACTCTAGTAAAACAAGACATTCTGAGTCATATTTTCAAAACAGCCTTCAAAATTGCACCCAGGCATTTCACAACTGCACAACTTTTCCTGCAAGTTTCATTTTGTTTCATTTTGTTCATGTAGATGGTGTGGGTGCAATTTAAGAGGTTCCTTCAACTTTAGCCTCCTAATCAAGGATTGCAGTCCGTACTGTACCTAGACAGTTTTAGGAACCATTGCATGATTCCAGCCCACCAAGATACTTAGTTATACAACCAACTGTAAAGAAGTTTGCAACCGTTTTTCTTTAATGGATCTAGTGAGACATTTAAATTTATGTATGTGCAAAGTTTCCTTATGCAACATGATTTACATGAACACACAGCTGTGTGAAATTGCCATCTCTAAAGTAGCTCTGCATGAAGTGATGTAATATGAACTGAAGTTTTGYGATAGTTTCATTTATTTGATGTTAGAAAGGAATATTCTTAACCATTTGGCTTTGTACAAACTAGAAGGAAAAGAGCCAGCTATACAYGGGTCTTTTCATTTTTATATTTTACCTTTCTTACTATTATCTTTTATCTACCCAGATAGGAAGAGAAACATCCTTGACTTTGTTTTGAAGGGTGTTTAAATATCCTGTAAAAACTCTAAAAGAAATGGTCTATTGAAGATTTCTATTTGGTCTAGATCAGACCTATATTATCTGTAGGACTTATAACCAYACTAAATTTTCTACGTATGCAAGTAAGATAGAGGTTGCCTTAAATTGCTGTCATTGTAATTTAGCATCAAGTTTGCTACACTAGTGATCCCTGGGACTTTGAGATTCTTGCCAATTACAATGGTAGTTTCAATATATGTAGCCAATCAATGAATTTTTTCAGGTTGGGCACTATAACTAGGACAGAATTCAATGCTAATGCTAATTGTATTGTATATCAGATTAAATAAAATGTAAGGTTATAAATTAACCTCAAGATCATTTTGGAAAAAATGTACGTGCTGTCTGGAATAGGATGCCATGCTCTTAGTAAACTTTCAAAACAGGCAGTTGAATGAATGCAGACTTTTCAGCAGTCTAGGGCCAGTTTTGAACCTATCTTATGTGAAGTTAGCTTGCTACTCTCACGGTAAAAAAGTAGTAAGAGCAGGCCTGATTTTTGGRTTTAATTTCTGAAAATCACCAGAGGACCAATTAGTTCTTGCTGTGACTGTTCYGAAGTTTGAAGGGATGAATTTATCTCTGCCAGTTTGAGTTTAGTTTCAAGCATTTTGACAGGTGAGTTGCAACACAATGTTTTGTCTTTGAGCTGATAAAGATGTTTTAGAAACAAATTAGGCATTAAAATGCTAAACCTGTGATGACTGCCGGTCCTTCAAGACCTAACCTCAGTACTAGCCCGCTTACGTGTATCATATTGATGTATTGTAGTACCATGAGACTAGATCCTTGGKTTTTTTTGTATAGACGTTCTTATGTAAAGGGAAAGTCACCAGAAGCCTGCAGCTGGGCCCACCTAATACTTTAAAATTGCTAAGCTATTGTTTCCACARGAAAAGGTGCAGAGAAAATCATTAGCCTATAAAAAGCCTATTGTTGTGGAGAGAACTGAAGAGATTGATGGGGATTTTCTTTTCCATAGAGTCTGTTTTTCTAAGGAGCAGTACAGCTTAAAAGATTAATGTGAGAATTCCTTCATTAAGTCAATACTAAATGAAGTGCAGTTTCTTGGGAGCTTGTATATACATTACCTGTGAAATGTAATATAACAAATGAAAACCCAACAAGTACTATTTATGTTCTAATACTTGCATATTCAAGCATACACTATCCATATTTCTGCAGCAGATGAAGATCAATCTGTGTGTGTGTTTGCCCCATCCCAATGGTCATGGCAGTGTTTTACAAAATGTTTGCTTTCAAAGTAAAAAAAAACCCCAAAAACAAACCAAAAAAACCCTCAAAAAACTAATTCCAGTCTGTTTTGTGACTGTCAGTAAAACAGAAAGAACTGAGGGGTACTTTACTTCATGGCATGATTCAGGAAAATTTTTTGGGTGGCTGAATTTATTGATGTTTCTCATACATCCTTGGCGATTATTCTGCATAACTACAAGCCTGAGAAAAGTAGTAGGTGACTGTCTGTTACTAGGGTTCRTTCACTCTCTCTGCCTCTAAGGTGGACAGGACAGAAGCTAGTCGGATGGCTCTTTGCTGCTGCCTACTGTTGCTCTGGGACAGAAGAGGTTGATGTTTGCTGTTCTCCTTGGTGTTGGTTGTGGGATTTCTGTGGTTGTTTTTGTTCCTCATACCAGTTATTTTTCCCTTCAGATCTTCAAGTGTTGGCATCTTAAGTACACACTGCGAATATGTCCAGTACTTTGTTTCTGGTAGAAATGGACTACTGATTATTGATTTCTCTAACCTAGCTCTGTGATTGAATCTATTCACTGAATACTGAACAAGACTTGTTTCTAAAGGCTTCTGTCCTCCCCTCTAATGCTTTACTGACTCTCCAGTTCTTAGAAGCAAAGTTTTGTACTGAGATTTTTGTTTATCTGAAAAAAAAAGTCACTGTTTTATTCAGAACATTGATAGCTTTGAATGTCATACATTGGTAGGTTTAGTGTATTTCTTATTCCTGGTTTCTATTTTTTTTTCTGTCAGATCTCTATTGGCTAGTGACATAATACACAGGAATCTGTGCTGCTTTCTCAATATTATGTATGTGTGTGTCTGTAAAAAGCAGTTTCTACTAATGATTATTTACTTCCATTTGTATTAGATGTTAATGAAAAGGTCCTATATGTTCTTGGCAATATTTGAGGAATATAAAAATGGTTTCTGCTGTTCTGGTTTCTAATGGGGTAGTAGGTTTTTTGTTTTGTTTGTTTGTTTTAAAAAAAGAGGAGGGGAGACAGAGAAACTCATCTAAATGTTTTTGGAATGCCCACCAACCTTTCCAGCCCTTTCCAAGGGTTTAGTGGCTGCCAGGTATATTATTGAACCTTGGGCATTTGTTCATGGTCCTTGGTACAAAGTTGGCAGGCAGAGGAAACTGCAGACACTTTTGGCTCCTACCATCCATCTTTATATAAAAGAGGTAATTGAAAGGAAGATGTTCAATGACACAAAACAGAGCCAAGCACCCCACTTTAGGATCCTTTGTTCTGAAATTCTGTACTGCAAAATTAAGGAAATCCTAAAAATACTCATTTGGCTCCCCCATAAATTGTTTGAAGAAACTGGGTCTGGGGATTATATGGATTGTGTTCGATAAAAAGTCAGACTGCACATTAATAAAGATTACTTCTGTCCTTAAACTTTGAGTTTCACTAGCCTTCCCAGAATCTGAAAGCTAGTGCTAATGTAATTGTTTGACCTATCAGATGAACACTAGTGAAGTCCAGAATAAGACTGTGAAATTGTTTTCCAGGTCTGTTACACAAAGTGCCAAGACTGACTTTGTAGCATGTCAACATTGGCCAGCAAAGGGAGATTAGCCCTAGGTCTTTAGGAACTGTTTGCTGGAAATAAAAGATGTTGTGGAGGTGTTAGAGGTTATTTTCCAAAGTATCTTCTTTTAGGTCATTTTGGTGTGCCTTTTCCTCCCCCTTTGCCCCCCTCTCCCCCCCCCAGTTCCCAAAGGCAGCCTTTCGCATTATGAGCTAATGGCTTAAAACTTTCTTTATAAAAATAAAAAAAGACTGTTTTTCAGATATAAGGTTGCATGAAGGCACCTGAAACTGCTAATATCAGTTCTGTCTCCCTGAGGGCTGACTCTACAACCTCTTGAAAAATAATAGATTTGAATGGAAACATTGACTATCTTTTAAAGAACTGCTGAAATGCCTGAAATGAGGGAGCACATTCCCACATGCTATTTGTTGGAGAGTGTTTCTGGAACTGTGAATAGGTTTTCCATGTCATTTTGTAGGAAATTGTCAGTGCATTACAAGCCACTTGGAGCATTGCTAGAAGTTTGCAATGAATCATCAAGGAATGGACATCAGCAGTAATATGGATGATGAATAATGCCAGAGCATATTGTCTATTATAGATGATAATATTGTGAATGGTACAGAAATAATATTGTGAGCAGTATACAAACATTTCCAAAGTTGACTTCGGTAATTATTCTCCTAACTATTAGTATGAAATATTCAAAATGTTGTTACACCCATGCAGTTCTACAACTCAGGGCTTTTCTGCAATGTGGTTTCCATGTCTGTACTGGAGAGGATAATATTTGGGTAGGTGATACTGTGATTTTGGGATTGACATGCCTCAGAAGAGGCTTAAATCCAAAATCCCAGTAGTCTGTTGTGACTCAAATTGCATAGTATCTGTGGAGTCAGGAAAGATTGGTATACTAGACTAGTATGTGTTTCAGTCATTCTGGCTGTTGCTATTAAAACCAGTCACTGCTTAAAATTGACTATAGTATTTTTATTTTAGGTTCATACACAGTGTGACAGGAGTTTTTCTGCAGTTCTTTGCATCATGTAGTTCCACTGTATGAACACATGCCTAATATACAGAAGATCACATTCTGTTTTTATTAGGAGTGTTTTACGGTCCACATCTGCATGTCTGTATGCTGTCACAACTGTCATAGCTGGTGGCATGTCTCAGACTCCATTTGACTTGGTTATTATTGCCTGTACTTGTAAGATACAGCACATGCAATCATGTTGTCCCAAATGCTTAAATGTGTCATATATTGTTAACTTAATTTTCTTCAGTGGAGATTCAAATTTAGTAGTTTATGACTCAGTAAATTTGACTATACCTAGTGCAAGTCTTCTGTCCCCTTCTGAATAAGAGATACGTCAATTGTAAGAATAGAATTCAAAACATCAGGCATCAAGAACTGAGCRAGTCCATCATGATCATAGAAAAATTGGGAGAGGGTGGTTGGGTGATTATAGCAGTGCACTTTGGGACCAAACAATATTACAGTTTGTGAGGATTTTCACAGAAGGGATAAGTGGCAGAATAGCAGCCCTCGTTATTAAGAGCAACAGTTCCAGTACTGCCGTACTTATTACTTACCCTGAGGTGGTGCATATTTTGCCAGCTTAATGAAAGTGTATTTATCAGGTGTTTCTGCTAAGCACATTCTAATTCTCAGTTACTCAGTATTGTCATAACCTGCAGGGTATCCTCGCATCGACTTCTTCACTTATTATGCTAATGCCCTCTTCCTGAGACCGCAGTGTCACCCGCACCAATTTAAGCCTACTCAGTATTTCCAAAAGTAGGATATGAGGCTAGTAGAAGTGAGTTAAAAACAGAGTAAAGCTGCTGGAGCATATGACCAGAAAAACTCATGCTGCACTAAGCAGTGTTAACGGGAGCTACCATCTTTTTGTCTCATGGGTAAATCTATACTCATGCTGGAAGTGCTAGGAAGCAATGTGCCAATAAATAAAGCTAATAAAGTTCAGATCTTTAGTAACGTGTGGTAGATGTAAAAATAGCTTCTATTTCCCAACATAGACTTTGGTTTCAAAAGTTTCGGTCTATTTTAGGGAAAAAGCAATGAAAAGATACTCTAAAATGTTTAGCAGCACAGGGTGTGATATCTGGATTGACATTAGAGCTAAGTCTGTTTTTTTTCCTGCCACCCTGAAAACAAGTATGCTRTGCCACTTACTGAAGACATATTTTTTTGTTTATCAATGACATGTTATTTACAGCCCATGTTGCCTCCCAGAACAAAGTGAACCACAACAGAAACTCTGCCTTTCCTGAGATTGCTACATTTCCTAAGTATGTAGAGTTAAAAATTTTTTGACAGCAATTAGGCCAGATTATTTTTCAGCTAGATTTATAGCTCCTATTTAGTAAGACAGCAAATAAAATACTGTTTAATCAAATCTGAACCCTTACTTAATTTAGTTGTCTTTAAAATACCTCTACAAAGGTTGCCCTTGCTTTCATGTTAATAGTATGAGTCAAATGTGTGATTTTTATATATTTTGGCTCATAGATAGCTGTCATATATCTGTCTTCGCCAAGTCGAGTGCTCTGAGTGTCCTGGATAGGGTGATGAACTATATAACGTTGTGAAATACCCTAGCTATGTATTAGCACCCTGGAGAATACAACTGTAATTCAGGAATTAAAAACTAGGCTTGCTTTCTGGAAAGTAGCTTTATCAAAATCTTGTAACCTCAATTTTGATTTGATATCTGATCCTGTTCAAGAAAACCTTGAAAGTTAATGTTAGGAGTTAAAAATACCAAAATTATATGCTGTTATAAAGAGTTATGGCTTTTCTGTACCTTTGTTTATCAAGAAAAAAAAAATCTGGTTTTATTCTGATATATTTAATATTCTAGAAAACATAGTTAGATTTCTTTCAGGTGTATGAGTACTAACAACTTTTCACTTTGCGACTGGCAGCCATTGCCATTCCAAGTGAGAAGGAGAAAAAGAAACTAAGAAAGAAGGATAGAAAAATATAGCACAGTAAAAAATCAGAAATATAGAAATTTTCCACTTTGGGTAGGTATTAGATAGTTCTTTCCTCAGTGCATAGTTAGTCACTCAGTTGTTCCAAAGATCTATGCTGTAATCACAACCCAGTCTGTTTAATCAGACTCAAACGCGCGTATGCTTTCATCTGCTCTGCCTTGCTAGCAGCATCAAGCAATCACTGCAACTGTTGTCCACTGCACATTGCAGCATGTGCCTGAGAAGGTAACCTGAGTATAGCTAGGCTGTTAGCAGTACCTGGGTTAGCTAGCTTAAAAACAGGCTAGCTATATTTGCATGAGCTATGGCCTAATCAGGGTTGTTGCCACAGCTTTATCTTCACCTCTCTGCCACCAAGTGTTTCTCCCTTCATCTGTGCCACGGTTGCTCTTTATGTGACCTGGTAGTAAGGCAGCTTTAGGGAGGTGATCTGGTTGAAACATACCCTAACCCCAAATGTGGTGAAAGGTGCATTTTTAATTGTACTTTTTATCCATTATTATCCAAATGGAAAGGTTACTATTCCATGGGATCGGTGAATTGTTCTCACTGGGTCTGCAGGTGCAAAGCTGCTAGGTCTGCAGTGGAAGAGTTTGGTGTGTGCAGCACAATGCAAGGGAGAGAACAGGATTGTCCKTTTTGTCAGCAGGCCATAGACAGAGCAAATTACATATCACATGAAACTGCATCCTAGCTTTTGACTTAATTAGCTACTGCAGTCATTCACCACCTAATTGCAGGAGTACAAGTACTGGGTGATAGAAGGAGAAGGGAATGGGGAAACCATTGCTGCAGTTTAGATTAGTTTATACTTCTGAGTGACTTGCAGCCAGAATAGCTGAAACATATTCAGACCCTCAGTGGGAACACTGAGAAAAGAACGCAGGATGCTATTCTGCTTTTTAAAAAAATTATATGCTATGCCTTATGAAGTAGATATGTAAAGTTGTTCTGTTACATAATGAAGCACTGCTGGAAATATGAGTTTATTTTTATGCCATGGAAGGTGGTTTGTTTGTGAGGGAAAGCCTCTTCGTTCTTGTRTTCATAGTCCATCGTGCCAGAACTCATTTATGCTTTTTCCTGGCAATTTTCTCAGTTCTAAACCTGTGGACACAGGCCCTAATCCAACAAGTTCTTAAGCGTGTACACTGCTAAATATATGTAGTCTTGCTGGACTTACAAGGGACTGTAGTAGGCAAAGTGAAAACACCCTTGAGTTTTTCTGTGTCAAGTGTATTTGGTGTTCYTTGGAGTAGCACTGTTGCAGGCCTAAAAGAAATGTTGTATTAGGACAGCTGCTTCTCCTGCCTTCCTTTGTATTGTATTGGTTGAGACAAGTGGAGAATATGTCAAGGCTTTATCACAAACGTGAGGCTGAGCCAACACATAAATAGCCTTGAGCAGCAGTTTTAACATTTTTGAATAATTGTAGCCAACAGCTATACTCTAGGATAATAAACTGTTCATGGACTATGTTAGTCCATTTTCTCTTATATATGTGTGTACATATATCTATATCTATCTATATATATATATATGAGACTAGAAATCAATCTGGTATGGTCTAAAATTAAATTACCATTCATTCCCTTTTCTTTTGCTCCCCCTTTGCTAAAAGAATTTTTCAGAGGAGCTGCCTGGTACTCATAGTGTGACACAATAAATGAAACTGAACTTNAAAAAAAAAAAAAAAAAAAAAAAAAAAAAAAAAAAAAAAAAAAAAAAAAAAAAAAAAAAAAACACTGTTAAACTTTATTTGATTCCTGGTGTAGTTCTCTAACAATTTTATATTGATTTAAAAAAATGTGTCACATCCTGTGTTTCACTGTTTCTTTTCTGGGAACCTCAACATTTGATATTCATTGCCACGTAAGACATCACGATCTATATTATGTATTTTAATTCAACGCAAACTAGAAAACATAGACTATTTAGCCAAAGTGATTTCTATTTCCAGGAATTATATTAATCTCCTCCATGGGTGATCCATAAAATCTGTACTTCAGATCTATTTTTCTGATGATCAGCTTTGTTTTGGCTTTATAGTTCTGCTTTCCCTTTCGCCTTTCATTCCCTAGATTTTTACTCCTTTTTCTTCTGTCTGGAAATAATGAATTCTTTTCAGTGCTCAACATGTTATATTCAGTAGAGATGGCAGAAGGTCTTGACAATTATAGATAGTTTTAAAGGTGAGGGTTATTGAGGTTGTTGGGCTTCCTAGCTACATATCATGGCTAGGAAAACAATTAGGTTCTGTTTCTCAGTGCTTAGAGCATTCCTAAGTTTTTAACAACCATCATACCATCATATATAGAACTTAATGTATTTCAGGTAGAGAAAGGTGCAAGATCTCATTAATTTAATCAGTGACTAGGTTATGTCTTCTCCGAATCAAACATTGCCTTGGCTGTATTTATTACCCCTTGTTCTTGCAGATTCAGGGTCATTTCTACACTAGAGTTTAGGTCAACATATATGAAAGTGGCCATTCCCCCCAGAACGGAGCATTGCCTCTCAGTTCCTTCCTTAGACCAAAAAGGCAGCTTAGATTCCTGAATTTGGTCCCTATAAGGGGAAACGAGTGCTAATGTTGATACAAGCAGAAGTTCAAACATCTGCAGCCACCAGTTAGGCAATACTGAGTTCAGCTGAAACTGTGATAGAAGCTTGCCCCGCAGATTTCTATGTGAAAAGCTGATTTTGTTTATTTGCGCTTAAAATTAGATTCTGTGATTTGCAGAATCACGGAAGTGATAATATTATCTAATGCTATTGTTAATAAATAACCATAATGTAGCCAACTGAAATGGTAAGTATAAAGTACTTCTTAACATGCAGCTAACAAGCCAGCTAGAGAACTTGTATTCTCAGACTTATTTTTGCAAATGAGTGGGAATTTGTGGAAAAGCAAGTAACAGATAATTCAAGAAATTCTGTAGGATAAATTAGGTATTATATGTCCTTGTCTAATTCTGAAAAACACTTCCACCTAAATCCTACTTCAAGCACAGAAACAATTTTTTATACTAAAAGCTATTTGGCTTTTGAATTATCTGTGGTTTCACTCTTTCTAAAAGCTTTCTTCCTTCATGTTTTTACTGCTAACTGCAGTAAATTCTGGGAGAGACAACCCACACATTTTCGTTAAAAGCAATCTGAGTGCTGATGCTTGTAATTTCCTCTCTACTAGCTTTTAGAAGTACTTGTTTCCTATATCAGGAAAATGGAGGAAGAAGGAGGTTCCTCTCATGCCTTCTTTTGGTTTAGTCCCAAATAGCAGAATATTCTCCTAACTCTCTGAAAGCTGTTGTTTCAAGCATACTTGCTCACCATTATCCATCACCACAGAAAAATAGGAATTGGATCTGAATTATAGAGACGTGCTTTTAAAGACATTTTAAATTTGTGATCTCTGTTGATTTTGCTCTCTGTATATTGTCCTCTGTGCAGAACCATCGTGATGTGTTTTGTTATCAGATACAACAAAGAAAATCTCTATTTTTGAAGCAAATAGGATGGATCTTAAAATCTGCAATGTCCATTAAGTAATGTGTGCTGCATGATTTAGTCCTAAGTAACATTTTTTCAGAGGAGACCACGCTTGGCAGGCACTACTTAAAGCAGAATTAACAGGCTCATAGTGAGAGAGATTCAGGATACAGGAGACCTGCTGTCTTTGTAGAGATGTGTGAAATAGCCCAGAAGACTTCTCATGGGAATCTTTGGATAGGTAAGATACATTCCCTTGCTTTGTGCATCTCCCTTCTCCCAGAAAACTCTGCCTCTCATTCGTAACTGTTCTGTTTGTCCCATGATATTTGACACCCAGCTGCCCGGTAGAAACTGGTCAGTATTCTCAATATTTTCCTGCATTAAGGCAATTTGTCTCATATTGAGCTGAATTTGAGGAGTTTGAAGAAAAATCCAAAACCAAAAAACTTGAGTTTGTGTTCCAACATAGATTTATGATGAATAGAAATATTTTTGCTAATTGGTTCACCTTTAGTAAAGAAACAGAAAAATACTGATACTGAAACAGTGATAGGTAAACTCATTAATTTAGATCTAAACTGATTTAGATCTTTTAATGATCCATGCCATAGAAACATCTACACTGGAAGGTAGTAACAGTAATGGCTCAAATCTCTTCTCTTGCCCAACTTGTGATGAGCAAAATCCTGTTCATGTTAGTTCAAATTAATATCTATCTAAGTGAGATCAGAATCATTTTGTTATGTTGTAATTAGAAGAGCTCTAATATGGACTAACCTGCTGATTAGCAATACCTTAACATTAATTTTGATAATTCATTTATTAATAGTAAAATATATTGAAGAGTTATGATTATGTTACAGGTTTACAAAGTCCAATTTTTAAAGGCTAACTGTTAACAAAGTCTGTAAGCATTTTTAGTATGCTTAAACATTGCCCTAGATAACAGATACCTGATAAAATCCTTTGGTATTTTGAGGGATTAATAACATTATAAGGAAACATTTTTTTCCAAAACCTAAAGAGAAATTAGATTAAAATTATAATTTTAAGTAGCAAAAGCCAGAAAATTATCATCTTCATGTACTAAGTTCCTTGACTCTCCCATCCAGCAGTATGTGTTCAGACAGAGCTACCTGTCTAGGTATTCTAGGTATTCTGCTCTTTTTTTTCTTTAAATATTACTATTGAATAGTTACTATATATTATAGATATATATACAATATATTTAAGACCACTGATACCACTGATGGGCTGTCATTTGAATTAAAAGCACTTTGCATCAGGCACTAAGCTATAGGTTAGCTGCTTACTTCAGACGCCTAACAAAGTCTTCCAGTATCTGAAAAAGCAAGTGTTTGCTTCAAGCTAGTGCATCTAATCTAGCAAGCTAAGCTTCTGTATGATCAGTGAGGAGAGCAGATTCGTCCGAAGAATTAATTGAAGAGCTAATTAAGTTTCCCACCTCACCGTGGATTGATTTGGGGCTTACACAGCTGCCTGCGTACGACAATTCAGTGCTCCTGCCTGCCGCACCGGGAGCCGCGCGGAGTCTGGGCACCCCTCGGTACAGGCGGTCATGGTTGATTTGTGTCTTTGCCTCAGGACTTTTCAGGCTGTGCTTTCCCGTCTAATTAGTTTTTATCTCAAGCAGTTCCCTGACTTTTCCAAAGAGGGACTTTTTAAACGAGCTGTTTCAGACACTGTTTCTGTGATTCGTAAAAACTGTAAGATGCTACGACTTGAAGTCTTGAATGTTACCTGTGCATATCGTGCCACTTTTAGTAGTAGCAAAAATCATGCTAGCAAAGTTACTCTCTTGCTGTTTGAGTAACATCTACCTGTTTCTCCTTTTTCATAAGTACATGTGGCAAATAGAAAGAAAATCAGTCTAAAATGCATTTATCATATTCACCTTTCTTCTCTTGTCCACTCCTACTTTCTGCCTCTTTAGATTATAAGCTGTTTTTTACAGTCCGATTTAAACAAACTTACTTCTTTGAAGAAGGGAAAAGTACAGTTGTGTCTTATTAGATTTATGCATCTAAAAACCACTCATTCAAACAAGTTTTCTTTTCTCTAAACAGAAATTATCTTTGGAGAAAGTGTTTCTTCAATAGCATTCTCCCTTAGACATTTGTCTAATAAGCAAAGCTTCCTCTCAAGAGAATGAGGTCTCATCAGCACAAGGACTGAACATCTTTTAACTCACTTTTCCCTTAGCTGTACCAAAGTCTTGTTTAGCTCTTTATTCTCTCATCCTGCCCTGTGGGATAAAAATAAATGTATGTGTGTGTGTGTGTGTGTGTGTGTGTATACACACACACACATATATATATATAAAAGATAAAATATTGAAGACTTACTGTTTTATCTTTTTGAATCAATTATTTATATGTAGCTGATTCTGATTTAACCATTTATATGCATACTTTTGATATTCAGAACAGAATATTTAAACATTGAAGCATGATTATATGCTTTTTTTTGGCCCTGGTCATACAGTTACAACAATATTATCTTGTACTTAAGCAGTGATGCTATTCATATGTAGGTGGTTTGCAGAAATGAGGCCTGAACTAGTTCTAATCTTTTAATTTTTCCAATAAATTTTTATTCTCTGCTTTTTTGTTTAAACATGAAAGTTTATGCCAAACCCTTTTACTATTGCTAGAGGGCTTCTTTCTTAAGGTACGTTGTTTTAACCTTTTGAACTTCAGCCTTCGTAGTTGTTCTTATACAATGTACCATGAACTTGTGGGTTTCAGTTAAATTTTGATGAAGAGTAAAATAAAAATGGCAGTAGGACAAAGAAACTGAAAATYGATCTTTTATGTTTGTGCAGTTTAATTTTCCTTTAACTCAGTACATGAAAAACATTGCGAGGTGGTCTATTGCACTGATAAAATTATCCTCTCTACATGGAATATTAGATCTGTTGTATACATTTGCTCCTTACTGTGTTCAATTATCTTAATGTGTGTTGTAAATGACACTGATTCATGGCTTTAGCATGGGCAGAAGTTCAAAGACGTGCATCAGGAAAAGATCCAGGAACCAAAAAAATAACTAAATTGAGTCCATAATTAATTAACCTGACCATATACGTTCATAGTTTTGATTTAACAGAAACTTGGGGATTGGTTAAAGAGAGATTTTTTTTTCTCCTTCCTCACTTCATAATGGACAGAGTAGATGGCTATATGTGTTCGAACGTGCCAACAGACTACTTAAAAAAAAAAAAAATCATGGTTTTATGAAGCTACTGGCTTAAAAGGAGGGTGTGTTAAATCTGTGCTGGTGCAGGAGAAAGCAATTTAATAACTTGATCCAGAGAGTAGGAGCTTCAATTAGAGTTTTACTTTAATCTGGTTTATGGATTAATTTGGCTCACTTGGATCATATCTATCTCATTATAAAGCTATAGAGCAGATTAAAGGGAACTGAAAAAATCATACCTGTTACTAATGTACCTCCCACAAGTCCTTTTCATTTTACATTATTTTGTTTATTTGTTTCAAATTTCATCCTAACAGGAAAGCCTTCAAGCAATGAGCTATAAGGGTCTAGTTACTCACAAGTCTTAGAGAAAGTATATGGATTCCTCTGTCCCTCTGCATCTCTCTCTGTCTCTCTCCCTAAAGGGTTACTTTTGAAAGGTGATTTCTAATTTTATACGGACAAATTTGTGCCTGCTGTTTAATTGCACAGACATTGTTTTAGGATTTAGCCACCTAAGCCCTTGATTGCACCTGCGTATTAGGTAGTTACATGACTAAACCTCTTAATTTGCAACTACAATTAATTGCAAAAAGAAAATTCTGTTGGATTGAAAAAGTCAAGGTTGAAAACAAATTAAAAATGATGCTCACTTTTCTAAATGTTACTCACTTTTCTCCCTCTGACTGATTTTTTTTTTTTTTTTTTAATTTTAGCTTAAGGTTGCTTACCAAAGTTTTATTTCTGTCTTCACTGACTTTAGCCTTGATGAAATTTGATTTTATTAGTAGATTTCACTGACGTTATGTTTTTTGACATTTCTTATTTTGGCTGATAGTGTTGCATGAAAAGGTCTCTGTGTGTGGTATATTTAACTGTGGTAAAATTTTATTTTCCATTTGTATTCCCATATTTTTTTTTCTGTCATACAGGTGGTATGTTAAGTGGAATAAATGGCTGCAGTGAGATTTTCAAAGTTGCAGTCACTCAGTTTTACTGGTGTGTTTAATACATGTTGGAAGTACGTCCTCTGAAAAAGAGAATAGCTTCTTGTCTTCAGTGCTCCTGATTCATAACCCATTATGTCCTGTACTAAACATAGCATTTTTCATTTATGCTGATCTTGTTCCAGGAATGTGTTGTGTAACATCTGGCAGTGGACAACCAGAGGCCTGATCCTGAGGACTTGAAAATCATTTCAGCAGAAGCTGTAATCTCTTAGGATTTTTGCATGCAGCGTTTGGCACTTCCCAACCTAAAGCACCTACCAGCTCTCTGTCTTGCACCATACCACCCGGATGTATGATGCTAAGCCAAAATTTCAAGCTGTTCGTATTCCTGTTGTTCACTTTTGTCTTTTGCTGTTTTTAAGCAGGCAGGAAAGTAGTTTTCGCCTGAGCTAAAAAAGTGAATTGCCAACAACAAACTCTGTATATTCAACTTGCTCTTGGAATTACTTTCTCCCTGTTGTCTTTCTCAACCTTCTTCTTTGTTATTACCCATCAGACAGGGGGCTGCAAATACTGATAAATATTGGCTGATATAACACAGAGAATTTCTTACTGAGGCAGGCTATTGTTTTCTTTTGGTTTGGGGGTCCAAATCTGTTTCTTCTACAATTGTATCTATACTATCTGATGAAACCAGCATTCTTTTTTTAAGAAACCCTAGTTTTCTGATCTTTGCCTTTCTTAAATGGATATTGGCCTATCTTTAAAATGCGAAAGGCTTTGATATTATTGACACAATGAAAGGATACTTCTGAAAATAATTACTTTCATAAGAACAACTTATATCTGCATTTTAAAATGCAGATAAACAGTAGTTTATCTGCTTATTAGATCACATATCTTCATGATGCTGTACGGTACAAGAAAAAGGATTGCTTTCACAGTGTATCTTTTCCAAAGGCAAGATTTGAAACACCTGTTTTAGTGTTTAAAATGAAATGAACAAAAACYGTTAAGAAAGCAATAGAGAGCTCACATTCTACTTCAGCCGTAGGGATGCCTTAAATGCACTAAGTGACGTCTATCGGACTAAAGCTTCCCCTAAGTTCCACTGCCTTTCGCCAAGGGGGTCAGCTTGACCTTCACCTGAGTCTCTGGCAGAGCCTGATCCCTTGGGCATTCTCGGACTGTTACACCCACACCATCAATTTCAAAACAAAACACAGGCACGACGATAATTTATATTCAAAAACACAGACAAGAAAATGGAGCTGCTATTTTACAGGAGAAGAGCCCTGTTTATTAGAGTGTCTGCCTTCAGTGGCAGATTCTGGGCTTTAGAGTCCAAGTGGGCATAGACACTTAATAAACCACTATGGTTTAGATGGAGGAAGAGCGATGAAGTTCCAAAACATATGTTCCAAAACATATTTCCTATTGACTATCCTTAGTGGCTCTGCACACAGCTTTTGGACCCTTTGAAGATATTTTGCTGTCTCCATAGACTACATAGATGAGTGATCAGGATTGCATTCTGGAACCAGACATCCACTTTTCTGATATTTCAGTCTTTAAATTAAAGTTTCTTGAGTCAGTATTCTGGATTTCTCCCCAAATTCCCATTCAACTTTTGCCACATTAGCCGTTCTGTTTGCAGAATCAAACATAGGATGACTTTAGCTGCTATGTTGTTATCTCTTGTTTTGCGAGCCTGATCTTACAGATTCAGATTCACAAGTACATTTAGAGAACTAATTTTCACTGGATTTGAGTATTAGTCTTTATGTATGCATGCATGTGTTTGTGGAGTGTTGTTGAAGAAGGCTCTTAATTGGGAAAATAACTTTGGGGAGGGACCTGAGTGGCATGCAGATGGGTTGTTACCCCTAAGGAAGGGAGAAGGAGGGAAACAACTCTCAGCTCTGGACTGAAAAAGATAGGAATACAAGAGAAGGAGGAGAATTTCACTTGTGGCACAGAAAAGAACATTATGAGGGCAGCAGGAGTCATCTAGGAAAAAAAGAAGAAAAGATGAAGCCCATATGGATTTCTTTTAGTGTCCTTTCCATTGCTGAGCTCTGCCTTGTTTTGCTTCATAATGATTTTCCAAGTACAACATACTTAGATGAAAACACTGATTTATTTTTGAGTTTTTGCACTTGCAGTCCTGATTCTGTTTTTAAAATGCAGCTGTTGAGAATCACTCAAGTTTGCTTACATTTTTTGAGTTTTTCCTGAGAAGTTATAGTTAGCTTTTTTGCACACAACTTCAAAATTAGACTTGTGTAAAAACTATTAAAATGTGGTTGACAAGCAGAACTAATAATTCTTGTGGTTTGTTTTTTCTTRTTATGGTCTTATTTCAGGCTGGGTGGGTTTTTGTGCTGATTGATCTGCTCTGTGAAAAGTAGGCCAGTGGGCTTAAACACAAGGCACTTAAAGGCTCTGTGGCCACATACAATGCCTTTCCGTGGAAAAATCTAACTCTTGGAGAGTCAACAAAATAAAATCCACAGGAAAAATAGATGGCTATTTTATTTTTCATAGCTGCTTAGGAAGCAGCATTGATTAGCTTCAAGGGAATGATTCTGCTCATATACAATTCAGTTTAAGGCCTRTTTGGATTTTTATAACAGCTAGATAGGACTCTATGATGCATTAAAAACAATACAAATTTTGCTATAGCTATGAATGGTGTTATTTTCTTTCACCCTTCTTTATTTCTGATGYGTATATGATACATTGCTGAATGAACACTGTAAGTATAAATATACTATATATAAATATATAAAGAAGAAAAATTCTAATCCTGTACTTTGATTTATTCCTAAGCTCCTCTATCATCAACCTTCTATATTTTCATATTTATAGTTTTATATCAGGAAAAGATCTTTTATTCCTGTTTACTCAGGAAATGGTTTGTAGTCAAAATACTCCTTGACACTGTAGCCTTTTGCAAGAAGCTRCTTGGTTGAGGTTTGACTATAGCATGTCTGCATCTTCCTAGACAATTATATTACCAAGAGTAAYAGCCTCTATGACAAAGCTGATAAATTTATAATTTCTCTTTAAAACAACTCTGCATAAGTTAAATATCTGCTGAGATAAATTACTTACTTTTGAAATTGTTGGTGCAAGATTTGAATGATATTGTATGACTTTAAATTTGAAGAACTAATTACATGCTTCTCCCGGAACCCAAGCGAATGGGGCTGATACCAATTTGGCTCATATCATTAATCACGAGTGCCTTTTCTGATAATATGTGTGTATGTGTGTTGAGCCGGTCATCCTGTATTTTCTGTGTGTATAAGGATGTTAAAAGGAAGAGCATACTATAGACTGTGAAATTCCAGCTTTAAAAAAAGATGGCACTGGACTGTTGGCTCGAGCATCAAAATGAGTCAAGAGCTGAACTAGGTCCTTGCGCTACCTGAATAGATTCTAGTCTGAGACTTCTCCCAGCTAATGTGCTTGCCGATTGCGTTTTGATGTCAGTATTGGCTTCACTGAAATTACAAGATCAATGTTATTTCTGAGGGATTCACAGCCATGTTAAGAAAGGAGGTAGGACTTACAAAAGGCATCAGAGCACAGTTTGAACATCTCCTGGCACACTGTGTGTGTCAGATGATGGAAAGGTAAGCAGTTAGATATATTCCCTTTATCTGATTGTGGCCAAATACCACATAGTGGTTAGAAATGTTTTTTTTTTTTTTAAAAAAAAGGAACAACAACAACAAAAAAAGAATAAAACTCTCCAGGGACTGTGGGTTTGCTGTTGTTTTTTTTAATGACAGAGGAAGAAAGAATGAGTCAGACTATTTCCTCAAACAGATGCAAGATGTGTCCATTCCCTGTACCTCCTCTAGGTATGGATTTTGGACACATCTGTAGGTTTCTTAAAACAGCTTATACTTTCTTTCATCTGTGGTGATGACACTATTTGAAGGGCATGTGAACTTGAAACTAAAAGTATTCTCCTTCCRTAAGGAAAATGCTGAGACATTCATCCTATTGCCTCAAAAATCATTCAGTGGGTATTTTTTTGATAAAATAGAGTACTTTAGAAGAAGCTTACTTTAAATCTCATCTAATTACTAAGGCATTACATTTCATAAATTACATAAGCACAAATTTTGGTCAAGTTGAATAATTTGTTTAGCAAATATACATTTTACAAGATGTCAGTATATTGCTATTGCTAAGATGTCAGTGTATTGCTGTCGCAATACAAATATTAAATATATTCTTATATAATTGAAACATTCATTACACTGACACTTGGAATTACTGGCTGTAATACAGGAAACAGTGATAATAGTTTGACAGTAGTCTTTGTTATATGGTTTCTTTGCTTTCTGAAGTGTCCAGAGTTCTCTGTTATTATACAGCGTTGAGTTTTCTTGTGTCATCTCCTGATGYGATCCAAAGTTCAGTTCTTTACAAATGTGTCTAATGATGGTTCCTATCAGAATTTCAGCCCATTTGCTTGTTTATGATTTTTCTTTGTGTAATTATTGTAAACTTGCGCTGAGAATTATTTAAAGCAGTGAAATCCTGGAATCATGCTGCCTGTTTAAATGTCAGGAGTGAGGGATTAGGAGACTTAAATTGGCTGTTGCTTTTCACTCAGTGGTTGGACTAGAGCTGGTTCAAGAAGAAGGGCAGCAGGAAAAACAGTTAGGCCACCTGTTAAAGTCATTGGTTGAACTGAGACTTGCAAGGCAGCCTCACAGCATTCACTGCATACTTTCATAAATGATATTGTGTTGACATTCAGTTTCTCAAAAGCTCCAAGTGTTCTTTGGCTTTGCTTTAGGCCTCATTGCTATTTGCAGCTCCTGCAGAACCTTAAAAGCTTTCCATAGGGACTCAGTATATGTACAATGTATGCATACTAGTTTGAGATTATGAACTCTCTGTATATACTTTTATCACATGGCAAATTTCATTTTTATTGTAAGGCTACTTGAATTCTCTTCTCTTTTTTCTAAAATTTTGGGTAGAATTCCAAGTTTGTGAACCAGTGATAGCAATGAAAGGTTTTTGCATTTTAAGTCTTTGGTAAGAAGTTTGTTTTGAAAGAAAAAATGAGTAAGTCAAGAGAACAAGTCCATTTAGCTATACTGTGAAACTAAAACTGTTTGAAAGGCAACCTATTTGTTGAAAAAATAGCTAAAAGTTCATTGTTTACAGTATAAATTTTCTCTTAATGTCTTATAATTTTTAGCTGATGACAATTTTCATAAATTTTGAACAGATAATACAGGGAGGGTCTTTATCTGATGAAGATGATCAGGGTCATCTGCTAGAGGCACAACAACTTTATGAAAAGTGAACTTTCTACCAAGTAGTTTAGAGAGAAGGAAAAATTCAAAGCAGCACTGCTGTAGGAAAAGAAAGAGGATTGTGGACATGCTATAGAAATCTCATTCACAACCAATGAACTCCTACTAATGGGGAGGAGATAGAGGCTGGGAAGAGCTTACGGATGATTTGCTTTGCTTGGATCTGTAAATCTCTTGCACAAAATGAMGAGTAATTGATTTTAGGTACACTTGCAAATTCTAAATTTTTTGCTTCATTTAAGCACTGAAACTGTTTAAAGAATGTACTTAAGTAACTAGTGTGTCATGAAAGGTTAGGAATATTGTCTTGGAGAGCTATGGATGCTGAACTGTAAGGCTCTGATTCTTCAGAAGGGTAACAAATATATGGTGCTCAAGAAATGTGCTGGGGGAAAGAAGAGAACAGAGCATAAAGAAAGGTCAAAAACATGCAGGTCCAGTAATGAACTTGGGTATAGTAACCTAGTGAGTGACTAGGATGTGTAACTTAGCTCAGGCGCTCTCTGCTTCTTGCAAATTCTTATGCCTTTGGCTTCCCACCAGCCATGGCGATGGCCTGGCACCACTGCCTGTAATGTCAGCTGAATACAAATGCTTTCAGCGCATCAKAGGAGGACACCAGGCTACAGAAATGCATTTCATTAAAAACTACCCAAATCCMTGGGGATTTTAAGGCAATGTTTGTTACTGCAGTTGCCCTTTCTTCTTGGTAGGCTTTTTCTGCGTGTGATGAGATATTATATTTGGTGCAGTGTCAGTTTCTAAATACAGCAGATACTAATCATCTCGAAGTACAGTGCACAGTAAAAGAAATGCCTGAGCCAAATTTACCATGTTACSCACCAGCTCCACTGTGCCTGGAAGCTCTTGTTTTGCTTTAGACCTTATATAATTYGGAGTTTCTTTTTAGATCTAGCTTCACAACTGGTGCACACTTCATACATTTTGCCTGGTTTAAAATGAGATAACTTTACAGCTATTAGACAAAATGTTCSTTTTCTACAGAAAGTGCTAGAGGGAGATGCGGGTATATTTTTGGTGTTTTACATCCCAGAATCATCTGGATATGAGATTATGAATTGGTAAATGGACAGGACCTGTTTTTGGAGAGATTATCATTAATTCCACCGTGTTAAAAATCGATTTTATCCTTGTTATGTCTCTTTCAAATTTCCAGTTTTCAATGTTTTACCTTTCATGTGCGGTCAGTTACTTTCCATAACAAACTTCAATAGTCATTTAGTCATTTACGCACATTCTTCCTTAGTTATAATTCCATCACCGCGTTAAACTGTCTTGATGTTGGGGGATGCAACAGTTTGCTTTATAAAACATTGTTGGTTTGCTCCTGTCATATTGTAATAGCCCCCTTACTTATTTCAGTCAGTTCACCTGCTGCTAATGTAATGTTTTTCAGTCAGTAAGGCCTTTTAACTCCTACAGAATTTAGCTCTCCTAGTCTACCAGTTTTAATAACTGACTTTAACAAGAGATTGTGTGTGTGTGTGTGTGTGTGTGGTTTTTTTTCTTTTTTTTTTCTCCTAGCAGACCTACATTTGATTCTTAAATATATCAACTCTTGGGTGAATATAACCTGCTGCAGGTGGACGGTTACTTTCTAGCTGAATTATCTTTCTTTTTATCACTTCTTGCCMAAATATATTCATTTCTAAATAAGTCACCCCTTTGCTATTTACAAAACTCAGTGATATTCTCCAGCAGCTTGTCAATAGGATTCATTCTGGTGAAGTGTTTTAATAAATTTCTGGGTTACTTATGACATTGTTGCCTATAACGTCAAAGAACAGCCCAGTAATAACTTGAAAATGTCTTTCAATCATACATTCCAAAAATAGATGTTTAACAAGCTGCTTTTACTTGCTTAATGATAACTACTATTACTTTTCAGCCTTTATTATTTGTAGGTAGGTAATAACTGTATGCAATAACTCACATTCGGTATTAAGAACTACAGTACCCCAAACAGCACATTATTCCTGATACRGTGCCACTGAATTCATCTAACTCTGTTTTCGTTAATGAATTGGCAAGTATTGCCTTGGATAGTGTAGATTCCTATAAAGTTTAATAGAGTGGCTGTGATAAGTATTCTATAGCTTAAGRCGCTATTTTACTTTTTAGTCCTGCCTGTTGGGCTGGAAATATGAACCTATGTTTGCAATAAGTTTGAAAGCCTTTAAATATAAGGAAGGGAGAACTGATCTTTAGAATAACTTCTGAATAGCTCATAAACTAAAACTAAGAGCACTTCAGTACTAACATCAGCACATCACCCACAGGAATTGTGATTGGCTAATATAAGTGTATCCACTTAGATTGCTAGAAACTACTAAAGTGGGGTGCATTACGATAAATASATAAAATTACACTACTCATTGCTTAAGATGGCTGATTTGTCAGGCACAGATGTGTTTATATTGCTTTTATATTTCTCACTGAGATGATGTGATGGTTAATCAATAATTCGCTTGCTAGTTTTAAAGGGAAGGGGCAGCCCAAACAACCCTAAGTGAGGGCCTGTGGTGCATTTCTCCTTTAATAAATAACAAGAGTTTGCACTTACATTGCAAAATGTCTTTCATCCAAACAGCATAAGCATTTACAAAGAGTGTAAGTGATGCTACATTCATTTTAGTATAGGAGGGGCTGAGGTATAACGAGTTTGAGGTTTACCCAAAATCATGCAGAAAGKCAGGATCAGAATTAAATTTTAGTGTCAAGGTAATTTTCTTCAAATCATACTTCAAGGTAAACATAGCAGTTCTTCCATCAGAATGAAAAAGAGCTGTTTAACTAGTTTCTACCGATCTTGCTGGAGTAACTACTGACCAGTGGAACTACTTGTGTAGTAATACTTCACATCAGGGCTGAAATCTTACTCCTCTGAAGTAGTTTGGATTTTTCCCTCTCACTGCAGTAAGTCTAGGATCTCACCCAAATGTGAGATCTGCTATATGATCTTGGGAGGTGGCTGCTGAACTTTATTGATTATAAGCTGAAAGTAAAATTGTAGAGTTTATCCCTTGAAAAGATGATGATTGTTTCTAGGACCTAGATATCTACTCATTTTCAATGGTGCTGAGACAGCTTCCTCTGCAGAATGCAATCAAGTGAATAGTGATTTTGAGTGCTATTCTGTTGGGCTTTGTTGCTTACTTACAAATATTGAGAAAAGAAAATCCAATTACAAATTAACAGTGTGTACAATAAATTACCCCCATTTGTGTTGCCAAAATATGAAGGCTGCAAATCTTAGAATGGTTGCAAAATATTGATTATATAAAATAGGTAACAGGATTGTGCTACGAATTGGGCTTGTGTTGCAAGATCACTTCAGTTCTGTAGAGATGTTTTAATGGTATCAGCTTCATGTTGGCTTCAAGCTGTTACTACTTTTCAGTTTAAAAAATAAATCTTCTGTACTTTAGGAAACAAAGCAGCCAATAATATAGTAACAGAGAAATTGATTTTTTTCCAATATAGGAAACCTSTCCACACCAGAAAGTGAAGTATGGGATGTTTGGCTCGAATAATGCTTGTTTTTGTCACTACAAGTTTACATCGCACCGCAAAGTGCATATTCTGTTAAGTCATACTCTTATCATCTGTGTAGACTGAAAAACCAGTTAAAATGCTTCTAGAAGAAGAAAGCCTGATTTCTGCCATTTTCTGAACTTGCAGATGCTTGTTAGCAAAGACATTTGCATTAGCATGGCTAGTGATTCTATTCAGTTGGCTATTTTCTGAGAGACTGCAAAGTAAGGGGATAGAATCCAAGAAGTATAGGTTTTAACAGAATTTTCATACTCTTGGTATTACCCTCACATGATAAATACTTTGCTAAGAGCGTTGGCTTTTGTCACATGGTCTTCTACTTTTTTTTTTTTGTTGTTGTTGTTTGGAGAATCTCTATCTGTTCTGTAGAGGTAGACTTCTGAGTGAACTTAGGGAGTGGAGTGATGTTCTAAGAATTACAATAGATGTTTGAAAAGTTTTTTTTTTTTTTTTTTTTTTTTTTTTAATACATATATGTAGTCAGTTCCCTGGATTTCTTTTTTCCTTCTTAAAATCTCAGTCAGTTGTTTCTTCTGCTAAAGGTGAAAATTTCAAATGTGTATAAATATGCATAGATCTGTTTTTTCTTAGTTTTTAAGTAACACTACCTCTTTTCTTCTTTTTTAATAAAAATATTCGGAGACTAAGTGTGCTGATGCTGGTTTCTTGCAGAATCGTAGAGAGTTTCTCATACATATTTTTATTCTTTTTTATTTCGTCCCAATGTTTCAGAAGAGTTTCATTCAGAAATTGTGTCCTATTTTCTATTATGTTTTTGCCTTTTTTTTTTTTATCTGAGTGTGACTCATTCCTAATCAGAGAGCATACGAGTGAGGACTTACTTCAATTTATTGTATTTCTTAATGAAAATTCCTTGAAAATACACATATATTGCAAATTTWACGTACCATATTTAGGTGTTTTTGCTGTCTAGCATCACCGCTTTTCAGTTCAGAGCTAGAAAGTGTAAATGGATCCAGAAGCAGTAAAAGAATTGTTAAAAGAGGCATTCACTGAAGGCTAAGCCTTCATTTATCTGATTTGTTTAATTCTAATTTCAAGAAGCTAAATCCAGTTAGAAGATTATATTACTCCTCTCCATTACACCTCCATTCATTTCTCCCTTCCTGGCTGCTATTTCTCTCATGTGAGGTCCAATTCAGAAAGAATTTGTGTACATCTTTCCTTTATTTTTGTGTATACCTAAGATGGTGTTTTCAGGAAAACTCTTAAAGATGTGATTAAATCCATTCAGTAATAATCTCTGAAACAGAACCTTGATGCAGCTTTATCCATTTTGATGAAAAGCTTGATCTTACGTCTTTTTAACTAATAAGAGCTTTGCTTTTGATTAATAATGTAAGATAAGTTCAATGGTCAAATATCTTTTATTTCTCTAGCCTATTTTATCTTTCTCAAAGCATTGCTTCTCCTTCTCTTCCACCACTTTTCCATGCACTGTCGCAGAATCTACATCTACTTACTTGGTTTTGCTTTCAGTTAGTTGCGTATTTCTAGTGTTGAGCAGTCACTCAACTCACTCATGTTTTCCCATGTTGTTTAGCAAACATATGTGTTAAAATTATTTCCAAACATTATTAAATGTCTAGAATAGATGGGCCTTTATATTCAGTTGCATTAATTGCAAGAAGTATGCCACAAGGAAAAGTTTAAATGCCCTGTAGGAATCTGTAGACGAGAGAGGATATTAATTAAATGTATGTTTTGGAATAGTGTTTTCCTCAGGGAATAACACAGAGGACCAATTTCATTGAGTTACGCTAGAAATTAATTTGACCTACCGTCTTTGATGTTAAACTAGGGACAAACTCATTTCTTTGGTATCTACTTTGAAAAAGAAAATGTATAGGGGTGAGGCAGTRAGTTTACACGTCACCAGAGAGTGTTGTAGATGTAGCTGAAAAGTAGTCTGTGGCACAGTGTTATATTTCAGGTCCTGTTCTATGTATAACAGCAGTGAATAGTTATAATTACATTTTTTCACATACGTTTCTCTGCTACACATTGGGCAGTGTTTCAAAATGCACAGTATTAACAGAAGAACAAAAAACCAAATACCTTTARTAAGTAAATTATCAGAGATCTAAAACTGAAATTAGCAATGCTGGCCAAACTCGTGAGGAACAGTGAAGCAATTGGGACAGGTAAGGGGGGCGGGGAGAACTCTCTGAAACTGGAAGACGGTACTCCTGTGGCCCAACTTTATTGCTAAAGGGTTAGCCAAACAGACCCCTCGGTGACAGTGAAAATCCTTGTAAAATTTGCTTGTTGGTCCGTAACCTTATTCCCTTTCCCGACGACAGCTCTGCACGTAAACTTGCGCATTCCTTTTGCAATCTTCAACAAGAGACATTGTAAAGCAATTGCGTAGCGCTGCCGTGTTTCTTTTCAGGAAGAAAGGATGGTGGTTGTAAATAGTATAGCCTTTAGCAATTTTCTGCTGTTTAGGCCTATGACTGACGTTTACAAATGATGTGTACGGTGACAGCTTAATTAGGTCTAAGCTCTTTTGTGTGTTTGGATAGTATGGGAGGTGTAGATGGCCAGGTTTTTTCAAGAATAAATTGGAAAGTGTTTTGCCTTCTGTTGTCTATCAACTCAGTCTTACATACTGTGTCCAAAATCAGCCTTCACTGTAGACTTTCCCAAAAAATAGAAAGATGTCAGTTTAAGAGATGTAATATTCAGAGCCATCATTGGATGAGAGACACTGAATAAAATTGAAGCTTTGCAGAAAATGCCTTTGTGCTGTGTTCTCGTTGTACATAGCACATAACACTTGTCTTGAGAAAGAGCTTTTGTAGGAAGATTTATATTCTTTTTATGGATTGCGTTTCTCTTGCTGCTGTTAAAAGGTCAAAATGAAGAAGCAGTTAAGTAGAAACTTGCTAAGGTTACTCATATTTTCACTGAAAAGCTTTTTCACTGCACAGTGAAGATTACAAAATATGAAGGAAGTTAATGTAAAGCATTTTTAGATTAGCTGACTTTGTTACTGTGTTTTTTTTTCTTTTTTTTCCCCTATGTTTTCTTTTCCCAGGTGCTCAACCTCTTCCAGAATCTGATGTAAAGTTGCATAATATTTATGATAGTTACATTAAAAAAGCACTTATACAGGTCAGGGGCATGACTAGCCACCTTTACTGCTACCGTACTGTTGTGCTACTGTGGCTCTAAGGCATATAATGTTTTACCTAAGTTTGGTATGAGAACCAAACCTATGAGAACCTGCCAGCTGTCTTATACCTTAGTGTTTTTTTACAGACTTCAGACCAAAGAAACACTTAGTATGGAATTTTATTTTATTTAAATAAGACCATACTTAGGATAATATTGATTACTTTTGAAAATTCTACCCAGAAAGTTGATTGTGCTTGCAGATAAAAGCATAGTAACTCTGGTTGTCAGAAATCAGGTGTTTCTATGTTTCTCTGAGTCATCATGCATCATTTACTGGCTGACTTGATTCCAGTTATGTAGAAAAGAATATTTTGAGCTTTATGTATATCAAGTCTGTAAATACAGTTCTTGCTTAGGCAAAAAAAAATTTACTTTCTGCTTGATAACTTTGAGGAAGTACAGTAGCAGAAAGACTAAKGATAAAAATGCATTGAAGTAGAAAGCGCGTCACATACATATATGTCTTCAAGTTCTCTTTTTATCACTACTGATAGATTCAATCACTGAATCCTTTTTTACAGTGCTTCTATCACAGCATCAAAAGTACGTGATCAAACCGCGCTTTTTTTAATAAGAGGGATGTTAGCTATAAATATCATTTACACCCACCTACAAAATTTGCTTTAGGTAAAGGGAAATGTAGTTTCATTCTCCTTTTCTCTGACTGTGTGAGAGAAGCCTGACTTAGGATTGTTACATGCAGGGCATTGGCAGTTTGACCATGTTAGAGAAGATTTAACTTCTTGGATACCTCCTTGGTTATCCTAATCGTGTAGATCTACTGTTCTATTAATGTATGGGATTATATTTTAATTTCCTCTGGTCTCCATGACAAAAACTGAGAGAAGGAAAAGGTTTCTGTGCTATTTAAATGGTCTTAGTTCATATTGATGTTCATTCTGCTTCAAGATCAATGAAGGCAGAAATGAATTCCTGCAGTTTTTGCCAATGAGTATTAGTAAGAAAGAGCTCTAAGAGTTGTCTACACTATTAGAAATATGTTATTACTGCAATATCTTTTCCCATGAAAAACAATTCATTTTGCATTCTGAGAAGCAATTTTAATTTTGTACTCATGAAGCTAATTTGCATAATACTGTTGAACCCAGTTTGGCATTCAGCCAAAGGCTCTTGGTACAGGTCCTTAGCATTGCTGTAGCAATTTAGACTTTAACTGCACTAGATACCTTTGCAAAATCCACAGGGGGGAAAGATGCCATGTAACTTTAACTACTATGTTTGCTATTAATTCACATCTTTAATGTCAGTAAATGTAATAAATTAATTATTTACTAGAGTACAGTATTGAATAAGTAGTTACAGAATTTTTATTTTTGAGTGGACATAATGAATAGTCTGAGACGTTACATTCGGTAGAATTTTTTCTGTAGGTTGAGATAAACCATGACTGATGTGTCATATTTAAGGACTTTGCAAGTTTGAATGCGCTTCTACTTGTATTGAAGGTTACATTTACGTAATTTTCTTGAACCAACCTATAGAAGTCAGATGTAGAATAACCTATAGAAGATCCGATTGCTGTTGGATAGAACAAAATTCTTTCTTTGCTATGAAACTTGGTAAATTGATTCCAAATAGTAAAGATTTTATTTTCTAACAGTTCAGCAGGTTGGTAGAGTAGTTGCTACAGCATCCTTGTTATTACATCATTCTCTATTTAATTCTACGTATTTATTCTGAAGTAAAAGAAAATCCAACACAGCAGTGGTATGGATCCCTKCATGCCATATCACCATGATATGCCTGTTGTGTTTGAGAAACAAAATCACAGGAAGTAAAGAAATTTCAATTTTTGGCCTCTAAGATTGTCAACATGTGTGCTAGTTCCCACGCTTCTAATGCAAATATAAAATTTAATAATAATCATGGCATCCAAATTCCAAAGAGATCTAATAACTCCATTATTAAATGTAGACACATTTCTGAAGACTTTAATAGAAGTCAATGTCCAATTGGTACATTTAAATTTCCTTTAGAAATTGAAGAGAGGAATGTGATTTACTGAGTAAATATCATAGAAAGATCAAAAAAAGCCTGTCAGATTCTGCGGAGGTTTTTACATTGTTTTACATTTGTTGTCCACTGCTGCAYTGATTAAAATAACAGCTGGTACTGAATATGATTGGATATGAAATACTGTTCTTGAATTAAAAAAAAATATAATCTCCCATTCCTAATCTGTTAAATCATTGTGGATTTATTGTCATTTGGAAGTTTAGGAAGCTATATGAAGTTACTTATACTTTTTCTATAAAGATAGCGAGACTTTTAGATGTGGTAGACAATATAATTTCTGAAATAATGATTGCAAAACTAATTTTCTGAAATGTTTGAATTAATAGTTTCAACTCTTAAATCTGCTGTACAGGAAAGACATACCTGACTAACTCTTTCATAATTTTTGTATCCATGTCATTTTCCCTTTAAAATTTCTATGGGGATATGCAAGTAAAAATTTATTTTATAATTTTTGTCTTATCAGTGCTTCTTGTCATTAATTAAGAAAATTAGTCAGCCATTTTTGAAAGCCTCTTTCATCTCCCATGGGACAAGTCTTTATGCCTAATTTTTCTTTGAACTAAACTAGTAAAYTTACTATGATTGACCCTGAGAAATAGGTTTTGATATTAAGATATTTACAAGAAAGAGAATGGAACTATGCTTAAAAGAAAGAAGACTGCTACTAGAATGAGGAATATACATTTTTTCTCTTAGCTTGTTTTTTCTGTAACTTTTGGACAGACCTACCACAACTGAAAAGGAAATGCCAAAAGGTAGTGTTAGCTAGAAGACAAGGCAGACAGAAGGTTGTTTCTGGATTTGTAGTACATAAATATTGTTACAAACTTCATGTGGGATCCAAAAAACTACCTTATTAAATTTACCAATGGATCTCATAATAGCTACTCTGCAAAACAATAGTTATTTTCTTTCATGATTCACAAAGAACATTGCAGTAATAAGTTTAGGACAAATTTCTGAATTTGTAATTTTAAGAAATGGGGGATTGAATCATTCAAATGAGCCAACAGTCCTTAAATAACAGCTTTTTCTGCCCTGGACTGAAGGTTCAGTTTTCATTGAAGGCAAAATGTGTTTTGTACTGTCAAACCAGCTCCTTAGTCAAACATTTTGGCTTGATCTGACTCCTACTGAAAGCAATAGATGACTTTTCCGGGGAGTGAGATCCAACTCTTGAATTGTTCTCAAAGTAGAAACCATTTCATTCCTCTGTTTAGACAAGTAGCCTGTAAGCAGTCTAATCGTATTTAGCCTTGCTCTTAATTGTTCAACACTGTGAATAATTTACATTAGTACAGGGTAAGACTGAGGTATTGTTCTAGTTTATTGATGTTTTCCCAACACATAGCTTGAAACTTGCTATAAACTTCAATTAAAAATTTTAATTGAAATCTAAGACATGTTTTGTCACTATCCTTTTTTTCAAATTGAAAGTTATTTGGATCTAACTTAAGTAGTGCCATTCATGAGTATAGTGAGGTAAATACGAATATTGTATGTACTATTTTTCTCAATTTTTCTGTGCCTGTGTCAATTTTCCAAAGTTATCTTTCATAACTACATGGCAAACTAATTATTTAGCTATACAAAGTAAATTTTTATCACCTTGAAATCTGTGTTAATACAGCTCAAGCAAGTTGTGTTGCTATACCAAAGATATGTGTGTGGACATAAATCAAGGCAGGAGCAACTGTAGATTATTTGTTCAAATTAATTTTGTAGGGCAGATAAGCCCCTAGATGGCATGATACCTACACTGATAGTTCAGCACTTAGGGTCATAATTTAGCAACTATTTAGGTAAGAGAGTCCAATATTTATAAGATGATGCAGAGTCTATCTTGCATAGACAGACTCAAATGTAGTATATTAATTTTAAAAGAGTGAGAGGCTAGAATCTTGCTTATTATGTGGAAAAACTAATTGCTTTGTAAAATGAAAAAAAATATGTCCAGAAAGTTGGAACAGGGTGTAGTACCGTATTTTCTACTGCTAGTATTACTTTCAATACAATATTTATTATATTAGCTCATTTACCCCTGGTGGTGGAGAGGATGGGGGACTACAAAAGATCTATAGCTACATATACTTCGAAGCAGTGTGAGCTAACAGGAGAGCTCTTGCTGATATTTGTAGTTCAGAATTCAGACCTTATATTCTTTTCCACTAGTACTTCAATTCCTTCCTCTGAAAGAAGCCATTCTGTGCTGCTATAGAAAGATGATGACAATTCTGTTGGTGGAACTCCATTCCTTACAGAAAGTCATTCTACAAAGGAGTAACAGCATAAAAGCTAACACAAAAGTAAGATACTAAGATCTATCTTTGTAAAAGAGAGGCTTTAAGATCTTCAGGATTGAGAATTAAGCCTAATACTTACTTAAAAAGAAAATGGAGTCTTCTACAGGCTTTTTGTTACTCCTCTAACATTCATTTGTTTGATTTCGTATTGATTCTTAATGTTTTCACTCCTTGGAACTTTTGTACAAACATCACTGCAAAGTTAAACATATTCAAATAAAACCTAATAAATCTGAAAAGGAAATACTGCATAACAGTTCCRTTTAGATGGTGGAGACTCTCCCATTGAGGACTCCTATGGCTTTTTTATGACTTTTTTTAATGTTTAGTTCCTAGCTTCCATAAATTATCCATGCTGGCTTTTCATTAACATAGAAGGCAAACATAATTTATTGTGAAGAATTCTTTAGTCACACATGATTGAGAAGTTCAGAAAGATCAGAGACATTATGCTTTGTGGTAGGAACAAAACTGTATTTCATGTAAAGGCTCCAGCTCCCTGAATTTCAATATATTTTTTTTTCCATTTCCACAAAAATTCAGGAATGCTGATACATTACACAAAGACATTTTATAACTGCTGGAGSTCTTTAAGGAGCTCAAAGAATGATGTTACCTATTCCTGACAAATGAAATAATTGTGGCATTTCTTTGTGTATTAAATGAGAGTCATGCATCGCAATAATTATTTCTATCTAGAAAAAACTTTAAAACAGTTCTTTGTTCAAATATCTTGTGTGCTAGTTGAGGGGTAAGATTAGAGGAACTAGTAAAAAGATTACGATGAGACCAAATAAGGCAAGCTTTGTTACTACAGGGCTCCATGTGTGCATGGATTTTCTTTTTTTCTTTTGGTCTGAAAAAAGTTTCATATATATAAAACTTCCAATAAAAAATGTGAGCGGTATGAAGATGAGGATGATGATTCTTGCTTTCTAAAAGAAAGCAGTGGAAAAGGATTAAATTTCATGCAGTACTGGGACCAGGAGTGAGTTTTCTATGCTGTGAGTACAAGAGACTGATTACAGCGTGAGCCTGATAATGGGATGAAAAATTGCTTGTAGTCTAACGGGAAAGAGGTCCCTAGTGTGTGTGTGGGGGGCCTATCAGAGCAGTTTTAGTACTTAGTGTTTGAACAGAGGAGTTAAATTCCTGTATCACCAGTATTTTGTCCATGAGTATGATGAGTTGRAGGATAATGTTAATTAACATAATATTAAAAAAAGATTTGGATGTTAATACCGACATCATTTTTTTTCCTTGAACAGCAAAGGTACTAAGCAAACATTCTTTAGATACAGAATATGTATCTATATATGTATTTCTAAAATATATCTGTTTTCTCATAAAATTATGTTAAATATAATTATTCCTAGTTAAAATAGACACTGCTAAAATTGATAAATATGTGGTAAGTAATGGCAAATCTTGATGTAAATTAGAAAGCATAAACAAACTGCACTCAAAAAAGAATGTGCTTGAACTTAAGAATTCACTACAGGATCAGGATGCAGACTGCTAGCTCTTAGATAATTCATAGTAATCCTTTGTCATGTCCTCCATTATATTAACATTTTTGGTTAATGGATATATTTAGATTAGCATAAATAATTGGGCAAAAATCTTCACTTATATAAATATTATAAAATAAAAGATAAGGAAATATGCACATCAGCTATATTGTGTCCGGGTTTGGTCCCTTCCAGTACAAGAAAGATGTTGATGAACTTGGGTGAGTTCAGTAGAGGGCTACCAAGGTTGTTGCGGGCTGGAGCTCATACCCTTTAAGGAGAGGCTGAAAGAATGGGACTTCTTCCCCCTGGAAGAGAGAAGGCATGGGTGAACCTGAGAGCAGCCTGCCAGTACCAAAAAGCAGGTTTATGAGCAGAGATATGAAGCAGGAAGAGAAAAGACATTGGTCCTATATTGAAAGAGGGGAGATTCCAGACTGACATAAAGAAAAGCTTTTCCCTGTTTGGACAGTCAAGCTTTGGAACAGGCTACTCAGAGAGGTTGAGGCATCCTCAAACCTGAAACCTTGGAGGTTTCAAGACCTCATCAGATAAAGCCCTGATCTGAATTCAGTGCTGACCTTGCTTTTAAGCAGAAGGTTTGACTTAGATGGTCTCTTGTATCTAGAATTACTCTATGAATCCTAAAAATAAAGTCCCACACTGACCCATTGACTGAAGATGTCATATAAATGTTTCCTATGCCACTGGATGAAAGAAATGTAAAATAAGTTAAATGATCGTAATATAATTTAAGGAACTAATRTAGGTGAAGATACTATCTCCATGTTTCTGTTAGTTCTATTTAATATGTCTAGAAATCACTTCAGAGGTGCTTAGTACACACTTTCTRATCATGATATTTGTCTGAGAATTACTGATATCTGTGCATTCCCCCTTTTCTACCTGAATTTGGTCACTGTAGATTGTGGTCTGAAGGTTTATAACAGGTGTTAACTTCTAAGTTATCTTACTACTGTACCAAGTCTCCTAGAAGCTGCAAATGGTATCTCTCTGGAAGAAGCAATCTTATCCCAAATAAAAAAAAAAAGTATTATTCTCATTTTTCAGAAGGGCATCATAACTATGTTTCAAATGATAGGCTAAACTGCATATATGTCATTTTGGTGCAACTGTGTTCACATCTTGTGAGTCCCAGCCTAGTGTCAAAACTRTAGAATTACTTGTTCTGGTAGGCCTTGATTTATGTCTCACATGCTCTCTTTTTTACAATTTGAATGAATATTTTAGACATTTAATAGTTATRGTCAATTACATTACTGTAATTCAGTAAAAAAAGGTTTGTTAGTGATAAATTTCATACGTGTGCCCTGACTGACAAAATTTGCAGTGCAGTCTTGTTAATTCCYGTCCTTCAAAATCCTTTTCTGAATAATACCATGGCTTCTGTCAGTACAATTCAGTGCACTAATGAGACTGCATTCTTTGACCAGTTACTACAGTACATCACCTTGAGGTATCTGATGTTGAAATAAATCATAACATTCATTCTTAATCGTATCTGATAGAGGCCAAATATTTAATACATTGTAATTCACCCCTGAGATTATCCGAGTAAGTGAACTGCAATCTTGTGCAAGGACAAGTATCATGTTGTTAGCTTTACAAGGGATTATTGTCTCCAGAAAAGGTGTGACCAGTGACAAAATAATCTAAAAGGTCACCTTAGGTCTCCCTTTCACAATAACTAGATCAAATTCTGTTCTGAGTTCATCAGGTTAAATCCAGATTATTGCCCACAACCTGGTTTATCCCTCACATGAATTGGTGTAGTTTASCAATAACCTCAATAAAATTGCTGTTGATATGTAAAACTGATGTCAACAGAGTGGAGACTAAACCAAAAAGAATTATTTTAGACTCTAAACTGGCATTACTGAAACATAGTTTTGCTAAATGTATGGTTGATAGAATAACTAGGCAGTCCATGCAAATGTTTGGAAACTCCTGCTCTGTTGTGATGCACAGATTAGTAACCCTATAGAGGTGTCAGCCTTGCAGCATTTGAGGCAGACACAGCGAAACATTATGCAGTTTAGTTTTGAAAAGGTGTGGCTAAGGGTGAACCAGAATACCTCGGCAGCTTCCCCGTGTTAGTCATGCAGGAAAACGCTGCCACTGGATCTGTGTGAATCTAAAGCCCCAGATTACTTTGGCTGAGACCTTTTAAATGTGAGGCTAGCTGAGAGACAAAAAGCAGGCAAGGCACAGGCAACCTACACAGATCTTTCATCAGCTGGTTCTCAAACTGGCTGTACGTGGGGCTTAACTACTACAAGGAGCCTTGCACCAATTTTCTGCATTTTAGCTCAAGACCCATCTAGAGATGATTGAAAACGTTTCCAGATACTGGGTTTGATCCCACACTTTGAAAAGTAATCAAAGTGTAGTTCCATGAGAAAGGCTAACCACAATTTGTATTGACAAAAGAAAATTCTGCCAAGCATCCCATCAGATGCAGCAAATACCCTCATCTTCCTGAAAAATGAAGTTTGGGAAAGGGGAGCTACTGAATCAGGAGGGAAATACTATACATGTGGTGTGTTTTGCAATAGCTGGCTGTGCATATTGACCTTCTTCCAGATTTCTTCTCTGCATAGCTGGTGCCCTGAGAACTGGATAAAATGTTAAGAGTTGAAAGGAAATGGCCCTAATAAATCCCTCAAATTCYGTAAGGGATGATAAATGAGTGATTGTGGATCACAGCGATATAGCCAGGATGTGTCTCATTTTGAAGTCTCCGTGGTATTGGGAAAGAGTRCTTGGCAGGGTCTTACTCCCCTCCTAAAGCAAATAAGTCAGAATCCTTTTTCCATACAAATCACTGAATTGCATTCACAATTAATGTAAATTGGCATAACTCTGCTGACTTCATATTGATCTAAGTTAACTGTGATAAAACGTGGGACTGTATTATGTGACAAGAATTTTCTTACTTCACCACCTGCAGTTTGTAACCAGAAAATCTGTCTTAGATTGTAGCTTTTCTAAGGTAGCTTCAAAAAAATTTGAGTAAGGCAGGCAGCCAGATAAATGTTTCCCTTTTCTTGGTAAAAGGGGAGCTAAAATATAGCTAGATCTTAAGGCCACTATACTGCTTATGGACTGCTTTGTATCTAGAACCTGCAGAGTACACTACAAAAAGTGCTTTAAGACAGTATTCATAGTCATGAAAGTCAAGGAACTGATGTAATACAAACATTGTTGTCATTATCTTGGTTATTAATTGTTATTGAGAGCATTTTGATGGTTCATTATAATGACAATGGTTATGGCCATCGTATGAGTGATATATGAACAGTAATGCTTGGTAGAATGTCAGGCATGTCCCAGCAGTTTATAGGATTTTCATCTAAAAATCTGTTAACTGTGGTGTCCTATCTATCTGTCTGCACACACACAAACATATATGTATGTATTTGTAAATACATACTTTTTTCAATCTCACCTTCTTGTGTTGAGACACATATCTAGAAGTGATAAATGTAAAATGATACCTTGRAACAATGTTATGTGTGTTCCTAAAATGCTTTTAAGAGCAAATATGTAGTCAGACTATTGTGGTGGCATTTATTTGTGTATATCTATATTAAAAACGTTAACTTGAACTGAACCGTTTAACATGCCTAATCCATTGCAGATGTAATGGTCAGTGAAACTATTTCTGTAAACCACTTCTGTTGGCATTCTGAGCTTCCTTTAGTATTGATTCAATTTTAGCAAACCACTCAAACTTTAACCAGAATAAGCTGATGCCAGATTATGCATCAGYGACATATGTATTTTGTATTCTTCAGAAACTCCACACAATTGCAAATTTTGCTTGCCTGTACAGCCACTTTGTAACTAATTAGACTAGACGCGGCACTAAAGAGAAACCACAAACGCAGCAGTATGCCATGATAGATATTAATACAGTCCAGTCTCTTAACAAAGTGAACAATTGCCCAAATAATGATTTCCTGCTGTGGACTTTTTATGCTTTGTTTGTTAAATCCTATTTTCCTTCCTACTTTCCTGTTGACTGCAGCACAATTGAATTTTATTCAACCCGTCTCGCACTGGGTCAGCAAAACTCTTCACCTTTGTGGAGGAAAAGTTAACTCATTGAAGGCTGGCTGGTTTGGAGCAGGTCTTACCCCAGTGCATTGAGCTCCCACCCACACACAAGGGGAAGGGGTTAACACAGCATTGATGAAATGCGGGAGAAGTGAGGAGCTGAGGTACATATTTGCTAATGTGTTTAAAGCAAAGCCAGAGTTCACTGGACCATGAYTTGGTTTGTTTTCATTTTTTTTTAACTGTTCATTCTTGTCTTCCTATTTGCTTATTACCTGAAAGATTTGGCAACAAGTTGTGCTAAGTATATTGAATATAATGTTAGCAGTGATCGATAGCATAAACATGACTACAAAAACCGAGGGTGTAGTGGAAATTAATCCTGTGGAATATCATGTCGCTAAAGCAAATGGCAACATCTTTTCTTCATATTCATTGTGCTGCTAGCATGAGGATACTGAAAGTAAGGTAATTTACAGCATAATTTACAGAATTATACATGTAAATAGGTTTATCTAGTGATATGCAGAAAATGTCTTTATTGTCACTGTTGGGCAGAAGAGGAATAATTTACTAACATTCTAGGGTTTGTAAGCAATATAATTACGTGCAAATTTGAAATACCTATATTGTTAGCACTGCTGCTTGCTGCTTTTACAGTTTTGAAAACAAATGGTCTTAGTGGCCTTTAGAAACTTTGAGCACTTGAAAAAAATGTTTCATATGGAATAACTTTCTTGCAAGTACAGGAAAAGGAAAGGTCAGAAAGGTACATTTTTGATCAAGAATGCTTAATCAAATCTTGATAACTTCTAATGACCTTCCTCTTTCATAATAAAATCCATGCGTTAATTTTTTTTCCTACCAGATTGACAAGTGTCACACATTTTTTTTCTTTTCAATTTAATACTGTGTAAATACCAGGCCAGCACTTATGCAAATAGTGATAACTCTATAACAGAATTATCGGCAGAAGAAATAGAGATATGCTGCTGCTTTGCTATTTTATCTTGATATTTTAATATTTGGTTTGCATTCTATAAAATATATTGTGTGGATATATTATAATCAATTAAGAGTAAGGATTCTATACTGTTAATTTGAACTTTTAATTGCTGCAAAGTTTTTCAAATTAAAGTGATTTTACCAAGATGAAAAATTGTCACTGTGGTAGATAGAAAATATTACACTTCAAGCAGTGAACAAGTGCTGGAACTTGTAGTTTCTTTGGAATTTGAAAAAGAGTTTTACTCTGTGACTTCCTGTGATCTTGAAAAGTACCCAAGGCATCTGCATCACATTCACATTTTCCCAATATTTGCTGTCTTTTTTTTTTTTTAGTGCTTTCATCTGCTCAGGTGGTATTGCTTGAATGCTGAACTTGTTGATAGGAAGAGGTTTGGGAGGCAYGACGAAGGAGAGGGCATTGGTCATGGAGGAGAAGCAAATCTTAAAGCTGAGCCTCCCAAAATTGCTTTCAGTATGGGATAGCTGCAGAAGCCATGGAACTGGCAATGTCACGCTTCCTGTGTCCTTTAGAACCCTTTGAACAACAAAATGGCATGAGGCCATTTATTTTTGAATTCTTGGGTGAAAAATACTTCCAATTGCACAGATCGTTCACCTCAGAATCAAATGAACTCTGTATTCAGTGCACCTCTGGGAAAAAAAAGTTTAAATGCCCCTTTTTGAGGACACAGTGCAGTGGCCAGTTCATTTGCTAATCCCTGATGCCTTGTTCAGGTATCGAGAGCAGGTTATRTTATTGGTATTGAGCTTTTTGGATGAGTCTGTGAATCAATTTCTGCTATCCCTCAATTGTAATAATCCTTTTTTTTTTGTGCCTACAGAAATAATGCACAGGTTTATTCAGTAAAATACTTGGAAAATCCTGACTCTGATTCATTTTCATGTGTGTATGTTGGGTYGTTGCTCGTTTCTCTACCTCGTTTCCTGTCCCAAGTATGAGACGAGCTCGTTGATACCGAACCTACGCAAATGTGACTGTGTTCTGCAAGAGGCAAGTGTGTAAATTAATCAGGTTGGGGGGAGCGGTAGCACCTATCCTGAAGAGACTTTCGCATGATCATTTGGTGGAACTTAGCATAAGCATTTCATACAATTATTAGTCAGCACAACAACACAGCAACACAGGTTATGATTATTATTAGCTGTATGTACATGAGAAAACAAATGCAGGCATATTAAATGAATTGAAAAGGTTTGAGGAGGAATCAAAAATTTCCTTGACTTGAATCTCTCACTTAGTTTATGAGACCTTTATATTTTTAACCTATGTGTTACACTTAGCAGCGGTCATATTCGCTTGTTCAATTAAAGGGACATGTTGGAAAAAATTTAAATAAAACCTGAATTACTGCCCTGTCCAAAGCTGAGTTTTTCCAAACATTCTAGATGGCTGATGGCTCTGATTTCACTTCAAGCTCAAAGAAAGAAGTAAAAGAGAAAGATTTTGTATAATTAATAATATTTAAAAATACAATCATTGATACTGCCCTGTGAGACTTAGACAGCTCTRATACTTTGGATTCCCAATCTGCAGTCTTTATAGATATTCAAAACTTGACTCTGCTTCTGGTGATTCATTAGCCATTTTTTTTCTAGGAGTTGGCTTTGCTACCAACTRCCAGAGTTAGTCAGCTTCCACATTGGGATATACTGCTGATATTTTTTCTAGAGAAGTCAGCTAAGGCCTAAATATCTGACTTTTTTATGAAAAACAGACTGTGATAATATTTATTGTATATATACATTATATACAATATATTGTACCTGACTCCCTAACACTGTTTTGGATTGTCACTAAAAACTGCAATTCAGTAGAAAAGAGATTCAACCTGGTGTTCTGTTTCAAGCAACATGGGACTCTTGACCCCTGAAATAACTTTCTAGAAAAGTTAAATTGGTGTCAGACTACCAGTATATAACCAAAACAACTTCATTTATCTCATTGGACCAGTTTTTGCTCATCAGGGAATTCCTCCAAATAATTTGGTTGAAGAGGCAGCTATTTAGGACCTAATATAAAGATCAGATTTAACATATAAATTGTAGTGTGGAACATAATTCATTATTCCTACAAAAGAAATTATGTTCTCGTATTTTTATTATGCAAATAATTAAAAAGACTGCGGCGCCTGAGGTTTTTCACCATGTTTCTGTTCATCACTTTTGGCTCAAGCTACAATTTGTTTCAGTGTCTCTTTGAGCTGTAATACAGTTAGTCTATTCGATTAACATGCAGTGCCCAAATCCCCATACTGCCAAATGAAGTAAACATCTGCTGGCATCAGTTTAGAGTAAACCATCTGTATAAAGTGGCATCATCAGTTTATCATGTACTGTAGTAATATTAACAATAGAGATGACAGTCTAAAGTTCTGATGTGCTAATGGCTTTAGGAAAGAGAAATTATAAGGTAAGGTCTGAAATGCTGTCCAAGAAGGCACTGAGGCAGAAACRTAAATGTGCTTGCATCTTCTAATGTACAGAGCTGGCATAAGTAGTATCTAGCAATGCTGCTAATTCATCCTGTCATGTGCTGTCTTGGACCACTGGACTCCACCCTGATTAYTACCTGTTCCATTTCTTTTTGAAGAAACATTTAGATTCTGAATCCCATAATTTTTAAATTTTTCTTTGAAATTACCGTCTCCTGTCCTTAGTAGCTGATAAGCTGTACAGTGGCTTTTCTTAGTAGAAAATRCTGACTAGCCTTGCTTTGTTTTCTGTAGATTTATGTAATGAGCCTGGTGAGACGTTACTTTGCGTGACTGTGTGGTCTGACAATGATACTATAAATGGTTATTTATTGTTATACTTACTAGAATATCCTTGTGAAGGTGTATTTGTGTTACTTACTTATTTCTAAGGAAATAGTTTTGATTGCAAAGAAGCAAAATGTTTTTGAATCTGAGCTCCAAATAGAACACAAATTATAATACACAAGCTCCTAACTGTCTCCCTGACATACATTCAAGCAGTTCTGCTTTCCTGGCAATATTCAAAGCTCAGAAATAGCCTTGTGAAGGCTTGGCAATCCTTAGTGAGGCCATGGGTGAGGCAAATTAGTTGTGAGACACACATCTGACCTGTATCCAGAATGAACAGGAGCAAAGTAAGTCATTTTCCCCATTTAGATGCATTTGGAAAAGTGGATAAAAACACACAAACATTCTTTCCTTTTATATGTGATCAAATTTATGATCCCTACATTTCTGAAAGCTCTTTTTGTATCAGTGTTGCAGTGTATGCTGCTTTGATGGATGAGAATAAGCAAAGTATAAATTATCTTTGAAAAACACAGAGACTTTTGAAAGGGGAAATAGTGACTTGTCTCTGAACTTAATTACGCTAACAAACAGGCAAAAAGATGACCGGAATCTTCAACTTCATTGTCTATGATGGAAATATGGTTATCTTTTTTCTTTGCTAGTCAGAAGGAAGTTGTGGGGAGGGAGGTTATGTGCCATCCTGAAACTCTTCTATTTCCCTTTCCATTGGAGAATTGTTATTGTTCCCTGCTGCCCTCGCACAGAACAAGTTCAGTGGTCAGCAGACATGTGCAACCTGACGGCTCAAGAATGAAAAACAGTCCTTCACCTCATCTTCCCTTACCATTGGCTTTTTTTTTTGGTGACAAAACAAAATTGATGACTCAGAATTTTTAAAAAGGTCCTCTAAATACTGGGTACCAAAGTTTTGGGGTAACAAGCTTTCTGGAACAACTTGAACTTGATTTTTGGCTGCTAAATATCCTTAATTCGTATTAATTCAGTGAGAAAATTGAGGGCTCAGCGTATTTCACGATCAWATTGGGCACGAAGAGTCAAAATTTCTCTCTGAAAATCATGTTGCTGACCTTGCTGTTTCTATTTATGACAGGAGATGGCAAATGTTTATCAATATTGTAAAACAGACTGAGATCTCCTGGCTAAAAAGCTCTGAGCAACGTCCAAATAGCATTTATATTCATCCAGAGATCATTACTAAGTGCAGTATGGTTCACGACTGAACTGACCTCGGCCAGAGAAGGAATTCAGTAGACTTCTAGGTAGCACAGATTATGCATTTCTTCAGGGTTTTCAGTGGCATTTACGCGCAACTTTCCTGGCAAAGCAAAAGTTGGTTACATCTTACTTGTCTGGATGTGTTTCTTCAGGTTGTCTGACAAGCAGTTACTTCCTGGCCTGATGTTTCCCTGACACATTCCAAGAAAACCTTTGCTGAATGAACTTGCACTGAGAATAATTCTAGGATTTTGGCAATTATAACTGACCACAGAAGACGGGCTTATTTTTGTTGTTTCCCTTTCCTAATTTGGAGCTAGAATCCTGAAGCCAGTCTATGGCAGCAGCAAAAAACATCAGACATAGGTTTTTTTCCTGTTCTGTTTTGTTCTGCTTTCGGTAGTTGGAATTTTCAGTTTTACTCACCTATTAAAAAAAGGCCCCACTAACCTGCTGGCGACATTTCGAGATTAGAGCGGTTTGTGCCAGCAACAACCAGGAATAATCGCTGCACTGAACACCAGTTTATTAAACTCATGTTTGACTCCAGCTGGCGCAGTTAGCAGTGACTAACCTTCTCCCCGCGGCAGGCACATCAGCGCACGCTGTCTGCCTGCCACCTTCGTTGGCTCGGGCAGTCCCATAAAATGGCTCCTYGCAGAACAGATCGGAGACCTGTAGCGTTTTTTAACTGCCTAAGAGAAGGCGCTAGCGACTCCGTGTCTGGCACTGCTCCTGAGATGCAGGGGGCTGGATTCTCACTTCCTGGAAGTGCAATGGGAGCGTAACGTAGTTCCAGATGAGCTGGTGTGCTCCAATTTAGAGAGCTCAGAAGTCATCCCTGTTGCAGTACATCTGTTCTCTCTTCTGCTTGGCCTCTGGTAGCGATTAGGTTTCCATCTTCTGTTAGACGTTCTCGGCAAGGTCATAGCAAGGTGTTTCAGATGCGTCTTCCAACCCCATTCATCCCTGGCTGTTGCCGGTGGGATCAGCTGTCACTGCGGACCTGCAGCCCCTCTGCCTGAACAGCAGCAGCTGGTGAACACTGGGCTCCATTTGAYGCTCCTCTCACCGCTCACTTGCTGCAGGTCTGCTGCATGATATTTTTTGTTAGGCCTTGAAGCTTAGTTGGGAAAAAAGTTGATGGAGGAGTCCTCAGCCTGGATATAGACCTAATGAAAGAGAGAGGGACAGGGCCTCCTTGCTTTGTGAGTAAGCAGCTGAGGCCAACAGACCCTTCTTCATATGGAGATCTGTTACTTTCTGACCTGCCTGTGAACTTGTCTTTGGTAGCTGTCGCTCCCCTACCATTTGGTTTTGCAGACTAGCCAAGCTAGAGAGATGAATATGCAACAGTTTTCTGGAGACGTGGAGTAAGATTTTGACAAATCCTGAACACATCAAAGATAGCAAGAAGAGGCAACGCATAATGGCCTGTCACCATGGCAAACACTCATATCACATTCAGTCGGATGACTTAGCATGCARCTACTTGAACTGATCACTTCTTCCTTTCAGAATCTAGCAGTCTCCTGGATCATACAGGGAAGCCAAACCCTGCTGAAAATTGGTGGGCTTGATTATTAAGAAGTAGAAGCGTGTTGCTGGGTAGGTGGCATGAATTTTCTCCTTTTGAGTTCACTGCCTGAGGGTGTAGACATCTTGTTCCTCATTATAAAAATCATTACCACCAGACGTTTAAAGCTCTCCTTTCAGACTTTCATAAAGGTGATGGTGAGGATAGAGTTAAAAATAACATAGTATACATTTCTTGATTTTTTTAAACCTGTGAATTATTATTGTTACAAAAAGAGTACAAAAATTTGAGGTATTTGTATGTGAGATCATCATAGCTCTTGGTTTTTCTGGCAATACAATGCTGGATCTGTGTTGATTAAAAAAATAAAGCCATTGTTATGCCTGCCATCTGTAGTCTGAGGAAAATATGGGCTAAAAGAAATGTATGCCTGAAATAATTTTTCCCTGTGCGTAATTTCATACAGTATATGAAATGTCACATTGCTGTAATTACCCTATRCAAAATAGGCAGAAGGGAGTATTAATTATAGTATTTGTCATAAGGATGTGTAATGAAAGAACCATTAAGATAGGTTATAAGCTTTCTAAATAATTCTGCCCTKCTGTATATTCTCTACTCTTAGATATGTACTCTCTTCTGTAACTGTGGGAATCTATAAGATTTCAGGAACCTCTCATGATACACATACCAGTTCKCATAATAAGGAAAAGTAGGTGGAAGTTCCCTGTTGCTGCAGCAAATTGGTAAGGCACTTCTGGCTCAGTATTTCTGTCAGCRTTGTTTATTCTAAAATACAGGGCAGCACACTGTGGTTATCAGGAAATTCCAGCCGTTTTCACAGTTGTCCATTTCCTGTGGGGGTTACAAGGAAACTTCTTAAATTCTTCATGTCTAGACCAATCTGTGCAAGCAGCTACTGCTGACAAAATCTTGTACAAGCCCATGAGGTCCTGTAGACTCCGGCCTTTTCTGTCTCACCTTCTAAACACAAGAGTGGTTTTGCCAATAGCAGAGGAGGGGAGCTAAAGAGATTTTAGCCTTCCCTCCTCAACCTCCCATTCAGTTAGCACCACCTGGTATCTCCAGTTACATGGGAGAAGCTTCGTTAATTGTACCTGCATCCAAACTGGACARATACTTTCTTTCATAGGGCTGAGGGTTCAGGTACAGTTGTGGATTGAGTGATGGTCTCACAGCTGGAGTGTTTATGAGGAGGGCTGAAGCTGATGTGGAGCAAGGGGCAATCAGTGGTGTAAATTATTGTTGTTCTTAGCGATCTGTTGAAGCTCTGACCGTTTGCAGCAGCAGAGGATCTGCCCATGAAGTGTTTTGCATAAATAAAGCAGAATTTGAATAGTTTGCACTAATAGCCATCTAATTCAGTGTAGAAAACTGAAATGTCCTAAGTTTGTAAGCAAAATTTCTTAAGAAGCAATTGGGAACCATGCATTACTAAAATACAGTTAATTAATTAAAGCATAGTTAATTTGCTCTGACAGGCTTGGCAATGGTTGTTGTATTTGGTTTCGCAGTGAGTCAGAATCCATTTCACAGGCTACGGCACCGTTGTAGTGAGTGCTGCGAGGCAGCCTTTCCCTGAACTTTCCACTGGAGGATAAAACAGGAGGGAGGCTGTGAAAACAGAGAAGACAGTGGAGYACGAGAAGATAGAGATAGTGTGCATGCATAGCAGTATTTTCTGTGTGTTTGAAAGCCTAACTGTTCTCCAGCTTAAGCACTACTTCAGCCAGCGGAAGGGTAAAAACTGCACTCTGATAATGCTTCTGGGAAGGTTTGGGGTTTTGTATAGTGACTATTATCTCGTGTAAAATGCCTGACATGTCCAGAAGGAGGAAGATTAGAGGATGAAAATTGGCAGCCAGCTGGCAGTTTAGTATTCTGAGAGGAGCAAAGTATGCGTTCGATTCAGGCTAAAAAAGGAACTAATTCCTCTCTCCTCCTTCCGTAATAGTGGTATATCTTCTAGGCTGGCACTGCAGAATGTAGGTGCACACATGTGCCCTGCTCAGTTATACATGCTGCCTAGTCCTACTAGTTGGTAGTACTAGTTGTTGGTACAAGCTTTGGTCATTATGCAAGCTTTTCTTAATTACACTTTGAAGAGATTTGACTMCATCAGCTCAATAGGGAGCTTAGTCACTTACGTCTCTTTTTTGGGGCCAGGCATCAGATGAAGGTAACCTAAATTCCACCTAATTCATCCCTACTATATATTTTCWGTGTTTATGTGTTTCTGAAGGTTTATGAYGCAGGTTGCATGGCACAGAAATGTAGGGGTCTCCGGATTAAGACTGTAATTTTTATTGGTATAATGTCTAAGATAGACATTTGACTTTTGCCTTTAAGACTCACAAATCAGTGACTGAGAAGTTCTGTTTTCCAGGTTAGAGAGTGAGAATACAGAAGCTCTGTCTACATCTGCCATGCACAAGAAGCGCAAAGACCAGATTTGCCATCTGTTGAGCTACTTAGCTGCTGACCACCTTTAGTGCTGAATCCAGGGTAACCCAATTAACCCCTGAAGAGAAAACTTTGAGGACATCCTAGGCTCACTTACATGACATATGGAAAGTTAAGCATGCTACCTGGTCCAGAGTCTTACCTATTTCACCTGCCCTTGCAATGTTGTCATGATACCAATGCTGGTTAGTCAAGGCAGGGCTGGAAGGAACTTGACCTTATGGCTGCCACACAGGTAAGAATTCTGGGTAGCCTGAACTCAAAGAGGGAAAATAGGAATATCAAGTGTTTGCTTTTTAAGACCGCTTGTGCTTCAGGGTAGTTACATAATCTCCTGTCTCAGGAGAACATCACAGGTAGTGAGATTTGTCCAGATCAGTGAGGAGGCTTGTTGGCAGAACTGAATTGAATCCAGATTTTTGAGTTTTTGTCCTGCTGTTCTGTGAAGGTATAAAATTTTTGTATAAATGTGTTACTTCATGGTTTATTAACTAGCACTGTAAATTCATATCCTACATAATATCATACAAAGTTTTGTCTAAGCAATAAAAGACACTCCAGTCTCTTACTAGCGAAGCAGTGCTGAAAGATAAGTGGTGAGCCTGCCTGGTTTTTGAGATGTGTATAGAGGCAGGACAATTGAGTGTAGTCAAGTGGCAATTAGAGATACTTTACTTTATGGGGTATCTGAGGGATATCATAAAATACATCTTTCCTAAGACATTGATGTATCATTGTGCTCACCAGGATAATGAAGGATAACTCATGCTCTTTCTTTATAATACAGAGAAATATACTTCAGGGCACTACTATCTCACAGATTAAGGGGAAAAAAAAGGCTTACAGATCAACTAGATGATATAATGTAAGGGTTTTATTCTCTAATTAAATAATCCTTTCTCATGTTTTTAGACAAATAAAACAGTTTTTTTTTCATTGTCATTTAGTCTAGTGATTTACATCTTTGATATTCTGTGCTGATGCTGTAGCAGCTCTGAGATGTTCACTGTTAGGCTCAAAGTGTTACAATAATTCCTTTGCTTTCTCTGGCCCATGTATAATTTTCAGTCAAGATTTACAGCTCTACACCCCATGGATTCTCATATTAATAAATTGTCTCATCTGCAAAAACAGATATAAATGAGTCCCTTGTCTGTGTCTTCGTATTTCTAATGCTGTTACACAGCCTGCATATGGCCAGCACACGAGAATACTCACTGCTATTGATGTAAGAGCCAAGTCAAGTTATTGCCACTGTCTGTAGGTGCACTTTCTATACAGCTGGTTTTAGGATAGCATTATCTTTATTTTGTATAGTCCTTTAATCTCTGTTAGAAAGCTATTAAAAGCAGATAGGAGATCCGTGTTGCAGAGCGTGTAGCACAGAGTGCTCAATTTTGTTCTCTCAGAAGGCTAAGGTCTTTCTCAAGTACACTAAATTTAATTTAATTTATTTTTTTAATGGTCAACTTTAGTGGTCACCATATGTTGATTCTGTACATAGATTCTGTACAAATCTAGTTTTGAAACCWCATGGGAGTTATCAGTTAAAAGCTAGTTTAAATTTTTTTAAAAAGAAAAAATGTTCCCTTAGAGACAGTCTTTTTATACTTAAGAATAAAAAAGTAATATAATTTTTAGGTCTTGGGAGTATTCTAAAGAAAGTATCTATGTCAAACATGGTCTCTTCCTCCCCCCCTTTTTTTTAAAAAATAGTGATTTTTGTCTATTTCAGCTCTGTAAACTTATCCTGTCAGCAAAAAATGAGTGAGGTTCTCTCCACTTATGTGTCATCCTTTTACGTGTGTGCAGAATACACAGTCAGAATTAGCTGACATCATTCTTATTGATATTATGCTTACTTAGCCATTCTGAAGATTTGTAAATCCACACTGTTTTTTTATGTGGCCTCTTTTTATTGACTCTGTATTGGTAAGTGATTAAGAAGAAAAAGTTGTTTTTGTCCAGAAAATGACCAGATATGGCTGAGAAAGATGCAAGTGAAAATACTCATAGCAGGAGAGTTCAGCATGTGGAACAAAGATGTTTTCTTCTTTTCTTCCCCTGAAAACTCTTGCCCAAGCCATACACACACACACACACACACAAAAAAAAAAAAAAAAAAAAAAAAAAAAAAAAAAAAAAGAAAGAAAGAAAAAAAAAAAAAGATAAACAAGTCCAAGGCACAAAAACATAAAAAAGTAAAGAAGTTCATGAAAATTCTAAAATTATGGTGAAATTTCAAATGACATTCTTTTCTGTATTTCTTTGTGTAAAATTGCTGTTTGTCTACTTTCTCTGGTTCAGATTAAAACTCTCCCTGCATGAGTGAGTTAGCATCCTTTTCCTGTGAAAGTCACTTAGCAGAAAGCGGGGCTGTTCAGCTCACAGGCATGAGATCCATGAGAACAATTTCTCTGGCCACTATCTTTTCAGTGTGTGGGCTACAAGAGGGACTAATTTTTTAGCAATCCAATGTTCACTTGCTACTTCATGCTTTCCCAGAGGTCCTTCAGCTCTTTCTCGGCTATGTTATTGGACACAGAAAGATAGAAACCCAAATATAGCACTGACCTTTGCCCCTAGAAGAAGCTATATAGCCCATGTAAGTGAGAGTTGTCAGCAGTGGTCAAAGAATTAGAGTTTGAGGGGAATATGTCTTATCTTTGATTTATATCAGTGATTGAATAGCAGTTAGACTTTCAGAAGAGCTGAGTAGTAACAATTTTAATCAGAGTCGAGGTGCTAAGGACTTACAGTTGTATTTTTAAAAAGTGCTTTGTTTTCTCTACATCCTTTTTTCCAATTATAAAATTAGGATAATTATGCCTTTTCATAATAGCACTTGTAAGACAATAGTATGGCAATAATATGGGTGTTACTTAGTCAGTGGTATAATTTCTTTTCACAAAATAATTTAAAAATACCTTTCACATTCTGCATGATTTTTTCCAAACATCATTCACTGGTGCTGCCCAGATTCATGAGAACAAGACAGTCATTTCCTTCCTTAATAATTTATTTTAACCTCCYGTTTGCTCTCCATATACTTTTCAAATTATAAAAATCAAGTTGTTGTTATTGCGTTAAATTATTCTTATAATGGAATTATCTCTGTTTTGTTTGAGTCAGATTGAAGGAGATACTAATTCTTAATTAATGGCATAAAGTTAATGGCTTTGGTCTCTCCAAAATAGGCAAACACACTTGATCTTATCTCTTGGCAGATACTTTCACAGTCAACCATGCATTACAAGCTGCCTTCAGTTCTGTGCAAAACATGTATTATGTTCATGCAGGCAGGCAGAACTGTTGTCTGTTGCTCTGCCCAATATGCATCCAAAAAAAAAAAAAGGAAGAAGAAGAAAAGGCTAGACGCTAAGGAGACACTATATATAGTAGAGTTTTTTTTTTCTTTGACTGCTGAAAAAGATAAGTGGCTGAAAAAGAGTCAAGTGTTGTTTCTCTATAAATTGTGTGCCAGCAGGTTTATCACTAAGCGCTGTAGATTATGTTGAGTAGAATAATCATGAGGAAGAAAGGGAGACTAAAATAACAGAGTGATAGGACTATTTTGACTCCACAATCAAAGCCTCCTTGACTTCTGCCCTTTGGGTGGAAAGTGCTTATGTTACAAAACAACATGAGTTCAACCTCTAGAGTCTGCTGGTAGTTTCTTACTGATCTGTACTGAGGGAGTAGTTGCCTAATACTTTCGCATTCCTTGCCTTTGTGTTCAGTGTTGCATACTGTCTGGATGATAAGATTGGCAATCGCTTTTCCTACGGAGTATAGGAAGAATCACAGAAGCCAAGAATGAAAAGCTGCCTAGATGGGATTAAGGAGCCGTGCCCAGGCACAGTAAGGAGATATCCTGAAAAATACGTGAGCCTCCAATTTGCAATTATCTCCTCTCCTCAAAGAAAGCATGCAGTTAGGCAGATTATTTTTGCAGTAATGAAGTCAGTATAAAAAWTTTTTTGAGGTGCACCCATTGATTTAATAGCATTCTGTGGGAATTCTCTGGAATTCTTTTTAAAGCTTAAATCACACCTGGTCTAATCCTCATTTTTTTTCTGAACTTATATCAACTTAGGAATATAATTGCTTGATTAGTGATCCAGTGATAGACCCATGATGTGGAAGAGGTGTGGGAGCCTGACTGTATTATTTAATGGTTATGGTACAGTGGAGGAGACGCCCCTAGCAGGAAGCAATAAAGCAGTAATGACTGTGGAGGCACCATATATAAGGTTAAATTGATATATGTAAATCACTGACTTCAAGATGCTGAAGCTGCCTCTTGGCACCCATCTTTTTTTACACAAGTGGGGATCAAATACTTACTGTTTTGATAAATGGTATGTAGCTAACCTATGTTAAAGACCTTTAGGGAGTTGAGTTCTCTCATTCCTTTGAAATGTAATGGAATTTGGGCGCCTAGTGATGTTTCTTTTGAAAATGTCGCTGGCTCATTTGCTTTTATTAAACTGCTTTGAAAATAGAGAAAGCAAAGGGGTTGATATGTTCTGTTACARTATGAAAGTAACGTAACACAGGGTATACACACAAGGAAGCACATCTGTCTTGAAACATATATTGGCAGTGGCAGAAACCAGTGCAAACCAATTGTAAGATTAACTGTTAATAGCCTTCTCTTTTGTGTAATGCTTGTGATACAGAATATTGATCAAAGTTTTTGGAGACCTCTGCACATGATGCATGGGATAATTTGAATTGAAATGTTTCATGTTGGCTTGATGTTTGGTAACGTAAATATTATTTAAAATAATTCATTTTAAAAGTAGAAAGGAATTATAATTTATTGGAATTCAGACTTCTTCCAAGTATATGTGCCTTAGGTCAGTAAGTATTTAGGAACACAACTAAGTAACTTTCATTTTCTTACATATCTTGTCTTCTCTCCACCTGTACCCTAAGAACATACTCATATTCAGCAAAGCTGGTAAACATGCTAAATCATATGAAATATAGTATAGCATTATTATCCAAATTCAAAATAGATTAAGCATATTCTTAACACTTTGCTGAACTGAAGTCATGGTCTATTTGTATAGTATAGTGTTASGATACCTATAAACATGTATATACAGTTAATGTATAAGAGTGTGGCTATATTTGTATGTAAAATAGATATAAGCAGGATTTTACAGGATTCTCCATTAACTGTAACATCACAGATAAGGCCCRGGGTTTTTGAAGAAGGTATCAATTTTTGAGGCTTTAGATGCTGCTTCTCTTTGCTTGCAGAAAATAACCTTTTGCATTGTCCGTGTATGGAGTGTGTTGTATGAATTAAACAAACCCAGCKTGTTTCTGTAGTACCTACAAGTTGTCTTTCCTCAGAATGCTTATATAAGGGTACTGCAAATTGCAATTTGTCCTTTTATCCTTTCATATTTTTCATGTAGCGACGCAGTGTGGTGAATACTAACTCATGTATTAATGAGGGACTGATACTTTTTTCCTCTGGGTTTGCAGCTGTAAATGTAGCTCATTCTATTCTAGAATTGCAAAATGARTTTTAATTGGTATTCCTTCCAAAAATATTTGTAAAATGATGTGAGTTTCTTAGATTGCAATCTGAAACATTCGCCCTTGATTTGCAATGGAAATCATTAGAGGGTTTTTCCTACCCACACCCAGAACTCCTCAGAACAATGCTGAATTACATGTATATTAAAAACAAAAAAAACTTAGATATCTATCATGTTTCACAACTCCCCCCCGAGAAATTTCTTCACATTGTAATTTACATGTGAATCAACTTACTCTGAAACTGAATCTACAATGATTTTACTGATTATACTATGATTATACTGATTATACTGATACCAGCTTAACAGTTCACTGTGCTTAGAAATTATCTAGCATTATAATAATGAACGAGTTAAATAAAAAATAAATGTTGTCTGCTTTTCTTAAAAGATATGTAGGATTAGTTCTCTCAGGCTATGGAATTAGTTTTAGATACTTGGCTACCTGACTAGGTGATCACCAGGGGAACAGACCTGCTTTTGTTTATGAAGGCACAGGCAATAAATGCATGATAGGTAGATGAATAAAATTTTGTCTGGATATAATTGCATGAAATAAATACTGTTAAAGTAAAACCAGATCAGATGGGATTTTATTCTKCTAATATATTTTCTTTTATTTAGTGAGTGCAGTTTTGCAAGTTTTCAGTTATGAAGTTCACAGGTAAACTTGAAAGTCTGGTTGTGAAGTTAAGACAGGAGAAGTACCTTATTCAGAGTTACACAAACCCATATAATCCGCATGAAAATATTTTTGTGCTGCCACTTGTGATATATGTTGCTGTGCTGTGTAAACAAAATTAAATAGAGCCTCGGGGACTCCCGCAACAAGAGATTAAACTGGGAAACAAGACCAAGTGTAACACTCTGMATCTGATGCCTTAATCAATCAAGGCAAGTTTTCGTTCCCAGAGATTTCTATTCTGCAAGATGTATACTGTAAGAATTCATACGTGCAGTTGTCTAATGCTTTAGGTCACAAACATACGTAGTATGCTACATACCGATGTGCCAATAGAGGAAATTACAATCCCCAGCCTTTCCACAGATGCATCTCATTCTCCTCTCCCTCTTCCCCCTCTTCTTTTCCCCCATCAGAGATTACCAACCATCCACTTGTGAGTGGAGCTACTTGCTGAATACTGCCTAGACTGCATCAGACAAGGTGACCTTGCTTAGCAAAGACCTACCATTTAAAATGCTTAAGTTAATATCTCACTTGTTTGGACTGGAAGAGGTTAAGAAAACTCTCTGTTTGCAGGTCTCTAGAAGGTGCTTCTGGTGAGGAAGATGGATATTAGTAGCTTAAGTGCTTCAGGGAGCATCAGCTTCTTTTGCTGAAACAATGTTTTACGGAGCATACATCAAGTGTACCACAGATTTAGTTAAGTATTTGAAAAATAGTGTAATACGCCAGGTAATTGCTTGTAATTGTTAAAGTGATTCTTTCTTACATCATCTGATTCTGACTACTCTGGAATTAATAGTTTTGGATAAGAAATGCCTATTTCTGATGCATTTAAAATAATGTATCAAATGTTAAAACTTTGTTGGCTTGTAGCATTATAGGTGAAAATAAAATTTTGAAGAATAGCATTTTCCAAAATTGATTGCTTTTCTGGCATTCATTAGAATAGAAAYACTTTCAACAGACCAGTTCAAATAAACATCTCATATGATGTCATGAGATCCACTGAATAATTTTGGTGATCATTTGCACCAATTGTTGGTTACAAATAGTTTAGTATATATTTTTGTGAGGCTGCAAACTTTGATTTTTCTAGTAATAAATCACAACAAATTCAGCTCAAAATCTGAAATGGTATTTTGGCAGTGTCTCTTGGAGGAAAAGAAAAATTCCACTTAGTTAACTTACTCAGTTTTGATGCAGACTGTAATTTGGATTATAAAATTCTTTTCCAAAAATTTCAGCTGTTTAAAACAATTTTTAAACAATTATTTTCTTTCTGTCTGTCTTGAATTATTTTAATTTTCTTCTTTTTATCATAGTGAAAATGTTAGGCAAAAATGTTCCATTCATGTGCCAAATACTAGAATGCATACTGCAGCATACTGCTCCAAGTCATAAGATATATTGGGTTGGATTCAGTCTTACTGTGGACAGAAGCCAGTGGTCTTTTCTGTAAGATATTTAGGTTTCCAAAATTAACCCCATTGTAGCCTGATCTTGTGTCTAATTTTTAGAGAGGTGATTGACACTGGAATACTTGATAAAATTTGCACATTTTGAAAGAGTAGAGAGATGCTTACGTGTGTGTGTGTGTTGTCTATATACCTATCTATAGCTATATAGAGATTTCTTTTTATATCTGTCATGTGCACACAGCAGACTCCATCCTCTTCTCTTTTGCAGTCATTATGGTGATCGTCCACAGCTATTCTTGAAGAACTTTATCTTCTATGGTTTCCTTTTTTTCATATCCAGGCAACTGGAAACAGAAAGTTTCCAGTCCCTCCAGTAGAATCAAAAAAAAAAAAAAAATATATATATATATATATAGAAATAACACACAGGACCTACCCAAGCCGATAAATAGATTATAGGAGCTCCAGTTCAATCTGTTAGTTAAGGGCACTCACCACTCTAGAGCTCTACAGTTAACTTCTTTTCCTTCTACATGCTGCACTCGATGTGCAATGATTCTTTAAAACAAGTTTCATTAGCAAGTAAATTAATTAAACTGTACTTCTACTACCCACAGATTCCCTTTATAGCAATAGAATCCCCAGTGGCCTAATCCAAAAAAGTACCCAGAGGGTCAAATATCCTCAGTAGTTGGTTATGAACATTGCCCAGTCTCAGAGCTGGACACTATATGTTGTATAAATCAAACTGACATGAAAAAAAAATTTTAATTGTTCTTATAAGGTCATAAGAGTGAAAGCTGTATTCAAGAGAGTAGGAAGTAAGAATGGTGACCTTAAAAGGTTGTTCTTTCACCATCCTTCAGCCTCAGTACAGATGATGAGAGTTGGTGATTTGAAACTAAAAGGCATGAATTAAAATGAAAGTTTGAAAAGGAAAATATACGTTCATGGTATGTATTTACCTATTCAATTCCAGAAAAGAAACTTTAATTCAGAAATATTGCCGTTTTAGAGCCATAACCTTCTATGGTACAGCAAAGTGATGAAATGTTTAAGATTTTTGCTAACTGTCCAGGAGTATTCAGTAGCTGAAAAATAAATAGCAAATGGTAAGGGAAGGAAATGGATTTTTAAGCCCCATTTAAAATTAAACCTAGTGTTTATGTATCAATCCATAACAGTAATACTTGTATTTGAATATACTGTTACCAACAGGGAACATTTGGTCTATTTGGACATGCTGTGAGATCCAGGCAGCTGCTATGGCTTAGCCATTTTTAAATAGTTAATAAACTGGCACTCCTAAACCTGATTTATTTATTGTATTATGGACATAAAATCCCTCAAAGAAAGCCAGATGTTTAGGGAAAACAGTTTGGACTCAGAGATTTCGGCTGTGTGTCATGCTCTTTATTACAAGATTTTATGCTCCCATTCCCTGTATCTTTCTTTTATTTTGTCTTCTGATAAGGTGACTAGAAATTCTTGCAGTTCACCCATTTCCCACATACATGAAGTCTACTTCAGATAGTGACTGGATATTGTAAGAAATAAAATGCATCTAGTTTGAATGTTTGATTCAAGAGCTCACATGTCTTTAAAATGTGAGTTTTGTTTTTATTCAACAAAAGCAGAGTTGCTTTTTAAGTACTTCTGAAAATCTTGTTCAGATTAAATCCCAGAGTAAGCTTGCACAGTTTCAATTCTTCAAAACACTGCTGCAAATAATACTTCCTGTGCCCAAATGTAGGCCCTCCGGTTGAACTCTGTGAGTCTTCGCATTTTCTTCGTGTTGAGCTTTATACTGTTATCTTTCTGTCTCTGAAAAATTCCACCAAACTCATTTTTTATGTATTTCTGTCTTTCATATATATCATCCTCCCCTCACTGGTGATTTTTAATGTCACCATCGTTACTCCTCCTTTGAAATCTCTTTGCCTTTATAAGTTGCATATTCTTGTATGTCGACTCGCTATCTTCAATGAAATTCTTTTTCAAGCACGTTTCTGGGGAGAAGCTTACCATAGCATGTTTATTTAATTATATGGGTATCACAAGAAGGCTGATCGTTCATCTTGGACATCACATGTGCCTGAACTGGGTTTCAGTAGGAGAAACAGGAGAAATTTAAAATGTTCTTCTGTTTTTATGCGGCATCTCATATGTTCGTGTACAGAATGAAACTGAGCACCTCCGATTGCTCAGCAGCAGATATTTACTGGCCTCAAAATGAGTCCATTTCATCAGTGGAGAACACTGCTGGAACTGTCAGAGATTTGTAGTTCATGTATAACATTTCTTTCAATTCTCTCTATGTGGTATTTTAAATATATGGAACTTGCTAAAAAGTTTGGAAGTTAAAAGTATGAAGGGGAAAGAAAGTGAGGCCTAGCAGAAAGTAATTGTGTCTTAGAAAATATTTTCTCAGAAATTCTAAATGATGACTGTTTAAAGTTCAGGAGAAAGAATGGAAGAGTGGGCATAGATGTGGAAAATGTGAAGTAAAGATAATGCCAGGACTGAAAATGTACTTCTGAGTCCTCTCCCTTTTCTGTTGAATCTTCCACTTTAGTTATTCAACTCTCTGCTCTTGAAATTTCTGTCCTTTTTCTGCTCCACCCGCCTAAGTAAGGAAATGAAGAAGCACCTCTTTGACAAAAAAACCCAGGGACATCCAACCTGATTCAGTTCATCAAAGCTTTTGGATCAAAATATTTGAGAATCATAAAAGAGTGAATTTTGAAAAATGAAGTATTAAGGGAATATTATGGAAATTTAATTTAGCAAAAGCTTAGGTAAATCCAACCCCCAACTGGTTTGGTCCTTGAGACACCCCAAAATGCCATATTTTGTGTGGTGTAGGCAAATGAAACAGTTGGGGAATATCACCTCCCCCGATTAATTTCTGAGAGAAATGATAAAATTATTATGTGAATTTTGGTACTGGTCAAGGGTAAGGGGGAGGGTTGAGGGACCAAACAGTCAAAACCAAGAAGTCATTTGAAATTCAGCTGGCCATTTTACACCACAGTGTTTTCTTATCAGGTTTCAGTTTCCTGAGATCTTTCAGACTTGAAATCACCTCCTCAGTTTCCATTGAATAAGAAGAGGAAAATGGAGGAGAAAGAGAGATAAGCTTTGATTTGGGACAGACARTAACATACAGAGAGCCCTGAACTTTGCTGAAATTCATCTTACTCTGCAATGTGTGAAATAACTGTATAGGGCTTTATTTATCAATACCACTGTCAGGTTCTGGAGCATACCACTGGAAAATTTATAGTTATCCAGAGGTGAATTTTTTCTTTGCTGAAACAGTCAATATATGCACATCAGCACTGGTATATATAAACATATAGGCAGCAATGAAAAGTCTAATATGCACCACATATTTAATATTTTCTTGARGATAGTGTCAATAGCTTGTACAGATTTTTTTTAATGTAGCTTTCCTTCTTTTTTACTTGGCAGCTACTGATTTGACACTCAAATCAAAAAGCACTGTGTTTTTATGTGCATATGTATTCATATTTTATCATATTTATGGAATGTTACAATGTTTTAGACACTGCAAAGATTGAAGAGGAAATGGAGAGTACAGATTTATTATTCAAGTCCTGCAGTAATTGTTAAACATAATTTAAAGAAAATAACATATCAAATAAAGTACTTTACCTTTTGAATAAGTATGAGGAGGATGCAGAGGGAAGATTTTTAGGATTTACCACAGAAAGTCTGGGTCAGTATGTTTTGTGGAAACATGTCTTTTGATYGATAAATCAGGTGCTAAGATTTTATCAAAAGAGTTTATTATAAAAAATAGTTATTATTAACAGCAAYTTAAAAAAGCAACATTACAGACCTATTCCAGCAGTCTTTACCTTTAATTTCCTAGATGTGTATTGRTGTGAAGTGTTCCCAGATCAGTCTTACCAGCATTTCCATTTACATCCTGACTATGCTCTTCTGGAGCATGTGGGTTCACGCTCAGATGTTTAGGTACTCTTCCTTCTAAGTGCAGGAATTARTGGCTAAAAAATGATTTTAAATTACTTGAAGAATATTGACCTGGAAACACTTGATTTGAATATGCAACCTGAAATATTTGTTTATATGAACAGTGACGTAACATCAGTTTTGATCTTCTGATCAGTTTGTGATCTTCACTCTTTATAAGAGAAGAGCCCAAATCAGTGGAGCATTTCCAGCAGCCCAAATTTAGTGTCTTTCTTGTTAATTCATTTGTGCAGCCCGTGGTTTTTGACTGAGGCCTCATTGCTACATTCTGGAAGGGTGTAGATCAGTATCTTTTTTACACCTACAAAATAAAATGCTATTATTTCAACATGTTACAAATGAATTAAGTATTTTTAGTAGATGATTTTCAGAACTTCGGTTTTTATGGTTTCTTTTGTATCCCTCCCTCACCCCACATTMATTCAAGGTGCTATATTATACCTGCAGAAATAAGGACTGGTTTGAAAATTTTCAGTATTTAGTACTCAGATTTTCTTCTTATTYGTATTATTTGCAAAATGGGACCTTTAATTCCAGAATACAGTATTTTATGTGACAGAAAACAGTTTTCTTTTTCATTCRATGTGTTGTTCTTAGATAGAATTTTGGTTCTGACGTTTGTCTAAAAATTAATAAATGGAATTTATTCCACTTATTATTTATTGCAACAGAATGGTACAGTCTTCTTGTTCTAGCTATTATATATATATGTATGTATGTATGTATTAAGCATAGGTTTATATTGTAGTTTGATAACTTAGCTTTATGTATTAAGCATATGTTTGTTATGGGTAAAGGTACAGATAGCAAGTATATCAAAATGTAGCATCARTTACACTACAAGTATATTGCTCATACTAAATTTGACCCTCTGCACATTGATTAAAAAAATTCCAACCGGTATCAGTGGTTGCTTTTAAACTAAATACTGTCTGAGAAAGGACATAACCCACACACGCTTTCCCTTATTCAGCAGTCACTCCTACTACACACCTCCCAGCCTCAATCAAAGGTTTGTTTTGAGAAGAGTACGGGGACTCTGGCTGGAGCAGGTGTAAATGGAAAGCAGATTTCTGAGTCATGAGACCAGCAGCTAACAACTTCCTGCCAGAGCTGCTCATATATTCATATAGATCTTTTAGTTCCTTAAATGCACTTGGCAGTACAGCAAGAGAAGGACAGTCTCTCAGTTACTGAGCTGATAATTTAAAGTGAACCCTATGTGCTATGCTGAGATACCTAACTGGTACTAGTATAGCCAACTGATCGCTACGTTTTGTAGGGAACTGGCATGATTTCTAGGGGTAAACACAAATATGGTGTGCTGCATTAATGTAGTTCCAGAACTATGCAAATGTGGATTGCATTCAGATAAGTGACTGAAAAAACAAAGTTTAGTAAGATGCAGCTCAATAGGAGGTTGCGTAGGGTTTCAGGCATTCCCAGGGAAGTCCCCTGAACACAGGGCAGTTAAACCCTCCTCATAATGAAACAAGAATAGAGGCTGCAATACACCGCTGCGTCTAAATCTAATTTTATCTGTAATTGTATCAGCAGTTTCACTGAAAGCAAAGATTGTGTACAGATATAAATTCCCACCGTAAGTTCTTTGCTGGATGTAGTTGTTTCTGTACCTTCARTAACTTCCCTGTGTGATGGCTTTTGTTCCTTTGCACTTTGATGTTTAGAATTAGCCTGCTTGCTTTGTCCAAATTTTGGATGTACTCAGGCACCAAAAAATAAGACACTATGTTATGTCAATTACCTTGTCTCAGTAGCTGCGATATAATGCACTTTTGACTGAAGATGGGCCTGCACAATAGAATTCTGATTTTGGATCTATAATCACAGCTTTAAAGTTCAGAAATGTTCAGCGCAGAAGGTTTTGATTAGGTATATCATATGTACAGGTCACCTGCAAACAAATCTGGATACAAAAGTGGAATTGATTTGCAATCGAAGTATGATGTGAATTACATGCAAGTTAATATTTTTTGAAATAATCACRTGTTACTGTGCTATTATGTTGTCTGCAATGAAATGTAGAGAAAAGGGGTTTGCAACCCTTAGTTAGATTAACGTGCTTTTCACCAGGRTATCAATAAAACCCTAATGCCAGCCTTGTCTGTGAATAAAATACCTATAAACACAGCATATAACACGTTTTTACATAGTTGACCTATTGAACATTTCCATATGTTTTTCATTTATGTGGAATTGTTCTCTCTTACTAGTCTCCATTCTATTTTTTTAACTTGATTTAAATGGAACAGACACCTTAAATACATTAACAAGCTTAGCTGACCTTTTCAGGGAATTCTACAAAAAGGCTTGTATGCAGCTGCTACCCAAGGTGTGCTTAGATCATGTTTGTGGAGCAAATAAGGTAGAAGAATCCTCAGAAGCGTTTGTCCAAGCACAGTGTAAAAGCTAGACACGAAGAAAATACTGGCACTAGTGAAAGAAGCACATTGGTGATGCATGTAATTTCTCAGCCGTGTTGTGCTGTGCTCATACACRCAATACACTGGTTACCTGGTAGTAGGAAACCATTGTTTTCGTGAGAAATCAGAAGCATTAACTGCTGGCATGTCATAAGAACATGTGCATAATGTAATAACTTAAACATATGTCACTGTTGTAAGGTAGGTGTGAAACAAGGATATTCAACTTGAAAGATCCTAATGCCGGCTTTAGAGTCAAGAGRAAGGCCAGAAGGATTCATGGTCTGGCAGTAGACACTCTAAATCTTTTAGGAGGTAGCTTTCATTCTGCTATGTGCAAAAATATAATTTATATACATACTAAAATTCATACTTATTCTGTATTTTTCTTTTTTATTTTTCAACATTCTGTTCTCTCTGGGGAAAAAGCGAGTTAACTTTTGATAAGTTTTTATTTTCTACTTTTTTGGTTTTTTCAGTTATTAAAGTACTTCACACTTTTTCAGGTTGCAATATACACTATTATTAGAAAAAATAAAATAGATTTTTGCTTTATATGTTTGATGTTAAGACAAATCATTTTTATGACTTCTGAGACAGAAAGAGATATTATTTAATATTAGAAAGAAGATTAATATCTATTACAGATGATGGACCAAAATCTTTGAGAGTACTAGTCACATTGTGTTGACCTGATTGCCTTTATTGTATGTCTTTATGTATCATTGCTCAGTTACGGCTACTGAAAGCACTAGCTCCGTATGATGACAGTCTGTGCTGTAAATATTCTTAGTAATTTCGAGGTGTATGTTCATTTCCTTTTGGTAATGGAACAAACTTTCTTTAGCTCATAAACCTCAAAGCAACTTTAATAAAAAATACAATTGAGGAATGATTTGGCCATTCTATGACCTTGTTGGTTTTTGGATTCTATTCCCTCTTTGTAGCTAAGAACTTTCAGAATAACAGATGTTTTAAATGTACAATATGAGATTTTAAATATGAAGCAAACCCTGTGGATAAATCACAGATTTGGGGCTCTGTATACTGCCTCTGTACTAGAAAAAGATTATATTCACAATAATTGTGGTGTAAAACATGTCTAGTGGTATTTTAAAATTTCYTATATGACACAGTGAAATATTTTACCTAGGCTGTATCTGTTTTAAAATCCATATTTTGCAGATTAGGATAATTGGCAAAAGYCATGCTCTTTTGTTCTGAGTGGTCTGGGTACATGCTTTTTTATTTTTATTTATTTTATTTTATTTTTAAGTAAGAAGTCAGAGCTGATACTTGCAAATTCTGTGTTGAAATGGCCTCATCACAAAATCTTGAGCAGCTGGAAGCAGAAGGACATGTCTTTCTAGCATTGAAACTCCAATTTCTGTTCACTGGGCTAATACGTGGAACAAAAAAAAAGAAAAAAAAAAAGAAAAAAAAGAAAAGAAAAGAAAAGAAAAAAGGCAAATGCCAGAAAGTATCCTCTGCATGTATGTGTCTGGATGTGTGAGAGAGACAGAGAGAGCAAGCTGCTTCCAAATCACAAAATTGAGGACTGGAAGGTTAAGGCTGTCCACACTTCCCACCCGCCTGCTTGTGAGGTGGCAGTTTAATGGCTCTGTAGAGTTTTCTTCCTCTCCACAGCTGTGAGCAGCACTTGGCTAGGCAGAGGGGGTCACCCCTTTCGAGCTATCATTTGTGACTTGGGCCATAGGACCACATGGTGGCTGTAATTTCTGCGAATGATGCAGAAATTACAAGAAGCCTTGATGCAGAGGTAGTCAGTAGAAAGTTTGCCATTGACTACAGAAGTCTTTGGATCAGGCCCTGGGCTTTTAAGTCTGTAATTGTCATGGAAAATAAATACTGTACTTCAAGGAGCAAGCTCCAGGGTCTCCTAAAAGTGGCTTAAATTGCTCAGAGAGGAGCAGTATAACAACCCCAGCTTTCATATGGTAGGTTCTCACTAGTTTTACATCCCAGTGATACTGTTGGGACTCCCCAATCAGTGGTCAACAGTGTAATGATACACGGCAAATTACCTAGGTAATGGCAGTAGGATAAATCACCTCCAGCCAGTACTGGTTAGCAAAGGGAGGGGTGCACTACTTTTATTAACTAGAACCAATTCCCCAAAGACAAAATCAAAGGAAAAACAGACTTGAGGTTTTGGGTTTTTTTTAACCCAATATGATGATTAGAAGTCATTAGTGAAGAAGATTTATTTTTCCTTATTCTCTAGCAAAGGCTAGTGAATGGCTTTAGAAAAGCAAAGTGAATGTGTAGCTTTTAATAGAACTTAAAAGTAAGGGATTGGAGATTTCACAGAAGAGCTGTTCACCTTTAATGTAGAATTTCAGTTTGTATCCTTCAAATAAGGCAAGACAACATTGTGGAAAAAAATCAGAAATTTCTGGATAACATCCAAGCAGTGCTGCTGAACCAGACATGGTGACTTGGTGTTATCATTGCATGAGAGAGAAAGGAAATACACAGGAACTACTCCCAAACTCCTAAATGTTTTGTTGGAGGTGACCTGAAGGGGAAGGTCAAAGTGCTGTCAATGTGTTAGGAGGTGAAGATGCTGAATATGTCATAGGCTCCTGGCAAGGGAAGGTGCTGTGATTAGTCTTAACCAAAGCACAAACTTCCAGAACCAAATCAGTCGATTAAAGAAAGTCATAGAAAAGTGTTATATAGCTCTATCCAGAAATGTATGACTTCTGAATCACATCTGATGCTCACAGTTAGCTGTGGGTAAAGTGAATGTAGCTTACATTGATGCCAGTTACAATAATAGTAATTTGAATGGTCTTTGAGCATCTCAATATATTTTTCTGACACTAATGAATCCTGCTAATAAATTAAGGACTTAAAGGAAGGTGTTAATGGAACGGAGATACATTGACTAGCATTAAGCATATCCTGTATTATTAGGTAATGATATATGAATCCACAGTAGCATTTTTGGAACTTCCTTTGCAGAACAATGTTGAGTATTAGACTGATCACCTCTTTACGAAGGTGTGGGGGGAAATAACTTACCCATGTCTGTTGCAGAGTTCAAATTATACTGCATTATTTTCAGTTGGGGCATATGAGACAAGCCTCAAAGGTTCCCAATTGCTGACTTTATGCTGTTATAACTTTAGCGTATTCAAGTGTATTTATGCAAAGTTTTCTTTTTTTTTCCTCCAAATATTTCAAGGTGAATAATTATGATGACTCACAGAATCACTTACACATAGGATTCCATCTGAGGTTTATAATGACTGCTATACAACATTCAAAGCCCTCTGAGTTAGAACTAGTGTTCATGCTTTCTTAAATCAGCTTTTTTTCCTAATGTGAGCTGCCTGTCTCTGGCTTTCCTGTAATGTTTCTGACAAAAAAATCCAAGCCTCTTGTTCTGTTAATGCAGTGGTTTGCAGTCTTGAGTAATCTTTTTTTCCCAGCAACTTGGATCTGTTGTGGTAAAAGAGAAGCAGATATGATTCATCATCTACTGTAAACTGTGGCCAAATGAATTCTCAGATGAGCAGAGGTTGAACGCCAGAACAGATTACACATTGAAGCAGTCATGGAGGATTCATGCTAGCTGCAGAATGCAAAGAACCCAACTTAGAGTTTGATCCAGGGAGCCTTTACCCATTGAATAACTTTACACACAAGAATAATCCCACTGATAGGTCATAATATTCATATAGTTTTTTAGTATTTTAATTATAGACAGTCTAAGGTATGTGGAAGTTCTGTTCATCCCTTTATTTTGTGGCAATGAATTCCACAGGCCGATTATATTAATGAGGCAAAATGAAGTGCATATTGATGTACATAGTAACGAGTAATGATTTCTACCTATTTGCTGAATACTGTCCAAATACTAATAGGTTTAGACATATTTTTGTTAAAGATGTGACCAGAAAAAAACCCAACAGTAATAGCAATTTAATCTTGTTTCCATCCCAGCTAACAGTCATGTCTGGGTCTGATCTCTGAAAGGTTTGAAGTGCTTTCTTTTCCCAGAGATTTCAGTTTGGTCTTTATAGCTAGAGCTGGGTTGCAAGTTTGTTTAAAAGTCTGTAGTTCCTCTTCTGAAGAGAAATTTTGTGTGCCTGGATAAGACTTGGTGGCTTCTGCAGTTTACAGGTTTTCTATAGCTGCAAAAGTAGTCCTCTTTTCTCACAAAAGATACACTGGGGTGCTTTCTCTTTCCCCAGAGTTTGTTGTCTYATGGTCCTGTTTCTAGTTCCAGTCAGCTCTTGTTCATTTGAGAAAGATTTCTGTAGCCTCCTGCCTGACTTTTTTCCTCTCACCCCCCTTTGAATATGCTCTTTTCGCAAAACCAGCAGAAAGCTCATACTTTCCGGATAAAGCTTCTGACCTTACTTTTGTCATTGGTGAGATCAACAGGCCTCCAGCTGCCATTCTTTTTTGTAGATGATTTTCTTGTCAGAGTCCCAAAGACCTACATAAAAAAAGAAACAGCAGTTATTTTCAGTGGAATCATCAGGTCAGAGGTATAAATGTCTATTTCTTCATTTGCCCTTGCTGCAAACTATCCCGCAATGAAGGTAGCGAATCTATAAAACCAAGAGGCCAGTTAAATATTTCAATTTGCCAAARAAATCTGTTTGGCTTTTCTATTTGGAATCTTACACCAGTCTTACTAGTGACATAGTGACTGAGTTAAGTACAAAAATAAAGGTTGTATTTTTGTGGTGCTAAAACTATAGTGTTTAATGTTGCTGATTAAAAAGATTGAAGCTGCACTTCCAAGAAAGGTGGATCAACTACTGGTTGTAGTGCTAAGCTGTCTCTGCCAAAGTTTGCAATAGGAACCAAATGTTAGTTGTTTGATAACGTTAACTTTTCCAAGACGCCTCACCAACTACAGTTTAAGTCTTTCCTTGTGTGTAACTGAAAACAAGGCCGTTCCTTTTGTGCATCCCAGTTTGATGATTTCACTAACTCAGTTTTTTTCTGTAGATAATGACAATGTGCTTTCTACTCTTTTGAAGATTTTCCTGTAAACTAAGAAGGCAGATGAAGCTTTCGCAGTCTGGATTCTTTGATCAGAAAAATTCTTAAGATAAGTTCAGGAGGCATTAAGATTCCTTATATAACCATGAAATGGTTGATAGCCTTCAAAATTCTCAAGTAAATGCTACCTTCAGTAACTTCAGGGCRGAAAAGAGAAAAAAAGAAATCTCCTGTTGAAAATACAAAGTAGTGTATGCTTTGCTGCACTTTGGAGAACTTAAAAAAAAATGAAAGTTTCCACTCAAATAGGACAGTGGCTACAAGCAGCTTTGGCTGCTTTGTTTGAATGCTACTGATACTGCAATCTTGCTGAAAAAGAAGCAAAGTAAATTTGCAAGACTGAAAGGAAATCATGGCCTAAATATTATGAACGTTTTTTGGACAAAATCTCTGAAGAAACAAATACATGATTTGTTGCAGTGCAACCTGCATATCAACCCAGGCAATTGTCTAAGTATTAAAGATATATAATCTACATCTAATAAGCAAAGATGACTATGTACATTGTTACGCTGCTGCTAGTGTAGTAGATATAACATCGTCCTATCTCACTTTGTTTGGTATGAACTAACTTAATTGGCATAGGAATGGTCATATTTTAAATTTGGCACGGTGCAGTATTATCAGGATAATACAACCTAAACTATAAAAATGAAAAAGAATGGGGGAAATTGACTAAATACTCAAAAAAATTAATTTATTATCTGAATGAGAGATCATATTTCAGAAAAAAGTCTGCGTTTTATATCAGTAGATCCACCATCAAGATAAATTCACTGCAGGAGCTTTGGCTTCCGTGTCTTAGGTTTCCTTTACAGCATATGCAATTTGAAAGTTATGAAAAATAGAATAAAAGGTTTGATGTGAGAACTGAGCTTAATAGTATAACAGCTCGAAAGGTAGCTAAGTTGGGGGTCTTATGGTTGAATGGCTGGGAAACTAGGGGGGTAAACAACTGGTTAGGTGGTTGGGCTCAGAGGGTAATAGTCTATCTGGAATCTTTACTAGTCAATATCTTTATCAGTGACCTGGAGGAGGTGATGGAGTGCCCCTCCTCAGGTTTGCACATTACATCAGATTTGGGTGACCAGTTGCCAGGTCAGGTGCGAGCTGTTAGGGCTACCATTCAGAAGGGCCTAGGCAAGCTGGAGGAATGGTCAGGCAGGAACCTTATGAAATTCATCAAGGACAAATGCAAAGCTCTGCACCTGGGAAGGATTAACCCCAGTAGTGCTGGGAAGGGACTGGCTGAGGAGCAGCTCTGCAGAAAAGGCCCTGGGGGTCCTGGCAGGTGGCAAGCTGAGCACAAGCCAGCAGTGTGCCCTGGCAGCGCTGCAGGCCAGCAGCACCTGGGGCCATATGACCAGCACAGCTGGTAGATCAAGAGAAGGGATTATCCCCTCCTACCCAGCACTCATTACACCACCAGATACTGCATCCAGTTTTGGGCCCCTCAGCACACGAAGGACATGAACAAATGGGACTGAGCTCGGGGGAGGCCCTTATAGTGTTAGGGCTGGAGATCTCAGCCCGTGAGGAGAGGCTGTGGGATGGGGCTTGTTCAGCCTGGGGGCAGAGTGGCTCGAGGGGGCCCTGAGAGCAGCTCTCCAGGGCCCTCGGGGAGCTCATTGAGGAGATGGAGCCAGGCTCTGCACAGCAGTGCAGGGCGGGAGGACCAAAGACAGCAGAAGTAAGTTGAGACAAGGGASGTTSAGAGTAGCTATAAGGAGAAAAATTTTCCCATGAGGACAGTGAGGTGTTGGAGCCGTTGCACATGTGCAGACTCCATCTTTGGAGGTTTTCCAGACCCGTCTGGGCAAAACCCTGAGCAACCTGGTCTAAGCTCGTGGCTTTAAGGAGGAGGTTGGACTACAGCTCCTCCTCCCCGGGGTCCCTTCCGATACTGAATTACTCCATGAGTCTGAAAAAATTAGCTTCTCTCTGTAGTTGTACTATAAAGCACAGTACTCATAGCCTTGAAAATCTCCTAAATCTGTTCATAAGGGAGCTGCAAAATAAAGATATGCCTGGTTTTGGTGAGATTTATGGATTTGACTGCAACCATGAATGACAGATTGCTCAGCTTCCTCTAGTACAAAACAGCTGCACTGTTATGAGAACATCACTGAAGTGRGGTTAGAAATATCTTCATTTGTTTGGTTAAACAGGTTATTTCTGAAGCCCATAAAAACAGGTTTGGTGGGAACCAGCATGCTCAAAATAAGCACAGTTTAAGTTCTCAGCAATATGGCATGAATTCAGGCTCATCTTGGGAATGATTTTGTTTTTATACAGTGAGAAAACTGATGACTTACAGTTTACAGATGTTTTCAAAACAATTTGTTTCAAGAAATTGCATATTTATTTGGAAATGTTCCAGCTTTGTAAATAATTATTTTTACCTATGTTTAAAAGAAAAATGCTTTCATAATTTGTTTCATAACATGATTAAGTGTATCTAATTTTAGTAAGTGGGATATGTTTACTGTCTAGATTCCTGTTTTTTTAATTATGAGTAATTGATGGTTTCTTTGATCTTTGCTGAGTAGAGTTACTGTGTTGTGGCTTGGGGAGCATGGACTAGAGTGCAGTATGGAACTTGTATGATATGGCAGAATCCTGCCATTTGGCTAAGCAAAAGAACAAAAAAATGTGCCTTATGCTCAGTGATAGCAGAAACTGTCTAAAACCATTGGTTTTCTTGCAGTCAAGGACTAGGCTGCAGGGAAAGCTGTGCAGTGACCAAGCCTTGCCAAGCTAGGGAATTGTCAGGATTGTAATAACAAATAGAAGGAAAAAAACTTGGCTTATGGCTTTTTGCGTGCACAGGAGAAACCTAAAACACTGGARAAAGGCATGGAGAAAGCAGCAAGAGAGAATTAGACAGACTTCAAGACAAAGGAGGAGAGATAACAGCAAAGTGTTACTTGAAAGGAGAGTTTGAGGGAGCAGGACTTGRTGTTCATTTTCCTTATGTGTCGGCAAATGAATTAATGTCATCATTAGTTTCTTTGCGTAATAGAAATTAGCCACACTGAATTTTTAATAACTACTTGCATCGAAGAACACATGTTAGAATCTATTTGCGGTAGTAAATACTCAGCCTATTATCTGTATTGTGTGGTTTGCATTGGTAGACTAGATCACAATGTAAGACCCATTAACACTTTAAAGCATTTCCTTTGCTGGAGCCTTATAAGAAGACCTTGTGCTGATATAATCAGAATGAGGTTTCGCAACACTGGCACCCTAGTTTTCTGGTTAGCTAAAGTAGTATCCATCAAAATGAAAAAGTGTAATAGCATTAACTACAGCTATTAGTGTAAGGACCAGTCTTGAAAGCAGTTCTGTTGAATTGGTAGGCATGGTCTTGCCAGACACTGCACAGACTCTCACAGCRCAAAAGATGTTACATTTGAACTCATTTAGTAACAAAAAATCTTAATGTAGAATTGCTGGAACAACCATGTCAGCCAAACTCTGGCTTCTGAAAGCCCAGAAAGAAAAAGTTGAAGTCTGCAGGTTCTCCTTGCAGGACAAGACTTTTTTCTTCTGTTCACTCATGAATAGAGTCTCTTCATCCCTTTTCTTGTAACAACCAGAGCTGTAGGTTTGGAGGGGGTTTTGTTTGTGTGTCTTTTTTTTTTTTTTTTTTTTTTTTTTTTTTCCCTGGAAGACAATTTCAACATCATCTCCATTTTCTCTTGTGCTTGCACATATTAGCACAGAGTAAAATGTCTAGATGGAAGTATCTTGTTTTAGATTCTTTCCAGATTTGTTCCAGAAATCAGATCTAGCTGACGGTGACTAAGTAGAGATCAGAGTCAATTCAGCTAGCCTGCTTAGGAAAAAACAAAGTGTTTTACTTTGTTGATGAAGGCTCTATAAACTGTTCAGCTTGTGAAAGTTAGACCCATCTTCTTGAGGTCAACATTATTTGGCTTGCAGGAGGAGGGACTGGATAGCGTAATCACTGGCCCACTTGCCACGCAGTTGAGGCCGCTGCCCCTGTGGTAAGAGAGATTGTTTGATCATGCACACGTGCAAAAAGTACTGGGAGAGCCTGTCAGCATTCATAAAAACTGCTTCTTCCTGAAATCTGGACCCTAGGAAGTTTCTGCTCATTGGATCATGTTTTCTGGCTTATCCTATGAGGCGTATCRAAAGAGAAGAAATGAAAACTGAGTCAGTTCTAGAGCACACAGCAAAGTCAAGCTTTATTCAGAAGTAGGTTCTTAGCCTTACAGCAGCAACAGTTTGGCACTAAAACTTCAGCAACAAGCATATACTTTTCTTCATGTGTCGTAGTTTATTAAATGCCTTCAATAGATTCTAGTAAWGCTGGTTATTGTTTCTGTTCAGCTTATTTTTAGATAGTTTTATTTTCAAAATAATTTTAATAAGAAAAATCAATTTAACTTGCATGCTTGTATGTGTTTAAGTGATTGATATTTATTCAATGATCTAATCAGAGGCATGGTCCTGGCTCTCTTATGACACAGGTGAAAGTCTGTACCAGCAGTATACTGATCATTTTTAAGGGAATATATTTCAGTCTCATCTRTTGGGACAAGTACATGTCCTACCTAGAGATGTTTTTGTGATCTTCTGCTTCCCTTTCCCAGTGCAAACCTGGGATACTTTTCCCAGGTGAAGTTTTGATTTTGACAATTTGCATTTTCCAGTTAACAAAGACCGTTGAAAACCTCTTGTTGAATTCTAATGTTGATGTAGTCTGTAATATAAGATTGGAGAATTTGAACACTACTCTTCTTTRTTTCATGGCTTTTATCTGCTTCTCTGATGATTTTCGTTTCCAAATAGTTTCACAAACAAAAGTCTAAAATCTTCTGGATTTAGAGTTTTTCTTYCCCCCCCYTTTTTTTTCAATTTAAGAAGTGGAAGTTTATTCTGAAAGGTTAGTAGCTGGTGTAAGGTGGAGCAGTGTCATTGCCAACTATGGAACGTTTGTTAACAATGTTTATTATCACAACRCTAATGGTATGTTATTATAAACTTTGTATGAATAATATTTTTGTGCAAGTTACAGCACACAACAAGGTGTGTATTATAATACAGCATGTCTTTGGCTGAATGACCTAAGTGACTTGAAAAGTGAGATTTTTTTTGTATTTATCCACACAAATGTGTTCATCCTGTTAAAATTTTCCAAAGCTAATTTCTCTTGAATAGAAAAGGAGATTAAAAAAGGAAAAGTGATTCCGTATGATCTCTTTGTGATGGAAAGAACTTCATGCTGATGACTGGATTGTAATTTATAATCTGTTCCTATTTTATTTTTTCAAGGCAACTCTATGTTTTGAGTATATTGTAGTTTAAAAAGGAAACAGCAYAGCTTTGTAATCTTAAAGAGACTAATGTTCAATGATATATTAAAAAAACAATAGTGCTACACATCCTGTCTATTTTCAACTCATACAGTTCCACATAGTTTGAAAAACTGTAGCCTATTGGTAAATGTCGGTTCTTTCATAAGGTTGTAGCAAAGAATCAGCGATTGCACATGTTCTGCACTATAATTGATTCATCTTTTTGCTCCACATAAACTTCAGGAGAAGAAATATGAAATAGCTATATCAACAGGCTTTTACAATTACCGTTTCAAAGTTGGATGTGTGATCAGTGCTAGCTATTTAAGCTCTTGAGTCTGCAGAGAAATAGGAAGGGGTGAAACATCATCCTACCCTAAGATGGATGCCTAACATAAAGAAAGTGGATTACTCTCTGGTCCTGAATTTCTTTCTCCACTATCTACCAAAGCAACCCATTTTATTTTCTTAAACTGGATACCACTTTTTACACAGTTATCATTAGGTGAGCTGGATCCTACTCTTTTGTTTCATTTTATTTTTTCCCACTGATGCACTAAAATCATTTATTAGATAAACTCAAGTTGGTAACAAGTTAAAACATGATTAGTGTGTTGTCTATTCAAGTGGTGTAACACTTTAAAAAGAACTAGTGGCTTTACTGAAAAGCCAGAATCTCACTGCATGTAAAATCAGCGTAATTCCATTGAAGATGATGGATTTGTGCTGTTTCACATGAGCTGAGAGTCTGGCCTGCGTTCTGGAACTAATGGGGAAGACCTATCCTTTTTACTTTTTAATTTATTAATGTTTCAAAAATACACAGCAGTGCATATATTTGTGTCAGATACTTTTTGGAAATGGCGTTCACTAGAATTGCTCACAAATCACGTAAAAGGTTTGATAATTGTGTATTGTTTGACCCAAAGTAACTAAATAAGAATACAAGGTAGTTCTTGCCATCCATGTGTTGGCAGGAAGCCAAACTATTAAATTCTAATATATTCCTCAAATAAAATTTGACATGACACTACTAAATGTATAGAGAGTTTTACTAATACCATATTGGTATAACAGAGGACAAAGTTCTTCTCTCCATTAAATAGAATTCAGTTCCCTGATATCATTACTGTGAGAGCAAAATTTGCCCCCCCTTCTTCTTAAGCCACTCTGTATCCGTTATTGATAAACTACTGGTTGTCTTGGACAATTGACTGGCCTGGACTTTAGGCTTGAGATTGAATTAGGGAAGCTTTCCTGCACATCACATAGGGTAGTAGCTCAGTGCTATTTAGTCAGTCCGTAGGTCAGTGCCATTAAGTCAGTCCACGGTTGCTAACATCAGAAAATATGATGGATTGCACTGAAATGAAACCATCAGCTTCTTAAACTGAATGGTTCCTTTTTCAAGTTCAAGAAAAGATTTAAACCACTGGATAAAATTATGTGACAATTATGTATAAACTTCTTTACCACTAGAATAAAGGAAGCCATAATTCTGTAGGCTTACATTTTATTGAGTTCATCTGTTTTCATTTATAAATAGAAAGAAAGAGAAAAAGAAATCTGTACTGGTGGACAGTGATATAATATACCTTCTATACACTTGAAGTGAAATGAACCAGAACCCAGAGGTTTTTTCCGTGACAGGTTGAAAGAAGGCTCAAAAAAGGCAAAAATACTATAAGAATGTCAGTACTGAATATTATAGTTAATAAATATGAAAAATCAGGAGGCCAGTTTTTAACGGCATATTCAAGCTTGTCTATAAAAAGGAAATTCGGAAGGAGAAAAATTATTTTAACAATTCTTCAGAGAAGTATTTAGACTAAGCCTATCAAATTCTCTATTAAAAAGATAAAAATTATCTTTTTAGGTTGCTTAAGAATTCCTAAGCATCTAATTTCATAAATTTAGAATGTTTACACTTGTTCATGTGTGTGTAGTCTCTTAAAGCAAAATACAACTTAAATCTAAAAAATAGGGAAAAATGAGGTATTTAGTACATACAGAAATACTCAATCTGTGGCAATAAACCAGGATATCCAAAAAGTACAATGGTTAAAATTCTGTTTTTGCACATAAGACATTTGCTTGCAGGAAAAGAGGAATATTTTTATTTATCGTAGTCAGACTTGTTGATACTGAATCCTTGAGAATGGTGTATATATATATGTTGTTAAATCTCACTTGTCTTTGCTGCTCAACTGTTTTCTTGCATTATCAAATTCTTAAAATTAATCACTGGAATAAATCATAATTAGCATAGCAGCTGGTACAAACAGGAATGAAGCGTTTAGAACACCTGACACTAATGAAGAATTAATTTCTGTAAAGTATATTAATCTAGGTATGAATGTCTAGCTTGCTAATTGAATTCATGGTATGGAGTACAGGATGAATATATCCTAAAGTATCCCTTTAGCAGTAACTGGGACTGCTAAAGACAGCCTTGTGGTATTTTAATAGCATCACTAAGATGAAATGGGTAGTCAAGTAGTCTTGTAGCAGAGCCATACCAAACCGGTAGTGTTTAGCTAAAAAAGGAGAGTTTTCTACTTGAGAGAATTAGTAAAGCCATGATTAAAATGTCAGTTTTATATACATTAATTACATGGAATCTCAGAAAATGTTATATGATTCATGCTATTTATATTTACTTCTGATGTTTAGTATTTGTTTCAAGATAACATGTGTGTATTCTGGTGCTCCCCTAAATTCCCAAACCGTCCTCTCTGATATGTCCAGATTTCAGTAAATTTCAATAAAATCATGATATTTGGCTAATATCTAGAAACATCCACAGTATTTTCAAATTTTCATTCTGAGAACATCTCTGTGAACATCTCAGTGAACGTATCTGAATACAGAAAGTATACATATATTTAATGCAGAGTCATTAAATTGTCTGTAGTAATTTTAGTCAGAACTATGTGCATCTGCTTATTGATAGCAAGTGCTATATCATGTAGCTACGTAGTGCAGAGTGAATGATAAGGGTCCAATTTTATTCTTGTGAGTTTAGGATGATTGCATTTTTCTTGTTTTTGCCCAAATGCTATCATCTCAGAGTCTGTTTAAGTTCTTGAACAATGTTTTCTGTGAATCCAATCAAGAGCTGAATCCTGAAATTAT
>NW_028185040.1:229271-286657 GCF_003343005.1 Rhea americana | reverse complement strand
CTATTATGTGCAATTTAAGGCTGTTATTCAGTGGAAGAAATCACAAAGTTTCTGTGGAATCAACTGGGGAAAAAAAGCTGTTTCCAGTCAAAACACAGATATATTTTACCACCTAAAATTAAGTCACAGCAAAGCATGTGTGGAATATTGTTTGCATAGATGTCTACACAACTAAATAAAAGTGTGATTACAGCATAGGAAGTTTTAATCTACTAGTGGTATCAATAACGATGTTAATGAGATGACCCAGACTAGCAGTGTGAATGAGCACGGAGAACCCTTGGCAGGCCAGTTGCTAGTCCATGGGGCCATGTCTTCGCTATGGCTACTCAGCTACCATCAGCTACAGCAAARAGTGAGCTAAGATTGGGCCCAATCCTGAGTGGAAGGGAGAATAACTTTTTTTTACGTTCCTTGTTAATGAAGAGTTGCTTCAAAAAAATGCACGACTTTTTCATYATTTTCTCTTCATTGGATAAATACCCTCAAGGCACTAAATCTTGGCTTTCCACTCTCATCAAAAAGAAGTGATGGTACTCAGGCAAAGCTCCCAAAAGATGTGTCCAATAAAAATTTATTACTTTCTTGGATTACCTGTCACTGACCTAAAATACATGAGCAATATAGGTCTATTTGCTTCTCTGTAGTGTTCAAAATCATTCTTCTAATGGCTGTCATAAATTATATGTACCTGTTTAGTGCCCCAAAGGCTGTCTAACAGCCCAAGTCTGCTCCAGGTTAGGGTTACTCCAGCTATTTCGCCAGTTTCTTTACCTTGTGAGAAGCTGATAGGACATATGGAAATATAGGAGTCATTATCCATGCCCTTGAACACCTGAGAAGGCTTTTTACAAAGGTGAGCTGTCTGTTTACCACTCGAAATAATTTTTAGTGATAGTTTTTCAGCACCAGAGTGCCAAAGAGCAGCTTTCTGAAGGTCAAAATGCTGCCCTGTATCTCACTGCCAGTGGGAAACCTGTCAGGCAATAATTTAACCTTCCTTCCCCTACCTATACCTGTGGTCCTGTATTGTACTGCAAATCCCTCATCCACTTTGTATTTCCTCAGGCTGTGTTTGGACTCAAAACCTGTGTTTTCTTTAAAAGTGTGGGCCACACAATTCTCTGGAGAGACACAGGAGAGGAAGAAGATTGCAGTGATTTGTTTCCATAGTGTTTGTGTATATAGGATGCTTAAGAAAGAGTGARTGTACTTAAGACTGAGAAATAATGCACATAAGCCAAGGCAGGATAGATGTTGTTGTGAATRGTCTCCTTCTAGAATTAAAATGGTCTTAGACTGTGCCACCAATATTCTAAAAATACTCCGCTCACTAGCTGTAGCGAACATTATTTAATGCATTTGTCTTCACATCTTTTTGCTGAATCCCTTTAACTTTCTAGACTGAACCCAGATGCATGTGGCTGGTCTATCCACATCAGTGGAGGTTGTGTGAGGTTTAATTGAACTGTAATTTCATCATATGGATAAGATAAAAATAATTACTACTTTCGAGTGGAGGAAAAAAAAAAAAAAAGAAAGAAAAAAACAACACTTTTACCCCCAAAGTAAAAGTGGCATGTGAAGGCAGTTTTGTTGCTTCTGTAGCACACKGTTACATACATGGTGCTCTGCAGCACTGTGTAGATTAACTAGCTTAGACTTCTGCAATCTCAGCATCATTCTCACTGTGCATTGTAAAACTACCCTGAGAAATCTGCCTCTCTTACTAAATGAAATGTCATTCAGGAGAAACTATCCTAGGAAACTTTCCAGGAAACATAAAATGTAAAGTGGCATTGTATTTTTCAGGTGCCAGTAAATCAATGACAGTACTGAAAGAAAATGTGGCTAATATAATCTATCTACCTTTAAATGTAAATGACTTATTGTAACTTTTTAAAGKTATACTGTACTATCCTATTTTTGGTAAGCGAAAAAATAGTTTCACAGAATTACGTATGATTTTCTGGTTTATATTCTGAAAAAGAATTGGTAAGGCCAGAAAGAAAACATGAAAAATGGTAGTTGCTGTTTTTTTTTTTTTATTTTTAGTGTACCATGCACATTTTGTTCTGTTAATAATTCATTTTAATTATTTTCTATCGGTTCAGTTGTTTCTTCAATTTTGATATTTTTTTATTGCTTATTTAGGGTAGCACAAATTCTATGAGGGTACCAGGCTCCTTAGTAGGAAAATTGGAAATAAACAATAGGAGTATTAAAGAGCTGGATTTTTTGCTTTTCTTTTATACTTCTGTTCATCTCATACTTATTCTATTATTTTTAAATGCCAATGCTTAAATCTTGCCATAAAATGAAATTACTGATTCATACCTGTATCAATTTATCAAGCCCTGTTTTTACTTACAAATGAGTTTTGGATAATCCAGATGATTATCAGGTGGCATCAACGTGACAGGTTTATTACTCTAAGAGTGCTATGTTGCCTCAGAACTTGCAGCTTAATCAGTCTTTGTGCATATAAGTAAAAAAGTATGTAGCAGACTAGAGTTTAGTAATTTTTACTGCCCAGACAACGTGATCTTATCAGACTGATTAGCTGTACTGTCAAGATTGTAGATATCAGCAGTAGCTGTATTTTCCTTTGAAAGGCAGAAAAGGACACCATAGTCACAAAAGCACCTTTGATGTTTTCAAGATGGCTGAAGTACATTTCAACTAAGCTATTTAAGCTCATATCCTACTTAATAGTATTGAAAATTTCTGTTATTGACATTTTTGAACAATATTAATTTTCAAGAGAGAAAAATGACCTATGTAGGCATTAGGAAAAGATGTTTCTAGAGTCTTCATCCTCAAAGACTGGATATGAGATGAGTAYGTCTCATCACTTTCCATTTTGTTCACATTATTTGAAAAGTGGGCATAAATTGCAAAATTTATTTAGGATATAACCATTTTGCAGATTTCTTGAAGAGGTGACCTGCTGAGCAGGGAGGCTGGACTAGATGATCTCCATAGGTCCCTTCCAACCTTACTGATTCTATGATTCTATAAGGTGATTTGAAGKTTTCATAAAAGTAGTCTGAATCCACAGAATCTTCTTCTGTTATGCTCACGTGGTTATTAACAAAGATGAATCATTTGAAAAGCATCTTTTCCTGGTTCTGAGGCTGCCTTTGCTACACAGAAGGGAATACTCCAGTACTTTTCGCTGTAAGCTGTAGTAGTTCAAGTCATTAATATTTACTACCAGCATTATGTTTCCATTGAATATTTCTCCCTTGTCCTTTACATTTATTTTTCAGTATCCCTCCTCATTTTCTGTCTGTATAATGCTCATTCTTATCTAAGCACAGGAAGAACCAATTGCTGTTATAGTATTTTGGGTGGGTGACATGGTGTATTATCAGGGTGTATTAGCCATTTAGGAAATACCACAGATGGATTTGTTGATGGCTTGTCTGCTCTGGAATTTCCTTCTTCCAGATTATAGACAACCTGATCACCTTTGCTTATGCCCATGATCTTTGGGAAAACTTGTATCTTCAGTCCAGATGCTACTATGGTCTTCGTAGATATGTCAGGTTGGGCAATAGAAGACTTGTTTAATGTAGATTTTTAAAGTAGCCGTGCCTTTGTATTCTCTGTTCAGATAATAAAATAATAATGTTTGCCCTTTTATAGGAGATAGCCACAGAGAAGTTTGTGAGGTGATTAGACTAGTGCTTTTCAAACTGTTTTGATTTGAAAAATACTATACATTTTCCAGAATAGCTGCAGAAGGGTAAAGAAAATTTATTTTTTAAAGCCTTTAGAAATGGARCTCTGATTACAATTTTAAGATGTTTGTTTTCAAATGTTACTAATTTTCCTTCCTAAAGCAAGTTTTGCACTTTCCATATATTTTTCTCTTCTTTCCTTCCTGCTTGTTAAGTTCTGCTGTTTCTTTCAGTTTAATTTTCTAAAATTTTTTTTATGGTGTCATCTGCACCARTTAAGTTGTTACTCAGTATGGTTGTTCATTACCTTGACTATTACAGTCTTCTCTTCGTCATGGCTTCCTCTCCATCATCTCCCTCAGATTACAAATCATACAAATATCTTTAATATATTTTTTTCTCCTCTCTGACTGTCTTTATTCTTGTGTCTCTTACCACATCAAATTCAGTTTCTTGTTCCTCCGCAGTCAAGTGAGCATTATATGGCTTCATTTCCTTCTTTGTGGCTGCTGTTGCTTTCTGGTGTACATTTTTCTGATGAGCTCAGTCCTTACCATGTACTTACTTTCTGTCTGTCTAATGCTCCAGGCCAGAAATAATGGTCCCTTCTAGCCTCAGCTCCAGCGAAACTGGGTTTATAATGATCAGAGAAGCTTTTATCACCATTCKTGTTGAAGAGTAATGTTTTGGTTTTGTCATGGTTAGATTCTTGAAGATGAGGCCATGTGTTTTCTGTCTTTGTGCTTTATCTTTCTCAGGAATTTTTGGTTTGCTTGTGTCTGATTCCAAATATTTACAGTTACATTAAAATTTTGGCGGACTGCAATGGATAAGTGCTAGTATTTGTATTTATTTTTATAAAGAATTCATGATTTCTGTAGGCTTTGACTGCATTGTCTCATTTGGAGGCTAAARGAGGGATGGGTCCTCCGTATCCTGCATGTATGAATATATGAGAAGACACTTTCAAACCCTGCACAAGCTGAGGATGTTTTATTTCCCTGAAAAAATTCACAGGAATGAAAGCATCCAGTCTCTCTGGGCTAGATACAGTGTTATTTTGGTCAATATATGGCCAGCCATATTTAAGCCATCCATAGACTTTATAATAAATTAGCATATCTGGCTGTTGCAGTGAGAAATTTCTGAAATTCTTGAAAATCTCTTTGGTTATCAGCCAAGACTTCTGGCCTGTAGGATTAGCTATACTAGTTCCTTTCAGTAATGTTATCACCTTTTAATATACAAAAGTACCCATCTTGAGTCCAAGATTTATCACAGAAAGTGCAATGCTTTTGCGATATTAAAAAACTTCATTTGGGTGAATATTTAGCTCATGATATCAAGGTTTTTAATTCACAATCTTATTCAGAAAATCAGAAACCCAATAAAGTGTGCTTTATTCATAAGATGTTTTAARTTTTTTATATTTTTGTGAATATATGATCTCTTGAGTCTATACAGATAACCCTTTTTTAACCTCTAAATATAGTACAACGGTAACACAGAGCATTTCATCCAGGGTACAAGTAATSTAGCAACAAAAATGCCTGTGTTACAAGGCTTGAGTTCAAATGTTCAAGGGTAGAATTGGCTGTAATGGTATATCTGTGAAAAAAATAAGCCTGTGGTGAAGTTGGAACCCCAGTGCCAAAGCACAACATATAATTGGGCCTAATTTTTTCCATATGTATCAACAAAAACAGTCTTTGCTTCCACGAGAGATGAAAGCTTCCCTTTCTGTCATATTTTGATTTTGTATATAATTCCTAACTCTTTATAATTTCATAGGCTTTTTAAAAAAACATGCCTAGATTTAGGGAGAGATGAGCTGTCACCCTGGATTCAAGCTTATATTTCTAATAGAAAAGCCTTTTTTGGTGGGGAAGGGAAAACACAACTAATTCCCCTCCCCTGCCAAAAATGGCCTACTATGTTAAAATCCTTGTACAGGGCCTGTGAACCATCCAATGTGATGTGGGACAATCCATTTGTGAATTGATTTAAATACYTCATTTAAAATAAATAATCTCGTGAATTAGTGTCATAAATCTTCATAGAATAAGCTTACTATTTATACACGATCGAAGAAGTATTAAATACATTTCTGTTCTGTYCACAGTATAAGGTGTGTTGTTTTTCCTTTTTCTCAGTTTTATGCTAAGTCTCAAATAAAAGATGTATGTTTTGTCATGCATTTGTTTTATGTTTTAATGTGGTATCTTTTCAAATAATCTGCTGCTGCTTCCTATCTGTAAGTCAGCAAATATGTATCTAAATTCCATAGAAGACTGATTATATAATTTATATTTCATCAAGGATATTATGTTGTATTATTTTACCCTCTGTAGATCTTATAATCTTTATCAGATTGGTTTATACATTCTCTGCATTGGATTATAATTCCTACAGAGGTCAAATTTTTACTCTTTTAAGAATGGATTAAGAAAAACATTGCTATCTATCCTGAACACTTGTGTGTGTACTCTTAAACACATGTACACACACACATTTCTGCCTTGTGATAYTGTATAGAGCTAGTAAAACTGTCAGGTAGAAGATCCCAAACTCCTTGCAGGTGACAGCAGTGCAGTGGCTGCTGGATCGAAGTGCTTTGCCATGGGCATAGATGGTCCCTTGTCACACCAGCCTCCTGCCYCTGCTTGTGTAGTTGCAGCCCTGCAGACTCCAGATGTATGACTGTGTTCAAGAGAAGACAGTTAATTGGGGCTCCACACGATGCTCAAATAGCCTTTTCCTATGTYGTGGGGTGCCAGCTGTACCCTGCTCCATTACTAGTTCACCTGACTTCAACTTAGAAGTTCAACTTAGAACAGCTCAACACTTAGATTTTCTTTTTTTTATCYCTTCCCTGAGTGTTTCCATGAAATAGAACAGGAATTTTTTGCTGGCCTTACATTTATAGAGTGTAAAATGTCTTGTGTAGACCAGGTTATTTCRCTAGGGTTGAAAGTTGCACTGGCAGTGGAAGCAGATTCCTTGAAGTGACTTTTGAATTCCCAGTATTACAGGCTGTGCAGAGACTTTGCTTTGGATGTAAGCTAAAGRCATCTTAGAAATTACTTCTAAGGGYTCTTCTGTGTCCTGGAAAGAGAATACGCATAGGGCAGTGCACCTTGCATTTTTTACTTTATATGCTGGTTTTGTTATATAGAAAGCAAGCACTCAAGAAAAAGAAAGAAGCATTCTTCCTTTTCCAATGTAGCTAGAAAATATCTATTTAAAATCAGTGGAAGCATGTCTTGGTAATGATAGCCTGTTTCTGTGGCTCCCCCCTGACAGATTTTTGTGGTAGGATTTGTACACATTTTTCTCCTTGTTAGGAGATGCCAGTAGCAGCAGAAGCAGCAACTAGCTCAGAAGAATGAAGCAGGGAAATCTTTTCTACTTTGTTCTCATTCCAGGTCAGCCAGAGAAACATAGTCTTGGAGACTAGTTGATCTCAAATCCCAGGACCCTCTTGTAGCAGCAGAACTCGTTTTAGAGGCTACCAAATGTAGATCAGCCACCCTAGAAGCAGGAATTGCCCTTCAAGATGCTTGCAGCCTCCAGGAACAAGTCTTCTTTCTCATTCTTTAATCTGCTGCTGTCACTCTCATTTTCAAGCTTTGGGCTAGCTCCTCCTGTCTTTACTGCATCTGTGCCCCATAGGTACCAAACAGGCCTCTACCACCCCCCACACTCCTACCTCCATCTCGAAAGACAGGCTATCATAAGTGAGATGTCTGGCCTGTGTGCCTGCGTCGGGTTCAGGTCAGGGATGCTACTGGCCTACTACTCTTCTAGAGCTCCCTGTTAGTGCAGTATTCCTTCTGACAACTAATATACAGATTCCTCCCACTCCCTTATGTCTGTTGTACTACGAGATGCCACTAGTACCACAAAATAACTATACCTCATCTGTCACTTCCTTATTGACAGCCACTGGTTTTATTTACYGTCATGAACCACCGTATCCTGCCTGAATCACCCTATTTTATCATCCTATTTCATTGCTTTCACACTGGCCTGTCAGACAGTTCTACGTGTGCTTTTCTTGCCACATTCCCTCTCTAGCCATCTTTTGTCTTCCTATTTTGGCATTGTACTTTAATTCTAAGCTTTTCATAAACTCCATCATTTCAGACTCATACTTCTTTTACATTTTCAAAGAGACTATCTTAAGCCAAAATTTTAGGAAYGTAATTCTGGTCCTACTCAGGTCAACTGGCTGAGGATTTTGCTCTGTATCCGTTTGTACGGGTTTTCCCATGTGTTTGGGAAATATTTGCATATATAATTGTTACATATTAATCTTTCTCTTTAAAGAAAAATAAGCTGAACTTACTCCAGTCTTTGTGTAGTCAGATGATTGATGTATGACCGGTATAGACTAACAAAAAGAACATTCTCCTGTATGCACGTTGCTTTGATTACTGAGGTTTTTAGAACATCCAAACGCTGTACAGAATGAATAACAAACATCAGATGTTTGAAAAGTTAACTCAATGGAAGTCAAGGAAATAATGCTTAGTAGCAACTTGTTACAAAGAGTTCATATTTTTCTATTAATGGAAAATGACACAAAGATGCCCTTAAGCCAGTTCAGTATTTGTATTAGTAAGTGACCAAAACTGTATGTCAGAGCACTCACACACATACTAATCACTTGCATTTGCAACTGCTTCCTCTGTCTTCCTGGCAAAATATCAGCATTAGGAAATTGTGACTAATGGTAAGAAGAATGAACATTGAAACACTTATCTTAACAGGCACTATATCAGTATAATCTCTATAGGTGCCAAGAAAAAATAAAATACAGTTTGATTAACCTAAATAGGATAGAGTGTGAATGAAGCGGGCAGCTCCTTTGAAATGTAAGTGAAAGTGGCAAAGAAAGCTCCCACAGAGCTTGCTTTTATTACTTATTATTTTTTATTGCATTTGTTAGGAACATGAACAGTGTATGTACTTCTCCACAGAGTCAGTCTTGTGCATGTACGAGCATGAAAGGAAGTCTGCAGTATTCATCTGTTTTGATTTTTGGATATTTTTACTCCTTTTAAAATCTAATATTTCTGGATAAAATTTATATCCTTTGTTCCCTCGTTTAAAAATAATGGGGGTTGGTTTGTTTCTGTTTTGAATAATTAGTTATGGCGTCTGATTGTATAAGAATTACTCTATTGTTTGGACAGTATGACAGCCTCTTGTGTTTTGAGGATTCTTTTTTTCAGGCAAATGGATTTTTAGAATGGCAGCGTTTCAAGATTATGAAACTGTTGCTGATGGTAATGGTTCTGTGATAATTAAATTGTCCAGGATATTTTTTTTTTTTTTTTGCCTCCATGAAACTGAGACAAGGGTAGTTGTGATTTCATCAAAGGCTTTGTTTGAGCTCTGGCAGCTGGCAAGGCAGAGCTCTCTTCTAGTAGACTGAGTACCATCCTGAAGAGTTTTCACTGTGCTTTTCCTTCATCAGCTGCGTATTCATCACATTTCATCTTTGCCCATTGAGTAACAAGACTAGTCTTCTTCATGTTGTTTGTTGACAGAATAGCCAATTTGTCCTCTTAGTAGTAATGTATTAAAATTGGCTTTTGGAGGCTTCTTAACCAACTGTTAAAAGGCAGGAAAGTCCCAAAGATAGGGACTACATTCTYCTTGACAGTTTCTTCTTCTGCATTATCATTTGTTTAAGGAAGCACAGTAAATCAAACTTACTCTAACCTCCCCCTCTCACTCCCCCCCCCCAAAATGTATAAAATTATCTTGTGTCTCTACATTAAGAAATGAAAATGATTTTCTTCTCTTATTTTGAAGAAATATGCAACTCATCCTCYGTGCAGGCCCGCACAGTTTACATGTCTACCTTTAAGCAATTGTGTAGTTCTATTTAATACTTTAGGACTGATCAGGAGTTTTAAGTTAAGAGTTTTTGTGACTGGAGCAACACAGAGAGGTTTTCACTGCTGCTTTTTTTGTGTGTGATTGTGCCATGTAGGCAAGAGGTTATCTACTGTTTTCTAGAGAAGTGTCCCTGTAAATGTGCRTCTCTGGAGATTCATGGCGGTAGATCTTATAGCATGGTACATAAACTTTGTTCAAATCAGCTGTTCGAAAAGCATATCTCAAATCTGCTGTTGAGATCCAACATTTATGTATTGCTCAGCTGTTACTGCTAACATGAATTGCATTGGGCTTGGAATCCTGCTGGATCAAGTCCTTCTGTGGAGCAGCTCAGCTCCCATTCTCTCTCCTTTTATCTTTTTCATTCAATGCCGTCTATTAATACAGTCTAGTTAGGCCAGAAGATAAGATGGAGAGCCAATAAACAGATAGTGAAATCCAGTTTAATACTCATTTATGCTATGATGTTTATAAAACACTTGGTAATGAAGGCAACTGATAGACTGGCACCTCCCTGTTATACTATGCAAATGTAACAGTCAGTGGCTCTGTGGTCTCTGTTGGTTTGTATGTGTTATGAATTCTCTTGGGGATGGGATTCTGTTTCCTGGGGACTGGTGCCACTAGGTACTGCACGATTACTACCCATTTTGGGGTTTGGRAGTGGGTGGCCCTTCCTTCCTAGTGGAGAAAACAAATTGAATCTGGTATGAGTTAACTATAGGGAAGAATGGCAAATCAGTTGTGTTAAGGAGAGACATGATTGTAAGTAGGAAGTAAATCTGGGAAAGTTCCATGTAAGTGAAGAAGAGGGTGAAAGGAGGAAACGTTTGTACAATGAGAAATGTTTTGAAGAATTTAGGTAAAATGTAAAACAGTTAAGGAAGATAAAAGAGATTAATATGTGGAGAACTGTGTGATTCAGATTTTTCGGTAACTTGGAAATGTAGGAGTCAGTAAACACTCAAGAGAGCTTAATAGGTGAATTGTAAGATATAAAAAACWTAGGGGTTGAAAAGGAAAATAAGAAGTTGGCAAATACTGACAAACAATGAGCAAGACAAAAAGTCTTTAAGGCTGTTTAAGATAAAGGTCTAGAGTGTTTGTGAGTACAGCATTAAATGAGTAGTRAATATTTCTGGGTTCAGTCTTTCTGCAGACTCTTAGCTGTGCCCCTTTACAGAAGTGATGTAGTGTGAAGTGTCATGAGACAGCTGAGCTGGTCTTGAGTGCTCACTGCTTACTGGAAATCTTTCTTCGTTCTCCTTCCTGCCAACTCCTCAACTCTGGATCCTGCCTTCTGCCTTACCCTTGTGCGAGCATTTTGTTAAGCTGACTAAGTTCACTAAATCACCAGAATAAAACATCTGTATACTTTTATCTGGTTTAGCTCTCTGTTGGATTATTGTGTTGACTTAGCTGTGAAGTCTAATGAGCTTTAACACCTACAGAAGGAAGGGATGGGAACAAGCCCCTGGAATAAGAGTAAGAGAGGGAGCACAGCTTTGMACTGTTGTGCATTGGTGACTCCTTAGAGTAGCTATCTTACCTATCTGTACCCTATGGCTGCAGTTTTACACTCATCTGAATTGTAGTTAAGTTCAAGCTACCACTAAAAGGGTGGGAGGTGTGCTTTCGCCTCAGTCACATGTTTTCCTTGCTTCCTGGTGACACACCAGTGCCTGGGTGATGGGATGGTCATCTGAACTAAATAAAAGTAACTTGGTGAGAGAAAAGAGGTCAATTTTCAGCTGGATCAGTTCCCTGACTTGGCTTGTGGAAGGGCTGTATGAGCCTATTTGCAGGAACACACAATGAGGGAGGAGGAGGAGAAGCAGGAGGAGGAGGAGGAAGGGTGGGCCTTCCTGTATGGGCAGCAGCCCATACTTAGGTCAGCTCCAGCCAAGGGTGAAACCATGCCCTTAGGCTTTCTGCTACCTATTGCCTCAGATTTTGCTTCTCTAAAATGGATATAGTCTTACTTGCCCAGAGGAAGGGGGCTTGTAAATAAAGAGGTAGTTCATGGAGATATGGTAAAATTTAACTTAAAGTGTTAAGTTCTTTAAGCTTTTTCGATGAAAGGCGTTGTATAAATATTGTTTGTATTAAACTGTAAAGAAACACTGTTTAAAATTTCAGATTGAGGTATCAGAAATAGCTGTGGGGAAATAATTTTAGGTCTGTGCAAGGAATGCATGTTATTTTAAAAGAGGAAAAATACAGAAAGAGAAAAGTTACAGCAGAGCAAAAGACAGCTAGAATAATGCAGTAATTCAAGGGTTTCAGTTACGCAAAATAACTAGGTCTGTGTTCTACAGGAAAAAAGGGGATCCTTTTGAAGTTAGCTCTGTTTTTTAGGAAAGAAGGAGATCCTTTTGAGGTAAGAGGGATTCCACTTAAAATGTGTATAATTTCTACGGGAATTGAAAGAATGGGTCTTTAAAGGCCTTTTGAGTTAGGGTCTGGGGCAGAGAGAAGGAGTTTATGGATAAGATTTGGCAACTGTCATGTATGAAAGGAATTCCAGAAGACTTACTGTTTTACACAGATGGCTATTAATATTGTACAGCTTCCAGGATGAAAACAACAGAGAAGCAACTGATATAAATAGTTTCTGGAAAAGAGATGGATAGGTACTTGAAAGAAAATATGTAGTGAACGTGTGCTGAYTTAAATGAGGGGAGTGTCCTCCATGGGTTTTTGGCTTCTCTGAATGAACAGAATTTTCTATACAGATGGTGCTCAATCCATAGTGGTAGACAACACAGGAAAGCAAAATATATACCACAGTCTGGTAGAGACAGTCTACTATGGAAGTTGTAGCATGCAGTTTTTGATGTATACTTTTTAGTACAGTTACCAGATTTCACCTTGATGGTTGTATTTAAGTAGAACATACTGTATTTTGATCACTCACTAGGCTGGTGTGTGTTTATTTGCTTGTTGAATTGCAGTTTTATGTTTGGGCAAAGTTTGATGCTTTATACTCTCATACAAGGTATTATTTTGGTTGACATTGTGTTCTTGCAAAAGAACATACAAATATAGAGTGTGTGTTTGCAGTCAAACCCAGCATATATTTTTATATGCAGATGGCAATTCTATATAGGACAGAAATTGGAATTTCCTTCCTTTCAACCAGAGCGTTCCCTATTCCTGTATGGTTACCTCATAACATAAAAGTAGTCATAAACAGTCATGCACACTCAAGGTTAAAAATGGCTTTGCACAGCAGTTATACAACTTGTAAATAGATGCCAACCCCTGAAAAGTACACTGAGTCAATAAAAATTTCTGTGTTAAATAGAGTGATACCATAGTTAAGTAACATACCATTTTAGGTACCCGTGTCCCTCGGTACTCTATTGCAGGTGTTAAAATTACAGAATTCCTTTCCTCAGTACCAAACTAAAAGGAAATAAATAGTGACGGGCAAATCTCAAAAGAATTGAAAGTTCCATTCCTGCAGTTTTTCTGTTTAGAATATTTATTCATATTGTTTTGATTTGGAAACTAAGCTGGGAATTTCATGAGAACAAACATTTTCATGAGATTTCTGGGATTTAATTACCTTCTGTTTGATATAAGTTTTACATGTTGTAACATGATTTTAATAAAGCTCTATTTATACTTTTTAGAAATGCTTTTCTTAAGTAGTCTTCAACTGTGTGTCATGCAAAAGGCTGCCCTCTGATTGCATGGAAATAGAGTACTTTAATGGTAACCTTAGGGGAAAAAATATATACATATATGTATCTTTTTATATATCTTTTTTAAGAAAGATACATCTTTTTTAAGAAAGAAGATTCTCTGAAGTGCCCCAATGCAGATACACAAAAATATATATTATTCTAAAGCTAGGAATTTCATGGAGATTGAGGAGAGGATCCCAGCTCTTAAAACTATTGTTTCTTCCCCTCTGAAAGCTCTTGTTTTTCCTGTCTGTAAAATCAAAATGATGATGCCTGTGGCCCATGTTTATATTTCAGTTAAAAGAATTTTTTGTTGTTGTTCTATACAGTTAGAAACTTGGGCTAACTCTCCAATACCAGTAGATTGCTCTGCTAATTCTGTAACTGTAGATTCACAGAAGATCCAAGACCTGATTATATTCTATCTGATAAAGTTGCGTGTGTATTGGTTCATGGATATAAAGACTGGCTAGGATGTCTGAGAGCAGTACAGTTTGAAAAACTGTGAGAATCTTTTTTAGCAGAGGTAAATTTAGGAGGTTGAAAAAGAATGAGGCAGTACTAATGCTTTGTCTTAYGCAGTTGTTGGTTCTTCCAACTGAAGGTGAAGTTAGGAATTGTAGAGGTATTAAAAATGAAAGCAAAAATAAAAAATAGCTTAACTGCAACTGCAAAAAGTTTTGCTTTGAGGAAAGATTTATACTGGTTTTTAGTTTGCCCAAATTGCTTCACCCATCCTTAGAAACACTAATAGTACTTTGGATTTCTATAGCACCTTTCAACTGAGAACCTCAAAGCACTTTACAGGCATTAATTTAATTAAATTTCACAGCACTCCTGTGAGCAAAGTAATGTTTAAATAAGATCACTTCACTAGCACTGAAATGCAGCCACTCCTGGGGTGGAATGTGGTAAGTATTTAATAGTACATAGCAACTCCACACATCAGTTCAGGAGAGAGCATGAATACTGTATCTCTCAAACTGCAGGGTGAATCTTGTTAGACAGCATATCAGAGTTTRTTTCTGAAGTCTGTTACTTTTCCTTTGTAACTGTGCATTAAATTCCAGTATATTTTTGATGACTGCAAGAGGTTACGAACTTGCTTTATGTCCCCCTAAATGATGCTTGCTTAACCATGGTTTAGCTCAATAGTGCTGTGATGCTCAACTGAATGAGTTACCACCTCTAATAAACACAGTCTCTGTTACATTCACACCTTAATAGGTTGGTAGTGATTTAAGGAGTGGGGCATATCCTCTACCCTGTAATCAGTTATGGACTGGCAGCACCTTCTTCCTTGGAAGTTTGCCGTGCAAGTACTATGCTTGCCTATCCCAGCTGAATTTGTAAGATCTGGTAGGATCATAGCACAAGCTACTGTTACCTTCTCAAATTGTGTCCTGGTGCCAAAAAGGATGGACTGCAGTTTCTGACAGCGTACTAAGCTTTTGTATTCAAAGCTGAGTTAATGTATCTGGTATTTGAATCAACCAAATTCTTTACCAAAGTCTTAGGACCGCAACAAAGCACTTTTTGATTGTTACTTTCTGAGTGCTGTAGAATGCAAACATGCCTGTTTGCAAATGTTTTCCTTTGAAGAGTAGCAGTTTATGGAATTTTAATTTTCAGCATGCCCTGCATGACTTTTACCCAGGTTAGAATGTGTAACTGAAGTGGAGAAGAGGAAAGGGATTCRTGCCAGTGGAGATCAGTACTTGCTTTGGGAACCTGACCTGGAACATTCATAGGTCAGAAACACATTGGTTATTGAAAGCAGAAGGATTTTCTTCTCACTAGCTGCAATGATGACATTATCTTGACATGAAAAGAAATTGTTGCCATACATCTTACTTTCTGTTSGTTTCCATCACATTTTCCATCATTTCCATCATATTCTGTATTCTGTTTGTGTGTTTTATTTTACCAATCTGCCAGGGTGCTGGGTGTGCTAACCAAAAAGAGWGATTCCTGTATTTTTTTACCTTCTTCATAGCCATTTATCCCTTTAAATCACCTTCTCTTTTTTAACATGACATTGAAAATCTCTTGCCTTTTAAGTAAGTACTATAGAGGGAACATAATGAGAAATTCTGTTCTGCAGAACATAATCAAGGGGCAGGTGGTTTCCATTATGAGCTCAGCCAGAGCTTCCTTCCATGCCAGCAGCTTCCCACAACTAAACTAGTCTGCTCATCTCTACAGTTTTTGGTGGGGAACGCACAGGGGAAATGGAGAAGAGCCCTGTCAGATAAGGGATTACTCAAACGGCTTCTGTGACAGTTTGGGGATTAAGTTCGCTTATGAATCCTATTTGACTTTGTGAATGCTGTTTGTACTTGTGACAGTGGTGAATGAGAACATTCTGCTGGCAGGAACTTGGCACCTGAGGAACGGAGGTGGAGGCACTGTGTCTGGAAGGGTGCAACAAAGCAGTCTAGCGACATCGGTATTGAATGTCTCCCACCTGCTTGAACAATGGGGCCTTTTGCAAACAGAGCTGTTGTCCGTATATATGCGGTCTCCTCACAGGCCTTCTTGGGGATGGGGAAAGAGTACATATCTGGAAGTCCTCTTGGAACAGAGTCTAACCGGCAGAAAGGGTGGCTTTCTCTAGCTGCGGCTACTTGACCAAAGAGGAACAAACTCCTACCTCAGATGGGAGAATGGTATGCAGAAGTGACAGACTTATCAAGAGAGTTAGAAGATCTCTAGAAAATGGAGAGGGGAGGTGCTGGTTGTGATCTGTATGGATAACAGTGACAAAAAAGGAGGAGGGGACAGATCCAAAGGGCAAAAGCTAAGATAAAGACCAGACGCTTCATGGTAGCGTTTTCTAGAAAGGAAAAGAGGTGAGTGAGGCACGATATGATAAAAAAAWTTAACAGCATGGAAAAGGTCAGTAGGGAATGTTCAGTGATTCTCAAAATACTAAAATTAGAGCCACAAAGTAAAATATCAGGTGGTGGGCTTCAAGCAAGTTAAGGGATTAGTCTTCTACACACTGCATAAAGGGTAGAATACCTTGCCACAGGATGTTATGGAAGCCCAGAGTACAAATGGGTTCAGGGATTAGATGAATTTATGAAAGAAAAGTCAGTTGAAATCCACTGACTACAAAGATGCAAAAATGTTCACTAGCTCAGGAAACCCGCCAGCTGCAGAATGCTAGAGGGTGAATGGTTTATAGTTTGCCCTCTGTCAGAAATTGGCTGTGGGGACTAAGYAGTCTTTGGTCTAACTAGAATGCCATTCTTGTACTTTTTAAGCATTTTTAAGAAGTGTTTTGTTTTAAGCCAAAGAGTTCTTCATTTTTTTTGTAGATGCACAAGGCACATAAGGATGTGAAAACCTGGGATTACCTGGCCTATTATAAAAACTTGGATCATGCTTAACTTTAAACTCATGAGTATTGTCACAGCAGTCAATGGAAGTATCCATATGCTAAACWATAAGCATAGATGTAAGTTCTTTCCTGGATCAGTTATGTAGTAGCTGGCAACAAATGAACATGTACAGTTGCAAATCAGCATATACTTTTAAAAATCTTCCTGCTGTTCAGCGTGAAAGTAAGTGTAGTCATTGCCACAGAACAGGTTTTTCTATGCAGTTTGGCTAATTGGAATCAATAGATGGGGAAGCAGATATGAAGCTAGTTTGGGGTGTAAGAAAATATAAAAGTGATCGCTGGAGTATTTCTCCCTCCTCCCTCACCACCCTACTCCCTGCACTGAGCATTAACTGAACAGCTTGCCAGGTGAATATAATGTGCTTGCTTTATATTTTCTAGAGTTACAAGGTTGGTTCCTCTTTGATTCTTTTCATTTTTCTGTATTAGACTACTAAGGAACATAGTGATAATCAAATTTTGGTGAGATTTGGGTGTCTCTGAACTCGTTTGACAATTGAAGACCTATGTTGAAATTTAAAATCTTGTTGTTCAGTTTTCTGTGATGAGCATGTTATATTTTTAAGCAAACGTGCTATGTGATCAACTTTATGCAGATACATGGAATGTAGATTCGACTTAAAACCTGAAGGTTAGCTGCATGGGAAGAATTGATCATGAAGTTAATTAAAAGTGGATAAACTACAACTTTAAGATAGCTGTAAAATTTTACAATGAATGGGATTGGTTTATTTACAAAATATTTGTAATATTTACAAATGTATACAATAAACAATATTATTTACTAGGAAAAATAGGAATCCTAGCTTTTTAATTCCATAATTGCCTTTTGAAGTTAAGAATGAAATAAATATTTGGTTCTGTCCTCAGCAAACATCTGGTAAAATTCAGTTCATTCTTTAAATTTCATATTTCAGAGCCATTTTTATGTTTGTGTGTATGTTGGTGTAGAAAGAAAGCRGTAGAAATATAGCTTCAGACTTTAAGACCTCTTCCCAGGTTAATTTTCTTTATATTCCACAAATAACTGGCCTCTGGGTCACTGGTTTTGAATGAACTTCCACTTTATTTACACAGCCGTTCTTTAATTTAGTTTTCTATTTCAGTGATGGAACAAATCCTTCTTATTGTTTGAGAGAATTCAGCAAATGCTTCAAACCAGAAATATTGGCTTAGCTGGCAACCAATCTGACCTGTGGCTTAGGTACCAGAGGMTGTATTGCTGCAATTCCTAGCCTTTTTGGTCACAAACTGCATACTGTGCAATATTATTGTTGTTCCTTCGGGGAGTTTGTTTATTTTTATTTTTGTAAATCAAATACAAACCAGGTGGTGAAAGACTAAATAGCTAAACTGCAGTCAGGAAGTGGTTAGAAACAAAGCAACAGTAGCCTGTTGATTCTCAGCTGGATGACCCGATCGGGGGACCTGGGCCCAGGGTCTGTGTATTTCTAAGTTATGAAGCTGCTGCTTTTATTCTGGTTATGTTACCTTCCGCAGAGTAGCTGCCAGAAATGACTCTGGGGYTTGAGACCTTAGCAAAAGATGACATAAACATGGATGTAACTGTGTTGCTGGTATTGTTCCTCATTTGTTGATGAATATGGTAAAATGAGATTTTTCGAATACTTTATGATGTTGTTACTATGAATTCTGCTACCTCAGCTCAGCCAGTCTCTGACAGAGAGCTGCTCTGTCTTGCTTTGCTCTGTTCCCGTGCACTATTTCCTCTCTCAGACTCTGCAGACGTCTCTACCAGCCACTGTCTTTGGTCAGTGCCCTCTGTCAGAGGTGACAAAGAGCCTCCCCTGGTTCAGAAACAGCACAAAGCTGTGATCTTCCCTTTGCCTCCAACACCACTGACAGAGCTCTGCAAGGTTATGGGATGCTATCTGTTTTCCTACCTCATGCTCTCAAAGGACCCTTTTAGGATGCTGAACAAATGCGCAGTTTGTCCTCATCTCTCTAGGTGCTGCCTCCCTGACCTTCGTCATTTCTTCTTAATGGGTATCACAGTTAGAGACTGAACAAGATCATTTCTTAACATTAAACTGGTTCCACTGATATTACTGCGTTATAACACTACAGCTGAAGGCTCCTGGGAAAAGATATCTGCCATTTTTACTTCCTTATACTGAAGAAATCTCCCATCTTAATCAGTAGGGACTTTTTCACTATAAAGTTTCAAGGTACAGAATATAAGATTCTGGTTTATAAAACCCAGATTCAGTTTGTCAAGACCTTCACCATCTCCACTCAATTCTTCCATTACTGGTAAATAGCACAGGACTGGGTTTGTATTCTGTAGTTAAGGCTAAAGAAGCAAATTTTGTTTAAAAAGTAAACAGATATTTTATAAGAGAAATTATTTGGCAGCAGAATGACTTATTAGAAGTGAAACTTCTGCGTAAATAGTCATATGGTTTTCAAACATACTTAAAAAAAAGTCCACTAGACTATTACCTGTTCTGTAGAGGAAAAATCTGTAAAAGTGCAGAGCGTACTCAGTGTCATTTTTACCTCCTTAGTTCCATCAGCACTCAGTGACGAATGAGGAAACTGTATCCACATTGGGGATAGTTTGCTCAGATAGGTGCTTCATCTAGATTTAATCCTTCCAGTATTGACAAATTGCACTCACTATCAAAGCAATGACAGTTTCAGTAGACAGTGTGTATTAGATTCAAGATTGTTATCTTGTACTTTGTATGACACTAGACATGAGATTAAGTGATCTGTAGTGTGTATATTACAGCTATTTTTTACTTCCTTTTGTGTTTTGTTTGATGTAAAGTAGAGATGAACAAAACCAGATAATGATTTTGGAACCAATGGATTGCACATGTACGTGGCTGGAAGCAGAAGTGAGGAAGATTTGGACCTAGAAATAAAGGAAAAATTTTGAGCAGTGCAGAACAGTTTTCGTGCAGATGTGATCCATTCTTCTTTACTTGAAGTTTTTACATCAAAAAGCTCTACTTGAAATTAAGGGCTCATTCAGTTAATTATTGGGTGAAAATTTTTATTCTGTATTATTCTGGGAATCTGACTAGATGTTGTATTGAGATCATCGTAGTTCAAACCCTTCTGTTTTTTAAAGTCTGTGAACAGTGGAAAACTGCTGTCATATGTTTTTGTGTTACCATGGTGTGTTTTCTTAACTTGTGTACCCCAGCAAGGAGCAGCAGTCTAAAGGTTGTTTAATAATACCCAGTGTTCATTTAAAATAGTAAAATTTGCTCAGTGTAGCAGTGCTTGCTACATGCTGTAGGTTCCCATGGAGCATGTCCCCAGCACAGAGGTACTCTCTATTTGGTGTATGCGTGCCAGACGCATAACCACATCCTCCTTTCCCCACTGATCCGTTAAAGCCTTACTTTGGTGGGGCAGTTTAGGGTTGTGTGGTAACAGCGGAAAGGATCCTGTTCTTTCTTACGCAATACTTGTGAGGATGAGGCCAGTCACTTAGTGCTTCATCCAGGACTATTAAAAAAAAAAAAAAAAAAAAAAAAGACCTTATCGTTTCCTTTTGAAAATGAGGCACCTGTTTTTGTGCACCCTTACTGAAAATTGTTCGCTCTGTGGATCACTGTGCTGCTCGTTATTGAGTCCCTGCTTATTACAGGGAAATGTTGGCTCTTTGCTCGTTTCTTGCTGCCAGTGAAAGTTTGTTCTGCTGTGCAAGATTATTCTTCTCATTCCAATGTAAAAGGTTTGAAGTAGCATAATGAAGTGAAAAACTCCAGGTTGCAGCTGAGGAGGATTTCCTCAATGCAGGTGTGGTAGAAAAATCTCTCAAGCCCTGGTTCAAGGTTCAATGTATTTGGAAGAAAGAGAGAGAGTTAAGTGCAAGCCTAAAGTAACAGTGCCACAAAGATTCCAGACAGCGCTGCAGCTGTTCAGCAGCCCACGGAAATTGGTTTTAACAAGCTTCACAGAAATTGTCCTTAGGCCCTCAAATGGCCCGGGAGCAGAAAGGTGTAAGCTGGGGTTACAGCTTTGCTAGTCACCTCTCATGAGGGCTGGAACAGCTGTGCTTAGGGCATGCGGTGGAGACCACTGAGCTGCCACCAAATTGGTACATGGGTGCAGAGGTATCAGCCTGGGTCCTGCTAGCACATCGGTCACGTCAATGCAGGACAGAGCTTGTGCTGAATGAGCCTTCTACTGGGTTGCACTGCGCTGGGGTGAAAATAAACTTGGAGGTAAAATCAGTCATCTGCAGTTAATGTTTTTTTTTTATCGTCTCTTCAAATGGTGCAGTTTTTCAATATGATCTTACAAGAATTTTAACAATTAAGATTTTTTTTTAGTGATGTTGACTCCTCCTTTTTTATTACTTTTGCTTTTAACCCATGGCATTTTATAGAACTAACTAGTGCATAGACCATAGGTTTTTTAAAAAAATTGAATACAAACTCAGAAGTGCTTGCATATYGACTGTTTTCTGGTTTGAGTGTATATTTAAATGTCAGGATGTGGGCTTTGATTTTGAGGGTTTTTTGATTCACTAAAAATTMTCAGTTAAAGCTACTCTCATTCAAGGAAAATCAGTGATACCAGGCTTTTTTCCCAATGGCAAAATTGTTTATGTAAACATTTTCATACAAGTTCAGTCAGWATTCTTCATGAAGGAGACTGAATACAGGAAATCAAGGTGAAAAAGTACGTATTCTTGTTCAACATGAAGCATCTTGACACATTGAAATAGCACATTTTGATTGGCTGATCTTGAAGCCCCCTAAATTATAATTTCAAAATGTCCAGTTATTTTGTATCTAACAAAAATGCCTTTCATTTTTAACCTTCTCTGAAACCTCATCTAATCATAGTGTTTACCTGTTTTTCTTTTCTCACCATCCTTGTTGAACCCCCATAGACAATTTCTAATGCATTTAAAAGAGAGAGAGATATCTCAAAAAGAATAATTTCATACAAATTTGATAGAAATTATTGGGTGCGTGTAAAGGAAAGGTTCAGATTACTAGAGGAAAAGCTCAAACATGAATTCAGCAGCTATCTGTTCTGTTTGACATGATCTTGAGTAAGCACACCCTTACCARACCAGCCGGATTTGTGGCTCTTGCTCAGGGGGGAATTAGTAAACACGAAGGGTAGCTGAGRGTACTGTGAGGTGCGACTAGAGGGCACACAGATGGGTTTAGCTGGGCGGACTGTGGGAGGTGGAGTATGACAATCTCTGACAGAAATCCAGAGTTTGCTATTTCTGTTGTTCACAGCTACAGCTTGTTTTTCTGGTGACATTTGCAATCTGAAACTTAACGCAAAGTTTCTTTTTTGATATATTTCCGTATCGTTCAGAATGAAAACCAATGACAAAGACCATTATTCTCCATAAAGTGAACATTCCTATTTCAGAACTGAAGTTGCAATCACAGACTTCTGCATGATTCAGAGTGCATATATATATCTTCAGTACAAGTACTGACAATCGATCCTGTTAAAGAAAACGTCTGATTTCATTCTTGCAGCCTCTCGGCACTTTGGAGTTACAGAGGGATTTCACAAGAACTGCTTTTCAAAGCTTGGGTGACAGTTTTGTTCCTTGGCAAGGCAGATTTCAAAGAAGTTGTTCTTACAGTCAGTCCCCATCAGTGTTTGATACCAACCARGACTCAAATTTAAAAAATAATTATGAAGATAGATGGGGTGGAGGGGAGGAGGAGAAAGACAGACTGGTTCAAGTTGATTTATAGCTTTTATTTTATTGAACAAGTTCAGCTGTCATTTGATTTACCGTGTACCCCTTGCTTTATTCTTTCTCACCATTACAAGATGCAAGTTACACTTTTATCTTTTTCTTACTTTTAAGTTAGCAAAAATGAATGTGGTAAAAGTTTTGTTAGTTCCTTGCTAATCTTTAATGAGTATAAAAGATGATATTATCTGCTGTTTACAGTTGGAAAGAGAATGGTCTAAGGAGTGGCTTCCAGCTATCAGATGAAATATAAATTATAACGACAATGCAGAATTTGGCAGAGTGCATATCCATGTACATGATTACTTAATTATATAGTACMGTGTATGAGTGTATGTAGACATCATGGTAATAATGTTCTTTTTCAGTTTTAATCTCAAGTATAATATCTTTTAAGATTTCACCAAGAATAAAATAAGAAACTGGAAATGGTGCTGACTTCAAAAAGTTTCTATTTCTATTTTCTAATAGATAATGTCTGTAATGTAGAAATCATACAAGTACAGCACAGTTCACTAGGAAAATGAGCTTAGTGTTCTCAATTCAGTCCAAGTTGGACAGCACATTATTTGGCACAATCGAGTGGCCTAGCTTTAAGAGAAGTACAAGACTGAATAAGCATAGACGCTTTATTATTTTTGAGTGAGCTGAACTGTATGCTTAGAATGATGAGAAACCCTTGTACTGTGTCCCACCTGCTTTCAATTCCACTGGTTTCATAAGCACTGGATTTACAGTAAAAAAGTCTCATAGAGAAATGCTTTTATCTGATATTATGTATAGATGAAATGCTGAATATTATTGCCTTTCACTTACTGTATCTGTGTAAACAAAAAAGTTGKGTGAGTTTTACAGAAGCATGGATAAAAATACTAGTGCTCACATACAAATTTTTTTTAAGAAAACCAAGGTGAGATATTTTATGTTCAATAGACAAATCATTTTGTTACATGGGGTATTCCTCTTGTATTATCATCCCTAGTGAACAAAACTTATTGTTAAGGAGGAATGTCCTCTTCTTTGTCTCATCTTAATAACTGTATGGTAGAATGTTGACTTATGTTAGGGCATAACCAACCTTAAATGAATTATTGATTCAGTTCCGGTGAATTCTGTTGCGTGTAAATTGAAATAAGAAAGCAATTCTTTCAGTCCATGGAAAATATTTTTTGTGTTGAAAAATTATAATGAAATAGACCCTTAATGATGAGCTTCCTATACAGAGGRTACCCAGAAAGGATCTTGAAAATGAATTAGAATATGCTAGCYCAAAGATAAGCTTCAGTGAAGGTGTGACAGAAATCCTCAGTCTGATATGTCTCATACTTTGTTCAGAGATGTTAAGCATTAGAGTCTGATTTGTTCAGACTATGATTACAATAAAAGGACGGGATTATTAGATGGCCTTGCAGTTGACTCCGAAGTTGAAGAGGAGCTATTGAATTTCATCCCATACACACTGTGTTTTGTAGGCAGTTCTATTTTGGACCTGCAGTTGCAATGCACTGGGCAGATGGCTTCAGCCTGAGCTGAGGTTAAATAAATAAATGGTAAAGTTAAGTGCAGTTATCAAATACTCAGTCAAGCAGAAAATAAAGCCGCCTTTTTCACATGGTCTTGGGCTTCTCAGACCTGCCAGAGGAGGAACTTCAGTATTAAGGGTGTTGAAAATAGCTAGTAAACCAGAAGCCAATGCTAATAAACAGTTTTGGAAATACTGTGAGTGGTTTAAGCCATAGTCTGGATTATTGTTATTACTATGTTAAATCATAGCAATCGAATAGCCAAGYGTCGCTTTGAATGATTAAGTGGAATGGCCGTCAATGAAAAACCTTCAGGCTGTATAGCAGACGTAGAGATGGGTGTGGTTGTGGTCAGCTCTCCCAAACGTTACTTTGGATGCCGTTGCAGATACAGAGCAGGGTGTTATATGATATTTTCAGTATCTGGCAGATTTTAGTTTGGTTTGGATATTTTTTATGTACCTTGGCAGGCTTGCATATCCCTGCAGCCATACAGCAATCTGCATTAACGGCTGAAGTAACACCTACTGGTGAGGCAGAGTCAATCAGCTACAGGCTTCTCTTGACTCATGACTTCAGTTGACTCATATTCCATTGAGCTTTGCAGTTCTCTTTCTGCTCCCACCCTGAAGCCAATGCCAGTTCTTGTCATGATTTGAGCGCTCATTGATTAACAAAGTAGAAAGCGTGCTTTGTGGACAAATGAGAACAGGCCTTTAAGGCAGATAAGATAGAGCCATTTATTATTTCAATTAGCTAATTAAATTAATTAAAATTATTTATCCACATATATAAAAGTCTCTACCCACAGTTTTAGATAGATTGAACTAATCCTAAACTCAGTATATCAAAACGGCACAGAAAGACTTCACCAAAGTAATTTTTTTCAAACTGCATTCAGACTTTATCCTCYTCCTGTTTATATTTCTGTTATCTGTCCTGGATGAGCCTGAAAAAACAGATTAGGTGTGAGATGTGCCAAATCTGAGTCCTGTCCTATGAAGGTGATGTCACGTGCTATATGAAGAGATTTCTAGATCAGATTTAAGAGAAAGAATAAAGAGAGAGAGAACATCTTGATCCTAGAATTCAGAAGGTAAAGAAATGTTAGAAGCATTTCTAGGAAGTCAGTCAAAATAATCTTGGCAGGAGTGGGAAGTGGTATTGCAGCATCYCAGAAGATGGTTATCTCAGTATGATCCAGATTAGTTTTACAAGCATAAAGTAACTTAATTTGTCATCCCATGCATGATGCATGATAGATCTGAGATTCTTGTTTAAATCTGTAATTTGTTAAAATGAGTACTCAGCCTTTTCTGAGCTACTGCATAGRTACTCAGTCTAGTAATGCATATGAAATATTTCAGGCAAATAGTATTTTTAATAGCAGAATTTGAATCCTCCTTGTCCTGTGTGGATAAAGAAGATCTGGCCATGTTATCTGTGAGAAGGGAGACTATTTGACCATGCTGAAGGGAACTGTCTTTCTTGAGCTACTTTCTGTGTCCAACACATTAAATGAGATGCTGTATCTGCATTTCAAAAGAATCTCTGTCTTACTGCCTTCCAAAAGCCATGAGGAAAGATAGGTGATACATTAAATAGTGTAACTACTCATTACATGTTATTTTTATTGTTTATATGTTTTATTGTTCATTATCTGTGGTTTTACGAATACTGCCAAAATCCCAATTAGATCTACTTTTCATYTTCATACACCACTGAACCAGTGGTTTCCAGACTTTCACCATCATGGATTTCTGTGTGCCCATTTCTTGCAAATGATCGTATCTTTGCCCTTTTAGCTGAAAATACTGTAAGGATAACATCCATCTTCTTGTTTAGTGTGGTTTCACGGGCTGCAGAGTGTGACTTCATGGATGACGGTTTAGAAAACCTGGGTAGACACCATTCCAAGTAAGGGTTAAGAGGCAGAAAGGTTCTATATCTTAACTCACAGTTCCCCTCAAAACATCTTACATGTGATGTATTTTGCTTTCCAACAAAATCCCTGAGTACAGCAACAAGACTTCTAAACTGCAAACATATTGGGAGAGAGGCAATAGCATTGAGCCTGTTGCAAAATCCTGGCAGAAGCAGATAATGGCCAGGCACTGTGGGACTACCTCTGTCTACATTTTGATAAATCTTCATCTACTGTATTTAGATTTCCTTTTTGCTRCAACAGAACACTGTCTCAATAACATATTTCTATTTACATTTTTGGTCCAAACTATCACCTTGAGAGGCTGCAGTGGAGCTTTGGAGCACTATGTGAACTTTGATGTAAAACTTTCCTGCAGTGAGAGATCAGAAATGCCATGTGTAAAAGTAGAGATTCCTTGGAGAACACTTTGGAGACATAAAAGTATCTGTTCCCTAAGAAAGCAAGTTTTAAACAGAATTGTATTGTGTTTAATGTAATATATGATTTAGGTATTTCCTTCAGTGGTGTCACTAGGTTCTTCTTAAAAAGAATCCGTACCAACCTTACCTGCAAGTCATATGTACAGTAAAATGTGAAAGTTTTAAAAACCCTCATTTCCATTTTGTCTCTGAATGTGCATTGTTCGTTAACATTTTATATTTAATTCAGAATATAAATGTAGATTTTGTAAATTTTAATTTCTGTCCCTGTCTCTCTCCCTGTAGTTCTTTTATGCCAGAGTTTCAGAGATCATCAGCAAAATCAAGGAGCAGGGGAGAGAGGAAGGGGAAGGGAAAGAATGATACACAAAAACACATTAGAAAGATTTTTCCAAAATCTGTATTCTAGCAAGTTTAATTTGAAATGATATTGGATTATGTCCATTCACATCACCAGTCTTGGAATACAGGTTTAAATAACATCTTATGGCATCAGGGAGGCCTGGGCCATGATTAGGAAAGTATTTAAGTCTGTACTTAGATCCCTTGTTAGGACAACACTTACGCAAGCACTCAACTCGTGTCGATAACTTGAACACATACCTAATATGCTCAGCTCCACTGAGCTTAACTGATCGTGTGCCTAAATGGTTGGATACAATTTCCTGGACTGGAGTTAGTTGATTAAGTATAATTAAGGAGAATAAAATAATAGGAGTAGTAAAATAGGAGAGTAGTTCACTACTCTTCTAACTAGAAAACCTGAGACTTGAAGCTCTGTCCTATGAGCTGTTTAGTTGGAACAGATTTATGCCATTGAGGAAAACTTTCACTGACTTCAGAGTGGTTTATGAAAACCTAGATGTCCATCTTCTTGGGGAGGCGTATGTGTATCGTTCACATAGATAATGGCTGATAACGGTGGCCTAGATGTTACCTTCAAGTTCTGGTCTGCAGGCTTTGCAGGTGCTAAGTCTGGAAGAACCTCGTCTTTGTTGGTGAGGTTACCTTTAAGCATGAATGAACAGGAGTCTTTAGGTTGTCTCAGGTGGATGARAGGCAAACTAGAGGCAGAGCAGCTCCAAAGACAGCCCTGTCACAGCTATACAGATAAAACTGCCAAATCTGGGAAAACAGACATTAGTATTTGAAAAGAGTTCTTTTTTCTTTGACTGATAATATTTAATTGGTAATAATGTAAGACAAATATCAGAATAAAAAGAGAAGGTCAGCTATAAGCTTTAAAACTCATACAGTATGAAAATTAGCCTTTAATTCTGCAAGCTTTTACACATGTGGTTCCCTTTATGTGCTTGAGGATTCCTGTTGGACTSCTTAAGTTCAGAGGAGTTACTTATGCATAAACTATGGCATGTGTTTGCAGTACCTGACCTTAAATTAAGCATCCTATTTTTTTTTAACATGACTATTTGTGGCATAACACTTTAGCCATATTGTGATTTAACTTTTTATTTGTAGATGTTCCAAGCAGCTGATGTTATTAAACTCCTCCCAAAGCTGTAAAGAAATGCAATGTGATTTATAAATTGAAACACTGTACAACAAAGGAACTCCTTTGCACTGTGTTTCAGTGTACATACTGGAAATTATTTACCCTACTAATTCTTTCTTCTCCTTTCTTTCTCTCTCTCTCTCTCTCTTTTTTCCCTTTAAATATTTAGAAGTGTTTCTCTCTTCTAAAATAAAATCAATGTAATATGTGAAGTTGTAGGTTTTTTCCTCAATGAAGTAAAATGTTTTTTTTTTTTTGATATATCATCTCTATCTCTTTGCTTTCTTGGCTTTGTTCAGGTACTTACCTAACATTGCTAGTCAGTGAAGAAATAATGAAATTGTAATGAAATGGTTTGCTCTTTCTAGCATCATTAGTGTTTAGTTTAATAAGAAGCTTATTATCTAGGACAGTTGTGTTGCAGTGTAATTAAACCAATTTATTCTCATGACAGCAGATTTATTGATTATTTTGAGTAGTGTCATTACAGAGAACAGAAATTTGAATATAACTTGCATTTGTTATGCAAATCCCATAACAGTTGAAGTTTTTTGAAAATCTGTAATACTGAATTGCCTGTCTATAAAAGTAGAGCTTGTTTTTCCTAAAGTCACAGAAAATGATGAAAGCTATATTGCTCTCCTGCATTCTGACTATACTTAGTTTTTATTGCTTCCTGAGCCCATGAGAAAATCCATACTACATTTAAAACCGTTACTTTCATCATTCCAAGCCTTACACGCAGGCATGCTGGCTTCAGCCAGCGTTTCTGGAGGTGCTAAAAGGCTCAGTCCTGCAAAGTGCTGCTCYCCCTCTGCTTCTGCTGATTTTGGTGGGAGGTTGGAAAGCCCACAGCTTTCTAGCAGTTGTTCACATCTGGGCCATAACAAATCCTTAGCCAGATCGCCAGATCTGAGCAGCTTCACAGGTTTTGTGAATTGCCATTGTAGCTACTATGGCCAACATATGCATCAAAATAAGAGCAGGGGATGAATTCTTTACTTCCCTCTGTATGAGTTAGGACTGATATCAGTGAAAAAGTAATGGAAATAAGGAGAATTTTGTTACAGGTCTGTGGTACAGTGCGATGTTAAGACACATGAGATAAAAATATGAAGTGCTGTTGTGTTTGCTCTCTCCCACTAAACCCCAAATTATCCTTCACATTTGCAAAGATAAGATTTATTGAAAATGTTTGTTTACAAAAGCAAAGAGATAACAGATTTTTGGAGAACATCAGAAAGAGACATTTTTAAGTGTCCATATAGAAGATTGCTAGCTGTTATTTAGCTGTTACTTTAATATATGCTCTTTCTTTTTTTCTTTCTTTCTTTTTTTATTGTTGGGGTTCTTTTGCTTTTAAGTCTACACTGAGACTTATCAAAAGATTGCATGTGGAAAAAACTCTTAGAGCATTTTTCTCATATAGTGTAGCTTAAAAGGAATGTGTGAAATTCAAGATTGGAAAATATTACACAAAAGTATTCTTTTTCCTTTGTTGTTTTTTTCAAACACATTTTTCCTCAAACCTRCCTCCCTACCCAGCCCTTTTCCCCACAAGACTCCAAAGGAAAAATGACATCAAATGGTAMAAGCCTGTTGTATGTTATTTCCAGAAGAATCCGTGGAAATCTTGAATATGATTTTTTCATTTGCACTATAATGTTCCATTGTTGAAAGGAACAACATATTGAAGAGTATTCAGTTGCTGAATGCTTGATGGTAAGCAAAAGCTGATATTTCTGTGAATATTACAAAACACTTAGGAATTTGTGACACTTCAGATCTGTTATATGATAGATGGTAGGAGTTAGAAATGGAAAACTCCTGTTTTATCAGCTTGACCATCTCCCTGACACAGCCAGATTGTTGTCTTCATTGTGGTACTTGGTCTCATTTGCAAATGTCATAAGCCATGTGACTTCCACAACTTCTCTTGGGAGAATATAGGTCATTAAAACAGCCTAAATATGCCTTTCCTTGACTTTATCTTCTTGATCCTCCTCAAGATATCTCTTCATTGCACTAAACAATTCCTAATGTTTTGCCTTTAGATCTTTTATTTCTCTCCCTCTCCTCCTTTTGTGTTTTCCAGTAAGTCACTTAGTCCTGAATGCTTTTCCTTTGTGTATTTTTTCTGTTTTGTTGCATCTTTCTGGTACTGAGGAGCCATGGGCTCATATGTGCCATTCCCCTGAGGCTATAAATAAAAACGTGGAGTATCTCTCCCAGAGGAAGCAATGTTTATTTATGAATGTACTAACTTCCTTGTAGCCATACAAGTTACACTTGCACAAAACAAAGCACTAGGCCCTAAACAGGTGTCTTTATCAGACTCATTATTCATTAAAAGGTAGGGATTTTTTTCCTGATACACCTAAGATACTTTTATTCTATGTCTTGCTGAAGGTCATGTTGTATAATGTCTAATATACTTTGCACTTATGCATTATAGCTAACTTTGTTGAAAGTTTCATTCTAACAATTATGTCATGCATATTAAAAGGATAACTGCACTATTTCGACTTGCTTAAGATATGGATACATGCTGCCAAGGGTAGAACTCTGAATAAATGATTTTTTAACTTTATGACTGAAACAAGRAATCAGAAAATATGTTATTTTGGGACAAGGCACAGTGATTCTTTTAGGTTTCTCTTAATTTCTCTCCAAATTAAGCATTTCATTAGTTTCAGGATCTGTGAACTTTTTTTTTTTCCCATTAAATACAAGGAGGTTTATTTATAATACTTCAGTGTGGAAAAAAGTTCACAAGAATTTTTGTTTTTACCTAAATTGATCTGACAATTTCAGCATGAATTTGAAAAATGGTTTGTTTGACCCGCATCTGCATTTTTCAAAGGAGTACCATCTCAACTGAAAATTTTACTCAGCCATAGCCAAAGCTWCATAGATAGATGAGGAATGTTTGAAGATTGTAACAGGGAGGTCAGAGGTCTTCAAATGTCAATTATGAGCTGCTGTCAGCCTATAGGTGTAGAAAGTGCCTGCAATATACATATATATATATATATATCGTATCTGTGAAGGATCTCAGCTCTTCCTGCAGGCAAGCACTGGGTGGCTGTCTCCAGGAAGAGAATTCACTGCCATTCATATGAAAATGGTGGAAAATCTTGCCCTAAAGGTAACCTACCCCTGGAGTTTTGCCTATCTGTCACAGCAATCACTTGTCTGGGAAGATATAAAGGAGTTGTTAATTGTCAGATCCTCACTGGATTGTCAAGATTTGGGAAGTCAAGAAAACAGCACGACAAACTGAGCAGGCAAAAGAGCAACTACTGTAGCATTACTTCTCCCAAGGAGAAAGCAAAGAATTACATCTACATTAAAACCACCCTGTTTTTGATATATTATCATCTGTCTAATCTAAATGATCGTAACCTACATATGTTTTTTTATGATAGCAATTTATTAAAGAGCCAACATTTCTGGAAGACTTAGTAGGATTTTGAGTTGCAGTGAATGGAGATTTGAAGAGGAGCATATTGAAGTGTAGCCATTCATGTGACCATAATTAGGTACATTTTAGACTTGTATTACGTGTATTTGCCTTAGAAGTCTCCAAGTTAATTTACATCACTAACAAATACTGATAGCTAATTAGAAAGAAGGGAATTTTGACCACTGAAAGAAAAACTAATTTTCAGGAATCATTTCCTGGCAAGAAATAACTCTTCTGATGAAATTTAAGCATCCTCTGTTRCAGAAATGACTTTTTCCCATGATAATTTTTAAGTGAAACAATCATTTCTCATAAATTGGAAAATGTAGAAAAATGTCCAAGATTTGATAGCTGATTGTGATAACCCAGGTACTTGCAGATAATGGACATCTTTCAGCCAAAATTTTGGCTTCATTGAAAATGAATTTTCCACGGAAATGACCCATTCTTTCATTTCAAGATAGTATAAAATGTATTCTCTTTGCCAGACTAAGATTAGACTATGGATAAACTGGGACTATAGTATGGTGAACACTTTTTAAGCTGCTTGTCTTCCTGCAAGCATGGTCAGACTCTGCTTCATAATCTTCCTTGGATGATTTTTTGATTCCTAAATGGATCTTAGAATATTGTTATTAGACTGCTATTTCTGAAACTCTAAATGGCTTCAAGCTCTCAAGCATCTCACTCCTCTTACTCTTTTCTCCATCRGGTATTTATAAATTTAAGCTAGATTCAGTGTTTTGGCAGTTCCACATTTCTCCTAGAATGTGTTGGTTCCAGATYAGATATAATATTTTTAAGTGCATGTTGTGAAGTAAACATTTATCTAAGTCCTCTTGTGTTACCTAAAAACATGAATGCACTGTGATGGAAGGGTAATGCAYTTCATTCCTTTCTATCTTCACTCTGGCCAGGCTTTATCCAGGCAAGTTCATTATTTTTGATCTATGGCTAGTCATTAGAAGCAGCAACCATGATGCCTGGAATTTTTTGTTCCTGTCACTAGATATTTTTCTTGATGTTCAAGTTGGGTAGTTTTCTGTTCATTAAAGTTTGTGTGGTTTTGGCTTTCTCCAAATATAAAGCCAAAAGACCTGGAGAAAATGTAGAAATTTTGCAACATTACAAATGCAGAGACTGAACTGCACCATTCACAGATTGAGGATTTGATAGTCCCAGGAACTGTGACCTGGTACACACCACCTTACCTTACCCCAAACAGATGGGCTGTAGTTCAGTCTCCTTCTTCATTTCATTGGACCTAACAGTGGCATCTTTAATGCTTTTTAGGTAATGGGGTTCTCAGCAGAAGATTTTGTAGTAAGGGTGTGGATGGGTGTCTGTGTGTGTGCATACTAATGGCGGTTTAAGAGATGAGTGTCATACAAAACAAGCACAGCATAGGCTATTATCAGGATCAAATTAGTGATGGGAATATTTAGTTGCTGTACATTGGAAAACAGAAAAAAAAAATGGCTATTACCTTGGAAGGGGCATGGTAACTTTTTCCTATATACTCCCTTACATGCTCAACCTTAGTTGCCACGTGCCCATGTTTGCAAACTTGGGAATACCAGCACAGTCTCTGTTGAGGGCTACTGCTTAAGGGCATGAATGCACAAGAACTTTATAAGCTGTTTAAAAGTTATTAAAAACAAACTCCATGGGCACTTGTTAAATGTTGCCTATGTCCTTAAGTTACCTGCTTGTTACTTGTTATCTCCATTGTGTTATGCTGCTGCTACTCAATGTCACTATTGAGACAAAASAATAAAAGAAAGATTTTAGCTAAATTTATAAAGGTTTTGTGGGGGATTGTTCCCAAAGTAAGAGCTGCCCCTCCTTTGCCTACTTTTAATGTTGCTATTTGTGGCATGAGTGCCAGGTCTTTGGAAACTGAACTGATGATAACTTCATATAGGTTGGACCTTTTGTGTTAGTTGCAGTTAGTAGGGGGCATATTTAAATGAGCAAGTGATGGAAACTGTTGTTTCGTGCTATCCATCTTGTGATGTATACGGATCCGTAGGACAAAGAGAAGTTCACTGAATGAACTCCTTACTCACAGTCACACGACTTCCTAAACCAAAAGCAAAGCAATTTGATTTACACAGTTCTTAATGAGTCAGTCCATGTTTCCCACTCATTCATCTACCATCACTCCCCCTTCAGATACAAAAGTCTGATCATGTTTAAATTATGTAAGCAAAATATGTATCACAGTGATCAGTGACTCACCRTAGGCTGGAGAGCGACTGGTAATGTTCACACTCAGTTTTCTGCTCCACAAAAATGATATTGAATACCGAGTGAGTGCAGTTTCTTCAGGAGTTTCTTCTGTGAAAGCAGAGCAGGAAATAGTCTGTAGCTTGACCCTCCTAAAGATCTGTCTTCAGCRCAGCATTAGAATCAATGATTTTACACTAATACCTTTTGCACTCCGAGCTAAACTGTGTCAGTTCGCTGGGTACAAGCRAAGTATTGTTACTTTCTTAATCTTTATGAAAAACTCCTTGAATAGTGTCCATGGAATAAAGATAATATGCTAAGAAAAAGAAATCTACATTTATCTCCTTAGCAGTTTATAGTGATAATGAAAATTATTAAGAGTGAATGGATGGAGTTCTTAAGAAGAAAATTATCATGATTTTCAGAAATATAACTTGAAGGTGCTGGGAAAGATCTGTATTCTTTTGTGAACAAAAAAGCAAAAAGAACTATTAACTTTCATCATTTGGAACATTTAGCTTTGGATCCAAAATTTTATGAAAAGCATTTACTTCAAGGCTGTAGTTTGTTCTGAGGCTCTTTTATATTTGATCTAGAAATAGCAATATTAACCATTAGGCCATAAGGTGGGGTGTTTTTTCCTCTTTTCTTTTAGGTGGGAAGAGCTGAAGAAAGTGGTACCTCCCTTCTCTAACTTAATCTGAACTCAAAATAACTTTTTGTTCTCTTGCTGTAACAGYCCTATTTCTGAGTCACTGTATGAAAAAGAGACTAGGAAGTGTTAAATACTGTAGATTAAACACTTCAAAGCCAACTTTGACTAAGTTTTGTGCATGCTTCAGAGTAGACTAATKTACAATAGTATCCAGGAAGCTCAGCCAGTAATTCATGAGAGTCCAAAATGTTGTTCCTAGGATGAATCATAGCAGCATAAATGATAGGATTGGAGAAGATCCTTTAGGTCATCCAGTTCAAAGCCTGTGTATCTTCCCCTTCAATAATCCCCATTAGGATTTAATCTACCCTATCTTTACAAACCTCTCCTATACTTGACTCAGCCACCCCCCTGGCCTCCCTGATTAGTTTTTTCCATTGCCTAATTGCTTAACCTGAACATTTTTCAACCTTACACCGTAACACTTAGTGTGAACAATTTATGACTACAGAAAACAGTCTTCTCTCCTCCCTTCTGCCTTCGTGCTCAGATGTCTTCCCTCCCTTTAAATGATTTCTTTTTCTCTCTAGCTGCATGAATAATAATTCCAAAAAGGGAAAATTTTTTTATCTGTCTTCTGACACTTCTATCTGTGTAACTGGTTTTCTTTGAACTTCCTCTCAGTTTTCAATCTTCAAGAGATGCAAAAATACATTTTTATCTAAGAAGGAACTTTCTGTGACTGCAGCAATACCTATGCATTAAGCCATACTTTTTGAAGGGCAAATTCATGTGACTGAGCTATTCTATTTCTTTGTTTATAGATATTGCTTTGAGGAGTGTGCTAATGTTTGATGGGCAAATATGAAAAGCAACTTGAGGGACATTGGTTGAGCAGATGAATGTGGACTCCCATCTCCGGCAATGTGTTTTAACCTCAAAAATACACAATCTCATGTTAGTAAGGAGAATATTACTTTAATCCATCATATATTTTAACTCTATGGTGAAAACTTGTCTGCAAAAAGTCTTTGGTTTGTCCCTTGCGCAGGGGTTAAAATTTATCATGATTACTTTGAAGCACAGTTTCCTAATTTATAGCTGTGCTGATTTATAGAGATAGAAGCCTTTTAATATACATCTGTCTAAGATGCTGAGTGTACACTCAGACCAATATTATTCTGAGAAGATTTTTTTGATGGTGTACAGAATGAAACATTTTTTAAAACTTCATAGTGGGGGATATGAAATTAGAAGAAAGGAAAGAAGTGGGGGTGTTTCTGCTGAAATGGGGTAGAGGAGCTTTGATCAACAGAACTTTAATTTTATATCATGGATTTCTTTGGATTTTCCTAAGCTTGCCAGAACAGACCGACAATAAACCTCCCTAATATTAATCATCTGACCTACCATGATATGTCATGTGCCAGTTTGATCAATGTGAAATTTATCTTGTTCTGCTAGATGACTATTAAATACTGCATGTTGAAAAATACAGGGTAGAGGTGGGAAGGTTCGTTATTACAAGGCACATTTTCATACTGCCTCTCATTTGAGAGTTACACAGTAAAAAGAGCCTCAATCTATACTTCATTTGTCAGCTCAGTTCTCCCACAATTTGCTCATGCAGTAGTTCTTTGATTCATACTGAGCTATTCCAGGTTTCCTATAGTTGTATATAGTGCTGTTGGGCAAAGCTGTGTGAAACTGAAATAACTCCTGCTATATTACTTCAGTTCTGCCAGCCCGTTATTGCAGTTAACACATTAGGTTGAGCTGATTCGCTGCCTTTCAGGAACTTGAAAATAACCATGAACATTGCCCATTTTGGCATGGAAGTTTGTAGAAACAGACATGAGGATTATTGGTAGGAAATCAGTGTCATGGAAATAGTTATTTTTGAAGGCAGAATCTTTGGCTATATTTTATTCCTGCAATTATTATTTTTGTCTTATAATTTTATAATTACAAATTTAATTTTTAACATGTTGTATTTTCAGCCTACTAAAGGAAAAGACATATTTGGATAATACAGCCTTTTCATGAAGTTCTTTTCCCCCTGTTTTTTATTGAAACCTCTCCTTCCTTTATTTCTTGACATTGTGCTTCTTAGATGTCCTTTAGACTGTCCTCAAATGGAGTTGTATTGATAATGAGGGGACTGTGTGGTGGCAGGGTTTTGAAGTTTTGAAATGCATGTGTCAGTGGATGATCCTAATGGACAGGTTAGTGCCCCTTGGTCTCCCTGGTAAATCTGTGGCTACACTCTTAAATACAGAATGTCAACAGTGAGTATTTCCACCTTTTTGCTGTTTCTTCTCTGAGCGACCTGCATGTTCAGCTTCTGTAAAAGTGCACAGAAGCCGATTTCCAAACTTCTGGGAAGTCTTTTGGTGGCAAAGTAAGCCATTTTCCAGTATATTTTTATATTGTAGTACACAGAGCTCTAGACAGTCTTCCAGATACAATTGTAACAAGGCCATGTATTCAGGAGCAGCATTAACTCTAGGCTTTGCAGTGGCTTCTGTAGTTCTAAGCTACGTTGAGCTACATGACCTATTTCACTGCAAATGCATGTTTTCTACAGCTTTTCCCACTGTACTGATTTTTGTGGAACTTCCTTTAATGAGCAAGAGCTTGAGATTGCTGTTTCCATGATGCACTTCACATTGCATCTTCTTTTGTCTTTTCTCAGCCTTGTTAATCTCTTAGGCCCTGTTGCAGTATTTCTTCATCCTCTCCGGTACGTGTAGCTCATCTTGGTTTCTTGTAATCCACACATTTCATTAACATGCTGCCTACCTCCTTCTTCTAGATCATTAATAAAGGCATTAAACAGATGGGACCTAGGGCTGATCCCTTTGGTATCTCAGCATGTGCTAGGTGAGAAGAGTTTTGAACCAAAGAACCACCATGCTGGAACTGGCTTTTTTAAACCTAAGTCAACTTTTAACATGGTATTTTTAATTATCCTTTTTTAAAAAAAAAAAAAAAAAGAAAGAAAAGGAAAGTAGAAACTTCAGTGAGAGATGCTTCTCAGCCTACTGGGGGCCTTGGGATTCCGGGATTCCAGCTGTTGCTGAAATCTTACTGCCTTAGTCTTTTGGACCTTTGTGATTTTGTCCTTGATCTCCTGCTGTCTGTTAACCTCACTGATGCTTTGCTTCAGTCTCAGGGATTGAGGTAAAATTTATCGAACCTATTACCATCAGCCATGAAAACTGTTCATGCACGTCCTGAAATGCCCAAGCACCAAAGGACATTGACAGTGGGAAAGGAAAACAAGAAATAGAAATCTAAATGTATGGAATTGCATGAATCTAAATGTAGACATCCTATTTTAAAATGATGTAGATGTGCTAAATTCTATGTGAATGCAGGCAGTCAAGCCTGCAGACAATGCACTGGGCAGGGTTTGAAGAGTTGAGTACTATAATCTCATTCTGTTGCTGACCTGCTGGATCATTTCACTTCTCTGGGTGTGTAGGGATCTCAGCCTCTTCAGAGATGGCTCATCAGAAAAAAAAATTACATGAAAGCCATGTGTTGTTTTTATTATTATTCATATGTCATTTGGAGAGAGTGCCAATTTATTTTGGATTGCTTTGCATTCATTAGAAAAGGATTAAATTAAATCTTTTTCAACCAGTAATAATAGTGGACATGTAAGAAACTGTGCTGGGTTAAATAATCACTTTAATTAAGCCATGCAAGTATGTGCGTAGGCAAACTAATGTGATTATCTGCTGTCCTTTTTTTTTTGCATAGCCACTCCAAGCACTCTTTTCAGGAGTTTATACCCACTTTTCTGATTTTGTTAGGTTCATTACTGCAAAGATTAATTTCAGATCCAATATGGAATCATCTCTTGTTGTACTACTCTTTGAAAATAAGAAATTAATACTTTCTTAGTTTAAGGGAGAAGTCTTTGATACAGGCATTTTTTTTCCCTTCCCCCAAAGTAATCCTTATAGAAAAAGCAATCCTTATTAAAAAAATATACAGGGCCTAAGTTTCTATTGTTTTGCAATTTGTATTGCCAATTCTACCTGGGGAAAGAATGCAGGCAAAATGCAACTAGATTAAAGTGACTACATCTCAAATCATTTGCTCGGTTTTTCTCTGCCACTTTTTTCTGATGTAAAAATAGACAATAATTTTTTTAATTTAAAGACTCTTATCATCCATCATGCGCATAAATAAGTTTATATAAAATTGCCTTTATTGCTTTAATTCTTACAGTGTCTTAAACTTGTGAGTGCTTGAATTTGCAAGTTATGCATTTTTATCATAGTGGTTTTGCATGTAGTAAATTGTTTTCTCAAGGTATAATCAAGACTTTAACAAACTGACAGGATCAACAATACAGTGTATGTTGTGAAGTATACTGAATTTTTAAGCATCTTCTTTCTCCTTTGTAGGATTGTCTGGGGATGCAGCAGAGGAAGCAGAAAAGCCATGAAATCTGAAGATGGGCCCTCAGGAGGAATTTCATCTGATGTCAAATGCAGCACTACCAATCCATTTTACTTTGTACTGATTGCAGCCTCCAGAAGGAGAGGACTGTGCTAATTTATACAAAAAAATATTCCCTTCAGATCAAATGAGTTGGATTTCCCTTCCAACTACTAGCATCCTCTCTGCGACCAAAGTTTAAGCACTTACCCAACTGTTGTAGGCATGTTGTGTTATGTTTTGTGATATATCAGCCCTTTCTAAGGATTCTGCTGATTGATCAAAGACTGTTTACACACAGTTAAAAGCAACCTTCTTTTCAGGGTTTGTTTTATCTGTTTTTTAAGATATTCTGAACCATACCTCCCTTGGAGATTACATTAACATTTGTTTTATCACAGTTTTGACAAAACTATCTCCTTTCCTCCTGTACTAACATTCRCAATTTCAGACAGCTGAATTAACTACCAGAAGAAAAGCTGCTAATCCATCAACTTTTTTTTTTTCTTTCTCATTCCTTATATAGACTCATGCTGTCAAGAGATACCGAGTAAAATATGGTTACTGGACATAAAGGGCATACCCTTTTGCCATTAACTATGKCACTATGAATGTGAATAAAGTTTACGCTGCAAGTAAGTACCCTGAGCACAGCAACACATGGATCTTTTTTTTAGTTACCTGTGCTTTCTGTTTTTCTTGTGAATCAGTCTGTTCTAGTTATGGGTTAGATTTCCAGAAGTGATTAGAAATTTTTGAGTGCCTACATTTTTTTGAATCTGGCCAGGAGAGTGCTTAGAGGGTCCAGTTTTTCGAAAGTGCTGAGTACTTCTGTTCTGCAAGTCACCTGCAAGGTGTTGGAAATGCAACACTCAAGCAACTCCAAAACTGAGGCAACCAAAACACATTTGAGAACRTTGGCCTAGGGTTTGGAAGAGTCTGAATGGACAGAGAGGAGCTCACATCTGAATTACTGAGAGTGAGTTGACTGTGGTGTCAATACCAGATATTTGGAACTGAAAAGAACTGAGACTTGGGTCAAGTGATACTGAGATCAAAGATAATGAGCTGCACAAGGTCTCCCTTGGCTGTTGCTGGTTCATAGAAAATTATGTGCTGCAATCTTGGATGACAGATACAGAATGCATTACTGGTCTCAACTTAGTTCCTGATGGATGCAATTGCATGAGCCATCTCCATATCCCATATTCCTGTTGGTTTCCTTGCCAGAGATTCACCAAGCTACTACTCTAGCCATAGAAGTAGTCCCTTCAGCTCTCTTTTACACTGTTTTAGCAGGGATTGTGATGGTTGCTGTAGTCTACACTACACTTGTTCAGTGGATAAAAATGAGACATTATTTTTCAGGATGTCTAAGCCAGCAATTTTCATCACCTCCATATCTACTTTCAACCTCTTTGAATCCAATCCCAAAACAAAACCAGTTTCTCCAGTTTCCACCAATTGTGCATCTGTTGCTTAACCCTGTTGTCCTACTCTGGCTCATTAGACATAATATAACCATGTTTCTTGGAGGCTTTTTCAACACGTTAGCCATTAAGTGGAGCCAAGAGGCTGGGAACTGGGTAAGGCTCCTGATACCCTTAGAACTGAAGTGACCAGGTGATGACCATAAAAATGACTCTAGCCAACAAGAGACCCCAGAGATCTGCAAGTTGTGAGGCCAGAAATCTTGTTGCTTTCCCAGGAAGGCAAAAATCCTACCCCCTGCTTATTTGTGGAGTGATTCTGTTGGCTGAATTTTCTTCACTCTGATCTGTCCCCTGTGGTTTTTGTCAGGAGGGCAGTATCCAACCCTTTGTAAAGGTACCCTACTGCGCTGTGAAAATTACACAATAAAATAATCTCCTGTAGTCTCTGTACACACCTCAGTGACCAAAGAAAATCCATGGAGAACTAATCAATTACTGTAGCTATTAGGCTTAAACTTTAACTATAGATCTCAAATCTTCTTTTGTCCTCTTGTCAGTAGCTACTCGTTATTCTAGAAAAATCAGCTGCAGTTACTATTGGAAACCCATACCGTAGAAGTGCCATTATGCCGTAGAATCCTGAACCAAAGAATCCTATGCTATATACAAATGATAGTAGCTGGAAAAGACACTACTATTAGACTTTTGTGATATATATTCTGTTGYAATTACCATTACTGAGTGTGATCCAAATGAGGAGAGCTGCCTGGCTCCACTGGGAGTTTAAGGTAAACAGTGACTAGGGACTCAGGTCAAATTTACCATGTACTCATATTTCTTCAAGTCATTTTCAGTCATTTTAAAATGTAAGGCTCAGAGGCAGTCTTGTTAGTCTTTTGTACTCCATGCTTTGTAAAATGAGGTCTCATGGGAATCTTCTTTTAGAAAGGGGAAAACATGCTGGTTATAAAAAGGAAAAAAAAAAGGAAAAGAAAAAGATAGGACTGTCTATAATAATAATGTATGACCTCTTTGTATATTGTGCTAAGTTGTGGAATTTGATAGTATCATCAGGAATTAAATGAGAAATACTGTAGCAATGAGTAAAAATGACTTGGTTTTTCCCTAATGACAGCTAGTCTGGCTAATTCAGGTAAAGTCAGTCTTTGAAATRTAGTCATTTACACAGCAGACTGAGATGAAATGTTGGGAAGTAATTCTTAACAGTTCTCAAATGTAGTCTGAATTTTTTAAAAAAATGGCTGGAAAAAAATAAGGCCAATTACATGAAGTTTTGAAGTTAGAGAGTTGATCAACTAAAAAATGTAAGGAAACATTACTAGTTTGGGGGACCAAATATTCAGTTCTCATCAGCAATGTTTTTGAGGCCAGGAAAGACATTGCTGACCAATCAAACTGTTATGAACAGGATTTCAGAACARTATCTGGTCAGTTGTTCTGTTAATGATAACAACAAACTGTTTTCAAATGAAATGAGGTCATTAATATAAATGTTACATCTAAAACTTCAGTGAATTATTCTGCAAAAGGAATACTCATATAAAAATGTTTACTTTCTTTTCAGTATGCTTAAATATACAGCCTGTCTGTTCACTGAACTATTTTTAGGTGGCTCATAGGCAAAAAGGAAGTTTAAATGATCATTTTATTAAGATCAGTTTTGGAAATATATATGTGTGTGTGTATATATATATATATTTACATATATATATACACACACACACACACACACACACACACACACATATATAAACATAATATAATGACACTTTGAAAATCACCCAGAGAGTCATGGCAACTTTTTTATTGTATATGTGCTGTAGTGCTCTGAAATGTGTTTTCTAAGTCATAACCTAAAATATATACATCTTATTTCTATTAAATGGGTAAATATTTTGAAAAGWTTTATTTTCTGAGTATTATTTTCCAAGGGCTTTTTCTTTGATTWTGTTCTTGTGCTGTTGAGATTTAGAAAAACAAATTAAAGCAATTACTTCTTTGATGACCAAAATCTGGAGGATTGGGCTGTGATGATCTTTTGAGTTTTGAATACAATGCTGATTTCAAAACAGTGCTGTGGTTTCCAGCTCCAGATTGATTATTTTGTCCAACTATTATTAAAGTATGACCCAGAAAAACAACATTTCTTTACTTTCAAGGAACTGTTTTTCATTGTATAATGTCTTGTCTTTCTCTTCTTCAGCATGTACTATACAAAGAATGTTAGAGATAAGTTTGAAAATTCTTATATTGCTTATAAAATTCTTGGATTGCTTATAAAGATTAATTTACTGCCATAAACTGAAGTTTGCTGAACAGAGATTGTGATTTCTATGTGACGTCCTTTCGACTTAAAAAAATACAGGATACATATAGGCTATGTATCATATTGAATAAATATCTTTCCTTCTTATCAGAATATCCTGTTTAGAAATACTCTATGCAAAAAAGATATTGCTTCAAAGATATTGCAAAATATATGACATTCTCCTGGAACCAAGCTTCTATATTGCTTCTTTGCTCGAAACTAACCTTGAGTTTTCCACAGCCTTTTTGGAATCACCTCTTGACAATATATTTTTTTGTTTATTCACTCCCCTGTTGCTCCAATATGTGTGTGGTATTTTCATATGCAGTTTGCAGGTGACTTTGTACCTTCCCAACTCAATGGTTGTTTAAGTTTGACAAGTATGTTTCCCATTTGTTCATGAGCCATGATCTGCTTGAGCTGAATGAATGGCCTCAGGTCCTGTTGAACCAAGGGAAAGGCCGAGGCACTCCGTATTCCCTGGACGGGGCTTTGAATTAGCAGAAGTGACTAAGTGGAAATCCTTGTTAACCTATTATTTTTGTGAAACTTTATTTTAATATCCAGTAAACCAAGTTCAAAACAAACTTGATATTCATATAAAGACTGAAGAACACTGGTTTAGAGTCTGCAACTCCTCTCTGCTTTTCCATCTTCTGTATTTGTAAATCCTTACAATGGTGAATAGTATCAGGAAGGATTATTTCTGTCCTCCTTCTCCTTTACATATCATCTGTTGGCTGTATCAAACATAGGATTAAATCTAATGGTAGGAGATGATAATTTTGAGGGGATAGGCTTTATCCATAAGCCCATTTCTTAGCTGTGACCAGCAGATCGCATCACAGATACTTAGCAATTTTATTAGCACGTATATGGTAAGATATAATGTATAGCAAGTGATTTAATTAGTCGTGGGATGAAAGCATGACCCAGTTAATTGGTTTGACCTGACGTCCTCTGTCAACATGTTCTGGTTGTTGTATCTTTACGKCTGCTGTAACTGGGAGTACAAAGAATGGCAACATACAGACAGATTTAAATAAATATATTTGTTATTTTAAAATACTGTGATATTTCCCAAGAATTTCATGTTATGGAAAGCAGGAAAGGGAGTAAAAAAGCATTATACTTTCATATGCAGTCATTATGAGTTGATGTTTCCTTTGCATTCACTTTTGTGTGCTTAGATGTAATGTGCATGTTATATGGATACAGAAGGCATCAATGCTTTGAGATGTGGTATACTGAAGATTTCGCTATCCAACCTTGTTCTTACAATGAAAGAATTAAGAAAAATTCTGTTTTCATAGCAGAAAACATGGCAAAAGTTACCAGGAACTCCATACCCTCAGGCCATAGAACATAAACTGGTGTTAATTCTGTTGGTAGTAGTTTCCATTTGATATAGCGTGAGCATATTGTATTTTTCACTTATTTGATAGTGCCACTTTAATGCTATGTTTTCATCATGAAAATCTTTCTTTTAGAAACTATATTTTTGGCAAAAGGAGTCAAGTCTTTAGAGGAAAATGGTAACAGTATTTGAGAAGATACTTGAATTCATCTTTGTGAGCAGACTAGAGTGTAGGGGTATTCCGTAAGAGGGAATCATCACTGCAGCCCACCCACCACCAGCCAGCTCCAGCTGGGTGCACACTGACAGCGTATGCAGCTGCAGAAACAAGGTGCAATGTAAGCTGTTGCTTGATCAGTAATCTTAAAGAGAGGATAGGAATACTGAGTCATTACTGTAACCTGAGGCCCAAATCTACCTTCATTGAGTTTGAGTMTTTTGCCATTGATTTTGATGGGAACAGCATCCCTACTCTTTTACTGGAGGACACATGTCATGCTAAGATGACATATAAGCACCATTTACTCCTAGCTGGGTGATATGATTAATTATGAGGATCACTCCAGAAGGCATTATTCTGAAATACAATATCCATGAGAGTTAGCTTGTCAGTATTAATTAAATAGCTACTGCATTCCACCCCAGAAGTGGTTGTTTCTCTGTAGAGAGCTACATTGCATGTTAAATAGGCCCTTTCAAAATAAATAAAATCCCAAAGCATTTTATACTTGTTAAGTCAACCACTTTTGAGATGAAGTCCCTTTCAGGTTAACGTATAGCAGTGCTTCAACAACCAAAGCAGCACTATTAAATAATTTAGGAAACCAAGCAATGAACAATATATTCGCCTTCTGTTCCCCAATGGAAAAAGTATGGTAAAGAAGTATTTGCATGAGAAAGTTCTGCTAAGAAGAATGCACTTGYCTAATGGGGAATTTCAACAGAAATCTTGGCTCTCTATCTTTTTAAAAGTTGCCATGATTTCTGTAAACTGATGTTATGGTTATTATTACTATTTCCTCAATTTCATGTACTATGCAAAAATTGGCACCTCTGATCTTTTTGACATTATACTGAGACATTTTGTCATGGTTAATGAATGTAGCATAGATGCCATTCTTAAGAAAACCCTTARGATATATCACCGAGATTTCTGATCCAAGTACAGCTTGGACCAGACCTCCTTTTACTAAACCTCATGAGACTGTATCCCAAAGTCTACAGTGTGTTTGGGAAGCACATTTTTATTAGATCGATTTTCTTATTTTATTCCTTTTAAGTGACAGTCCAATTCCACAACATCTTTCATGTGTTAAAAAATATATCAAGAAGTTGGTCTGTCACAGATGATAATCCAGTTCATTATGAGGGAAGCATTCAGTAATTAATAGTTACTTAAAGTGTCCACAATGTATGTTAATCGYGGTTGGATTCACTTACAAGAGACACAAAGGAGATTATTGTACTTTTTCTTCCCTTGATAGTACAATGAAGTGGAAGCAGTTGGGATCCATATGTGTCGAAGAACATATATGCTACATATATTACATAACAGGAACTGCTGTTTCCAGCTGCCTGACTTTTGTCTCTTCCTTCTTCTGCAACAATGACGGTAACTAGGAACTGTTGAGGACATGGCTTGGTTAATATGGTGTGATTGCCTCTGATCCAGGAAAAACAGAAAGAGTTTGCCTTGGCAGCATGCTTGAGTGCCATGTTCCAGCATTAGCTAGCTATTTCATGGTGGCATGACATGTACCTTTCGTGACGCAAGTGGACAGTCGCTTTGTGGACTTGAGGGTGCAAGTCCCAAAAGCTGTCATAGCCAAAGGGGAGCCTGAAGTACACAACTTGTGACAGCAGTGTTTTGCCCATAGCTCTGGGCAACTGTATTTCAGCTGTAGGGACTTGTCCCTTATGGCTGTGACAGTAAGGCCTGGGAGGAGAGGGAAAAGAGAGCCACAGAGCTTTGACGTGCACGTAACTACCTGATACCCAGCAGGAGTGTGTCCGAATGCTCCCTTGCCACTGCTGCAGAGAGATGTGTTCTCCCCTGGAGAAGAGGAATGTCTTCCCTGGGTAAGACTGTCCTCCCAGGATTATCACATTCAGGTGTCTGGCAGTCTGGCAACAAGAGTGGATGCAGTGATAGCAGAGGATTGAAAATGAATGTATTTGGGTGGCCAAACAACCATAGAAGAGCATGCACAAATATGACTTGCTTTCAAGAATASCTATTGATTCATCGTTGTTGTTCCCATTGTACCTGTCCAGTCTTAACACCACTGTGAATCAAGAGATCTACAGCCATAGGAAAGCAAGATCCAAATAAAGTTGGATTATGCTTCCTTACTGCAGACAAACAGAACCAGAGGAGGTAAAAAGTCCTTCTCTATTTAATTATTACAAATGAGGTTAACAAAAACAATGTGGAAAGAGTCATAGATGTATAAGTTACTGTAAATTGTGGACAGTACACATTTGTATGAAGAATTGATTTTATTTTTTCTATTTTTGTCCTTTTCTGTCTTTTTTTTTTAACAAACTCATTCCACATTCAGCATTCATTAGCTCATCTCATAAGACAGGAGCCCTTTCTTAGCTTTCAGTCCTTATTCTSATCATCCAGATTTTTATAGATAGAAGTCACTTTTGCAATCATGTAGTTCATTTCTTTTCCTTTTTTCTTCTTTTCTTTTGAACTAGATACCATCAACCATAAAATGATGATTTCACCCAGCAGCCGGTTTATAGATGTGTTTTAAAATCCTGAAAGAGAGAAGGACAACTTGCATCAAAATGAGGAGAGTGTTTTGGTTAAACCTTTGAAATACAATGTAGTTATTCTTTTCTGGGATGAATAACATTGCTTTCAGCATCAGAAAAATAATGAATGGAAAACCCAATGTGCTCTGAAGAGGTTGAAGCTTTTTTTTTTCTTTTTTTTTAAAGGGCTACTGCCCAAGTATGTCATCCAACAGAGGAAAGTTGGTAGCTGTATTGTTTTTTGTAAGACAGCTACCCAGACGGTGATGTGATACCTTTTACTGGGCTAACCAAAGTTAAAATTAGAACTGAGCAAATAAATCCCAGTGAGTAACAGAGTTAGCACATTAGTTAGCACATTTAACCTTTCTTGCTTCTCTTTAAGATCAACATTTTCAAAACTGGCCACTGATTTTTGGTTTTCAGTTTACAGCATGTCTAGAGAGGACCTGTGTGGTATGCCTAGTGAGCTTTCTATCTTTGACTTGATAATTTTGATAACATAGAACCTAAGAGGCATAAAATAGACTGTGGTCCTGCTTGTTCAGGATTCTCTCATTGACCAGAAAAACAATTTCTACAAATACTTTTCAGCACCTCTGTCGTCATAGATACCCAATATACAAATCTGAACCCTGAGGGTTTTAGCTGAGTTAAGGTTCTTAAGTCTCAGATCAGTGAGCGTGTCTGTCCCTTTGTGGCTAAGCTAGAAGGTGAATTCTGGCATTTGCCCGTGTATTAACTGGGTTGTTAGAATACAGCTGGGAGAGGCCTTGTGTGTAATATTTATGAAAAACTGTGACTTTTTGTAAAGCCGKTTTTTAACAAATCATACCCATACTGACTTCTGATGGAAACACATCCCTCCAAGCCTCTCTGCTTATTGCCCTCGCTGCTGCAAGTTTTTAGATGCTCCCCCAGGCACCAAGGTTAAAGCTGGATTGCTCCTGCTCCGTCCCCCTGTGACTCCGGTCGGTAGTGACGGCTCACTCCGCACCAGCAGCGCRCTGCTCGGCGTGGAGTGAGCAGCGTGGCGGAGGGGAAATAGGTCAAACTGCCTGCAAGTGGTGCAGTTGTGTAACTCGTACTGATTCAGCAGCTGGTAGGTGTGGCAGAGCAGTTTCCAAAATGGTAAAGTTACTCACCAGAGCGGCCAGAGGGGATTTTTGTTTTTTGTTTTTTTTCCCCCCAAGAAAAAACAGTCAGAGGGTGTAAGCGAAAGCAGCACCCTTCTCCTTAATTTCTTACAGCTGCTTCATAGTTACTCCGGGCCAGAGTGCTGTTCGTCATGTAGCTTTTGTGGTGGTAAGATTGTGGCTCTGATCCTCAGCGGGGATAAGCTGTACCGGGGGGCGGCGAGGAGCCGGCGGCGTGGCTGGGCGCTCCTGAAGCCAGGCACCGGCCCTTTTCCCCTTCTCTTGTCTCCCGAACGGGGCACAGAGGAAGTGGGAGAATGATCTTAGTTTTATTTGTAAAGGGAAAAAATCTCCATTCCAGCACAGGACTCCAAGAGAGGCCACATCTTGCAGTCCAACTGTGCCAGAATCCCTCAAGACCGAGGCAGGGCTCTCCATGGRTTCCCCCGGCTCCGTGCCCCTGGCTCACATCAGAGGTATTATCTGGCCCTTCTCTGCGTGTTTTCCACCCATCGTAAGCTATAGCGCCAGGCAGTGCTTACAAAATACTCATAAAGAGATTTAATAGTTTTTAATTGCAGATTATCTCTCCCTTCAGGCTCCCACATCCCTCTTCATCTTCACTGTGTGCCCATGAGAATATCTTTCTGTTAACATATCACACACATCTTGATCAGGTTTGGCTCAGCTGCTGTCCTGCCTTCACTACAGCCCGTATTATCTAAAATGACTGGTGCTTTTGATTGCCCTCGTTTTTTAGATATCCCAACTAAACCAAAGGGCTGAAGCTCAGTCTGGGAATCCAGAAAGTGAGACTCCAAATTTTGAGAATTTGGTTGTGGGTAAATGGAGCTGTTGTTTGGATGCTCCCATGTTCCCACCTTTGCAATGTGTATGTATCCTGCCAGCTGTGGAAAAGAATACTTTGCACTGCACTGTTTTAGTCTTCTCAGAGAATAATGTGTAGCTTTATATATGGTCTTGCTCATTTTGTCTAGTTAGCATCATGTAAATTCAAACTGTCATTTCTTATCCTTTTCTGCACTTGGGCCAGCAGCCGAAAGCCTGCAAAAGTATGTGCATTCTGTAGAAAAAGCTTTACAAACCACAGAGAATATTTTAAAATAAATGGCCATTTTTTGAAATCCTATCATTACAGGGCAGAGGGTTGATTATTGTCCTCTGAATGTTTCATAGCAGCAAAATTCCTGCATTTTGGGAATTGTACTGTCTATTCATCCAGTTGGAGTGGATCCAAAAGCAAGGCATGGAGCTATTGCTGGCTAGCRAGTCACTGAATGTTACTTTCTGTAGTGGATGGTTTGTATTGTTATTTTGTGGAATGTTCAGGAGTGGATTAATCATCATTTGCAGTGTGGAGATGATTATTTTTTAAGTAGGGATGTATAGAAAAGATATTCATGAAGTCCAATTACTTCCTTTACTGGTCACATGAYGGAACTGAAACCAGTTCCACTGTGGGACCACAAAACCCTCAGACTGGAGATTTATTGTTTGATATGTTGCTTTTATAATATGAAAGTTTATGAAGAGAAACATGTGTCCCCAGAGAAGTCTATCCAGGAAAGTAAGTGTGAACATTAAGAAATACCATCCTGGATGATCTGTTAGGTAAAGATTTGGGTCTCCATCCTGCAGGCGCTCCATTCTGCAAGTGGCCCCCTTTCCAAGTGACACCAGYGGGCAGTGAAGGGACACAGCTGGCCCCGTGCTACAGCATCTGTTGGCATGGCGTACTCTGAAAGTACCAGTACAGTATTATGCCTTTTACCCRAAGGAGTCTTGTTTTATTTGTTGGATTTTTTCTGTTCAGCTATCATGAAACCACTGTCTTCTAAGCAAAGTCTAGAAGCCACCAAACTTTGACAACCACTTAGCAGAGTTTATGGCTGAGCTGATCGTGCTGTATTTTGCATCTTCTTTAAAGCAAATTCATTTAGGTCCGGTGCCAGGTTGTGGCAAATGTGAGGGCCAGCCAAAGCTGTGAAGCTGCGCTGTCCTTGGTGTGCTCTGGGACCCGGATGAGGTCCTCTAGATCTGGATTTGTGAAAGTCTGTGCTAATGCTGATGGCACTCACTGCTGCCTTTTTCAGAGGGTTATGCACCTGCATGCCACCCTGGGGCTCTGGGAATGGCAGAGCCTCAGTCCCCATGGAAGAAGAGACCCAACACAGAGTCAACCTGAACGTGGAGGYGTGCAGACACTATAACCGCTCCGCTTCTGAATGGAGTTACACWGGTTTGCTGTAGGGTCCTGGTTCAGCGAATGTGTACAAGAGGGCCTTGGTGCTCTCGAGGTAACACATCCGAGCTTCTCATACGTGTGAATGTTTCCTGGGAAAGAGTCTAAGTTACTTGCTCTCTTAGCAAGATGAGCAGTTTTCAAAGAACTTGCAATGTGGTAACATTGGTTTTGTTTAATAGTAGTTATTTATTACTGAACTTCCCTGCCAATACAAACTAGAATTCAGCCATACCAGCCTGACTTTGATTTGATCAAAATGTGACAATATGAAAGCRGGTTAGAATTTTAAGTAACTTGGTAAAAACGTAGTTCTGTGGGTTTTTTCAAACTAGCTTAATTAAAACCAAAGCCGAAACAAAACCTCAAACCCACAAATTCACTTCTGAAAACAGCTTATCACCACACAACCTTTAAAAAGAAATCATTTTGTATGTTAGAATACCTGCCAGACATTTCCTTGAGACTTCGAAGTCTACATTTAAAGATACCTAAAATAAATTGTGTATGCCACATATAAATACATATTTAAAGTTCTATAAAACATTAAAACTGATGATTAATTGTTTTCTTTGGTCACAAGTAACTCAAATGACTCTCTTGAGTTTAACCTGCTAATATATACAGGAGCTGACTGATACTTCACCAAAGTAAATACTTTTCCTGTCTCTTTCACCTCATACTTCTAAATTACGTATTTAGAGATTTACTCCTGCCAGAGAACTTGAGGCTTTTGCAGACCCCCCCCCCCGCAGATCTGCGTAATGACACCAAAAGCCCACAGTGATGATCCTCTTGTGTCCCCCTGAAAGCGTCACAGGTGACTTAGAGGCAGGTAGGTGAATTACACTGCCTGCTGGAAGTACATTTTTCTCTTATTCAGGTGGCTGGGTGCTGTTTTTGTTTGTTTGGTTGGGTTTTCTTGGTGAAGACCTAAAATTAATCTGAGCTGGGTGAATCAGTAGTAAAACAAAATGAATTTTTAACAAATTTCTACTGTGTTGTTCCTAGGAACTTGTTCACTTCTACTTTCATTTTTGTGTACGCTTCTCTACTTTTGTGTTTAAGCACATGCAGATTTCCCAAGGTTTCAATTATTCAAGTAGTTGGACTGGTGGGCAGTGCAGTATGACTATTTGCAATACTGCTTCTTTAATAATGACTGTATTATTTATTATAAAACTCCATAACTGGTAGACATTGGACTAGATCACTAGATTGGACTAGGATGATCCTGACTTGCTTGTGTACATCTGCATGCATCCTGATGGCTWGAGCTGAAAAACACTCCTTATTACTGTCAGTTCATTGCTCTTTACCTGTATGGTACTGTCACTCAGTAGGACAGAGCAGGTATTACGCTAACTGGTGTACTTAATATAAACCAGAAGCCAAGAAAAAAAGTAAAAAAAATTTTCTTTCCTATACCAGCTGTAATGTTGCACAGCCAGTTTTCTTAAAAAAAATAAATTATCTAAAGTTTATATCTGGAAAATAAAAATAAAAAGGGGTTATTTGTAACATTGTCTTTTGTTTTGCTTGCAGATAAGATAAAAAGTACATTGTAGTAATTGCAGGGACAGTAAAAGTGAATGCCCTGTACAGCCAAAGCCAGATGAGCAAAAAGAAAAAGTATATTCTGAGAACAAACCAAGAAAGTATGTCATGCTCATGCAGGAGCAAGATATTAGCACATATGGATTAGACTGCTATAAGCAGATCTGTGGCTCAGGTTAATCGTGGAAGCAGCTGTGGAGCTCCGGTCTCCCAACACTGCCATCTGCCAGCAATTGCCCCGCACAGCAGTTGTTCTTTTTTGCCTACTGTTGTCGACAAGCTGTAACTTTTTATTATAGATGGCTTAAAATTAATGGCCCTTAGTCTCCTCTTGCTCATTATAGTGTGAATGAGGGCACCTATGTGAATGAGAGGAGACTCTGACTTGATGGATTTTATTCCTCAGACATCATCTTGGACTTCTAGTTGTCAGTCAAAAAAAGGCCTGGGAGAAAATCTGCTGTAAAACAAGAACAGCAAGAACAGAGCAATATGAAAACTCCCTTGCTAGAGTCTCGGTAGGTGAACTGATGATCTTACAGGATGCATGCAACTGGAAATTTGTTTTTTAGCAAAGATACAACCCTCTGTCTTTCTGGGCTTGGCAAAGGCAGCTGCTTTTGAGCTGGACTGTGGCTGGAAGGGAAAATCCCATGTCAGAACAAGCCTGCCTTTTTTGGGGGGAAGGGAAGAGGGGCTGGAGAACTTCAGYGTATGCGGAGCGGCTGCCCCCAGCATGCAAAGGGTCTGTCCTCATCTGCATCCACCAGTCTTCCATTTTACAAAACGTTTCTGGACTCCTAATTTGTTGCAGTCTGGTAAARCAGCTGAGCGAAATGCAGGTTTCAGTTCGTCTCACAATTTTAGAACAAGGAAGGACTTCACGTATGGCACTCTCCGCGATTTCATTAGCTCTTAGCCTTTATCAGACCCTCCAGATGTCCAAGGGTGAAACTAACACAAACACAAAAAACTCACACAAAATAACTTTTATTGTCCCTGGAAGAGAAGCAGTTTGCAGCAGCTAAGTAACAAAAAGGAATATGAGCGTATTTATTTTGTTTGTTTGGCCTATGGCTATTTCATGATATCTGCTAGGACTTCTGCAGTAAAGAAGTCTGCATCAGCTTTTCTCTTAAAATGAACATTTTTCTGGTTTTAGCATATTTGATATAAGACTACAATGGTCCATTTTCTCCATCTTGAAGTGATATTTTTTTCGGCTCTGTGCCAGATTCAAGTAATTTTTTTGGTTTGAAGTACTGGTGTTTTTATAGCCAGTTTAGCTTGTGCTTTTTGTTGGTTTGATTTGCATGCCTACAAATACAGATGATGATGATGATTTTGAAGACTTTCACAGTTAGAAACTCCCTTTGGTAAGGCTATAACTTTCTGGCTTCTTAGAAAAAAGTATGAAAGTTGATGATGCCAGGACATCCTATGTTAATAAACTCTTTAAATGTAGAAAAAAGTATGAAAGTTGATGATGCCAGGACATCCTATGTTAATAAACTCTTTAAATGTTATTCATTATCTTTATCTTGCCACAAATAAATTAAATGCTCTGGATGTTCCATAAGTTTATGGAAAACTGTCAAAATGATGTGTTGTTTGATAAAATTTATAAACATTTATTCAAGTAAGATTCACTGTAACTTCTAGGTACTTTCTTGCACTACCCTTTTATTTAACGACTTTGACCGTATGTCATTTTTAACCCTGTTACAATTTAAAAACCTGTTAGTGTGGTCTCTAGACCTCATTTACATCAGTTTAGTGTTCTGATTATTTTGCAGTAGGGCAGCGTTGTCAGGAACACCTCTTTGATATATCTAGGCTGGTCCCAAGGTTTATTAATTTTATCTCATGAAGGAAAAGTGGCCGTGCAAAAAATACTGTTTGTTCATTCTGGCTGATGCTCTTAACTTTAGAACATGAGCACGCCCAGAAATGAACACGTTACTCAGAAGAATCAGTTATTCAGAAGGATRTGTGCCTGTATTTGAAAGGCTGTAGCCCAGATTAGTGCAAGAGAACTATGAAGACCTAATCAGCCACCAAACGATGAACTGCAGAATAACTCTCTGCTGTTCTCCTGCGTGGAAGTGCAATGGCTGCATCACGATGTTACAGATTGTTATCAGACTTCCCCACTGGTGTGTTGATGCACTGGCTGTAAAACACCTCTCTAATTTACTGGTCACTCAGGAAGAATTTGCTTGTCAGATCCACACCTCTGATTATAGCCCATATGTGTGGCCTTCTTTCTGATTTTTATATAAATGTTATTGGCTCAAGAATTCTGTTTATCTCTAGTAAAATGCTAGTAACTATAGAAATGTGTAAGCTGAATCTGTTATGCAAACCACTGTCATTGCATATTCATTGCCTTGTAAATGCATCATCATTCAGCAGAACAGAATTTCTGAAAACAGTTCACTGTGCCAATTTCCRTAATCTTCAATACAGTGGTTTTCAGAGATATGTTTCCTTCTTTATTTCAAAAAGTCTCATCAAGCCAAAGAAACTGTATTATAATATTGCATAGCAACATAAAAATAGYAAAAGCAGGGATGCTCACGATGCCAACACCTTCCTATGTAGCATATTTATTGCACACATTCTTGCATGTTAAGTGACCCTTAAGTACACCTATGCACAAGAATTAAAACAGTGTATTTCCTGAACAAAAGAAAGTATAAATAAGTGAATTGTGATGATTACATGTGTTCTTTAAGTCCTGGCAGAATTCTTAAGATCATAAAGAATAAGGTTGATAGCTATTTGACTTGCCAGTAAAACAGATTATCATAAAGAAAGATGTGAATGTAATCACTGTCATCTTCTTCACTGCTATTATTGTTAACTGCAGAGCTTTTTTCTTTTTAGGTGGGTGCTAACTTGGATCTTTATTATGACCAGCTAGTTGTTGACACTGCTAACACTTTACAGCTGATTGCAGGGGAAGCATCACAGGAGAAGCAGTCAAATTAATTAAAGACTAGGTTTTTGGGAATAGCCAAAGTTCCATCAATCTGAATGAACCTAGCTTGACTGATAAACGAGACTGATGAATATATTCTTGTGATACCATGCGGTGCTTATACTTTGTGTATGCACGCTTTGTTATTTGCCAGCAGTTAAATCAAAAGTCTCTATGCATATCCAATAGCAGAACCAGACTCTTCAGTGTGACCCTCTGATTCTGCTAAAAGCTGTCATAGCTTTTGACTGTTGCTTGGAAAAATAAGCTCTCCTTCACACAGGGGATGCATTAGGGATACTTAACGTGGCATCCACAGCCAAAAAGGATGCAGACCTCTGATAAGATAAACTTGGGAGATAAGGGAAGGGAGAGCTTAAAAAAACCAAACAAACTCCAAGCCATACCCATAGCATGGAGTGGGTGAAACTAAGGTGGGGGAATTCAGATGGTGTATTTCCCTCACCTGCCAGGTTTCACTTCATGAGAGATTTAAATTAATATAAAGTGACTCTTCTCCATGGCATGTCACCATTATCAACGTCAGTGAGGAAGCAGGAAGAAACTGAGGTTGCTGCTAACAGCGACCGTTTCCCCTTTTTCCAGGGTGAGAAGGGAAGATAGGGGAGCAGGACAGCAGGAGACTGCATGGCCTCAGCAAGCTGGTTTACGGGGCAGCTAAGAGGCTGGGAAGCACGGCARAGACATGAGGAGGCTTCGAGTGCCATTTCGGCAGGTGTTTCCAGTAAAGAAGATGGGCAAAGTCCTCTCCCAAACCCTTGTGCAGCCGCGAATGAGGCACGGACCGAGGAAGCTCACCCGGTGGAACGGTCCTGCAACAATTTCTTCTCACAGACCTTGTTTCAGAGGTAGGTTTTAGGCCTGACCAGTGTGCTGAAGGTGTTTTAGCTGTGCTCACACTTCTTTCCACGGGGCAGGTAGAACTATGTAACAAATCTGTGTGTATTGCTCAGGAACTGCCCTGCCTCCAGTGTGACTTCGTTACGTGTTCCTAGGAGCTGTGAATGAGTTAAGGCAGGAATTGAACATGATGTTCACTTGCTGTCAGCACTTGTCTTTGTTTTATAAAGGAGATGAATTATTTCAGGTTTGCAGAGTATTTTAGTCCTCTGATGCTATTTGGATGCTGGAATTATTAGTTGATACCCCAGTGCTTTGTGAATTGTATTCATTTCTCACACCAGATGACATTAATATTTAATGAATTTTAGAGCGTTGTGAAGAGAAGACTTGATGCACACAAAGATATAAGTACTCTCCTGTGGTAGTTGTCACTTGAGAAATTATTAGCGTAACTTCCCCCCCCCCCCCCCCCCCCAAGGCTATTGCTTTAGAAGGACTGTGAATGCATTGGAACGAGGAAAGGGAAATGTAGCCACTGGTTACAGATAGAGACAAAAGAAAGCCAGTTTTCCAAAAGATTCAGTACATCTTTCCAATGGAAAAAACATTCAGAGCAGTGAAGAGCTCTTCTAGGGTAGTGTGTAATATGTAACCCTGTGTATCTCTGTGTGGTCATCTATGGTGAAAATACAGGGAATGATGAAGATGTCTCTCAGAAAAACAATATTCAGATTACAGACCTTATATTTATGCACTGAGTTTGTTATATACTCTAATGATGTGCAGCAAATTTTTTATCCTAATTACATTTTTACATTACATTTTACATTACATTTTAAATTCCCTTTCCCTTTGTGTTTCCTCTAATGGCATCTAAGTGGTCGTATTTGACTATGCATCTTCAATCTGTACAAATTGAGATTGGGTGTTATGAAAAAAAGCAGGCTTCCTTCCCCCCCTCTCTCCCCCATACAGAGGGGTTTTGCTGGTGACTTTTACAAGTTTACCAAGATCATTTTTCTGTAACCTTTATCATAGGGAATTTTAGCCATCTTAAGACTTCTGTTTCCTGCTGTAAGGGTAGGTGACAAACTGTGCTGGAAATGAGATATCTTATGTTTTTGAACAAAAATTCAGGCTTTCAGGATTCTTCTTCACTTTTGGTTTTTGTTCTTAAAATGAACCTGGGAATCTAATTACCTTGCATCTTACTAGGAAGTAAAGTGTATTTAAAGTAGGGCTGTACACAGCAACCTGTGCCACGCACCTGATCTGCAGTTGCTTTAAGCCTTTTTGAAATAGTAAATCAGATTCACACTTCCCCCCACCTTGCAAAAATAATAATAATAAAAATGTGTATAAATCTGAAGACGTTTGTCAGCTTGTCATCAGAATAGTTTAGTTATGAGTATTCATTTCCCCAAATGAAACATAACAGTTGAAGGAAAACGATTTGTAAAACAGACTTGTAAAGAGCTGTCAAAGAAAAATCTCCTGCTGTATAGCGAGAGCGTCACACCGTCCGGATGATACACGCGTGTGCAAGAGAGCGGTGTATGCYGATACCTAATATTGCCTGTGTTTATATCCAGAATAGCAAAATGTGGACCCGCAAATGGAAAGCGTTAAGGAGGAAATGGAAAAGGCTAAAACCCACCGGGACGCGAAAGAGTGACGGACTCGGTGCGGCAGGTCAGGTTTAGGGAAGGGGAGCGCAGCTGCCCCTCACCGACAAACCCCATGGCGGGGCGGGGGACAGAGTGAGCCCCAGCCCCTGCGACGGGACGAGGCAGCCGGGGGGCGAGGTGGGCCCGGCGGCTGGGCAGGGGGCAGCGGGGCCGCCGGCGAGGAGCTGCCCCGGCGAGGGAAGGGATGGAGGAGGGAGGGGAGCGCTGCGACCCACGGCGAGCCGAGCAGAGCCGCGCCGCGCCGCGCCGCGCCGCCGCGGCGTTTGCAGGCGTTTGCCAGCGTCTGGGTTGCTGCCCGTCCCGTCGCGTCCCGTCCTCCTCTTGCTGCGCTCGCTGCTCGCCGGCCGCAGCTGCCGCCGGCGCGGACACGGGCAGGGACGAGC